>NC_142152.1:23931666-24295000 GCF_024610735.1 Ursus americanus
TTGGACTTCCCAGCCTTCAGAACTGTGAAACGTAAATTGCTATAGTTTATAAGCTACCCAGTCTATGGTATTTCTGCTATAGAAGCCCTAACAGACCCATTCGTTTTAGGGGTAGAACTGATTATTTTGCCACTGGGAAGTGCTTCTAGACTCATAAGCAAGTCAAAGCTAGAGAGTCCTTCCAGAAATTGGAAATATTAGCAAAGAGCCTCTTAGATCGTTTATATAAAATTTCCTGTCACTTGCGAATTGCATGACTTCAGGCATTTTTTAACCTCTTGAACCTTAAGTTTTCTCATTCACAGAATATGGGTAATTATTGTACCTCTATCCTAGGGTTGAGGGGAAATTAAATGAGCTAGGATATATAGAGTAGTTATCATGGTATCTGAGACCTATTAGGGCTCAATAAATGCTTACCTATTATTAAGTTTATTATTCCATTATAATTGAGTATCTATTATCTAATCTCTTATATAAGGACACTGAAATAATAGATTTCTAAATACCTTGAATGTAATTCAGTAATTTTAAATTAAGTGAGATCTATAAATACCATGATATTAGAAACCTACGTGCCACTTAGGGATCTGTTTTCTTAGTCGCTATTCTTTGGCCAGTAAAACTATTTATTTCTGTTGTCCCTGCTACATTTGAAACAAAATTCTCCCCTCTTTCTCTAGGCAAGGCTATCAGCTCACCATCCCCACACTCTGCAAGTGCCTTTCACAGCTGCAGAAGCAGCTTTGATCAGATGAACAGAACAGCATAAAAACAAATGTTTACCCTCCTTTGCCACAATTCATCTTACTTTACATTTCCTAGGAACACATTTTAGGATGGAAATGCCTTGATTCCATTTATATTTACTCAATTATTTGGCTTATTTTCTGTTTTCACAACCTAATTAAACTCAGCAGATCAACTTAGTGGAAGGCATGACAGTTGTAGAAACTTAGTTTATCGGCTTCAAGAGAAAAAGGACAAGCTGGCAGAGTGTCTTCCCATTTTGTGACTATATACAATCAAGTATGAGCATGAATGGTGTTCTGGCCCTAATATTAAATTCTGCTACCAAGCCACCATCGTCAAAATGATATAAATGACTGTAACCTTTCATATTTTCCAGGAAGACACAGTGATTGCTTCTAATGGAATGCCAATTCGTTCTCTTATTCAGAATATTTAATTATGAACTATTGGCCTATTACCCAGTAGCTGTCATTTCTGACGTCTTGGACTGCCTTGGTGAGACTGGAAGAAACTCTTAATTTGCTTAATCAAAAATATTATTTTCTTTATATTCTAGAAACCATGAAAGAAATCCATGAGCCCTTAGCTCATATATTCTCCTTAAATTGTAGAACATTAGAGCCTTTTAATTTCATTGGTTGTATTTTTTATTCTTCATCCACCACTCTTGTAAGTCTATTCTCCATACTCTTGGAAGGCTCTCACAGGAGACTGTCTCCCTCATCAGTGGATGCTTTCACATAGATGCCTCGCCTGCGGTCATCACCACTGTTCATTTATTAAAGATAAGGATTGCCTCTGGCTAACTCCATCCCCCACCAGTAGTGAGACTGTCCTACCAGGTGCAAAACAGGTGATATTACCGATGCTGCTTCCCCACATGGCTGAGTCACTGGTAATGATTAAAAATTCAAAAGACCATCAAAGACCCGCCTTATCGTTCCCTTACAGGGAACTTTAAAAACATGTTGTCTAAGTTGTTTCTTCTAGGACTTATATCAGTTCCATTTTTAAGTTATCAGTGTGATACCTCTTCCCGGGTTCGTAGGGAAAAAATGACCGGAGAAAATATTTTACTACTGACTCATTGTATATACCAGTTTGGATTTTCACTTTATATTCCATTTCCAAAATGGGATAAAAATACATGGGATAAGCTCCTAAGTCAGGTAAGTCTTCGCATCCTAAATAGCTCCTCTCTGAAGGCTCTCCAGATTCCGTTTGCCCTCTGGGAGGATGTGAACATACTTCTTTATTCCCTGCTGTGCTGTGTATCCAGTTTAACAGGCATAGTAACTATAAACAACACAGCTGTTTAGCACGAGAGCCTAGTGCTTAACAGCTCAGGCTTTGGAGTGACTGTCCTGAATTCAAATTCCAGCTTTGCCATTTTCCAGTTCCGTAGACTCACACGGGTAACTGAGCCTCTTTGACTCAGAGTTCCTTTAGCTGTAAAATAGGGACGACAATAATGCCGGGTCTCATCAGCTTGTTGTGAGGAGTAAATGAAACATAATTAGCAAGTGGGTATGAAGTACCAAGTACTGACCCTACATAGGTATGAAGTAGTTGTTTTCATTACTTACTAGCCTACATGTCTGACTCAGTACGTTGTAGACTAAAATTTTAGACAACAAGACTTAGGTTGTAGTTCATTTTTGTGTCTCTAAAACAGTACACTGCTCTGCATTTAGTAGCTTAATGAATAGTGAATGAATAAATGTATGAATGAGCAAATAATAATTTCCAGTCTATAATTTGTCAAAGAAACAAAATCCAGATAGATTTTTCCCCCCCTTAGGGAGATTTCTTTAAAATGGTCTTAGTGCTAACACGGTGGGAGCCAAAGCGAGATCTGCAAGGTGGCTGGGGCTTGGACTTCTTGGCAGTGACTCTGGAAACCAACATGGATGTCAGTCATGTTGCTTCATTCATTAATGCCTTACTTTTTTTTTTTTCCCCATGAAGTAGCCCACATGCTCAATTTTCTTTTTTTTTTATTTTTATTTACTTTTTATTTTAAAGATTTTATTTATTAATTTGACAAAGAGAGACAGCCAGCGAGAGAGGGAACACAAGCAGGGGGAGTGGGAGAGGAAGAAGCAGGCTCCCAGCGGAGGAGCCCGATGTGGGGCTCGATCCCATAACGCCAGGATCACACCCTGAGCCGAAGGCAGACGCTTAACAACTGCGCTACCCAGGCGCCCCTCACATGCTCAATTTCTAATACTCCTTGTAGTTTTAAGTTTTCTTCTTTTTTGTAAGAAAAGCAATAAAAATATGGCAGACGTCTATATAAACCCACATTTTCTCCCATCTTTAGCTCAGAATCTCCATTATTCTGCATACAAATGGGCTGTAGATGTTGTAAGGTGCAACAGATCTGAAATATGACATTTGCTCTGATCCATCCATTACTTATTTGTGGCAGAAGTTATCCTTCACCCAGTGTCATTTCTTTATGCCTCACTGACTGTTTGCGAACTAGCCACTGTCCTTGAGGGCTCACACCTCCAAACTTGCTCAGCACCATTAACCCTGATAATACTTCTTCCTTCCATGGTTTCCAGATTATTCAGAGTAATATTTCTATACCAATCAGGCTTAAGGATATTATTTTACATTTTTAATAAATGATGAAAAGAAAGGGAACTGATGCAAAGTGGTAGACAGGTAAGATGACTAGGCTGGACTGGTCAATGATCAGACCATCAAGGTTTTATAGGTAGCTTGCCTATCAGAGAGCCTAGGGGAGAAACAGGAAGAATGAAGAATGACAGCCTTGGCTGAATCCTGTACCCACTTGGAAGATGAAATTTGACACATGGGTTAGTTATAAAGCACTTTTTCTTTGGTAGCCATAAGCATGCAGCTATAAGAAGTAAGTGTTTTAGTTTTCAAAATGACCATTTATGACTTTTCATAGCCTGTTCCTGAGGTGGGTTTCTAGCCAGTTGGAGAGTGACAAATACAGGTGTAACTCAAGGTTACGAAATGCCTGTGGCGATTCCAGGAAGAGATTCTTTAGACCACCAGACTGTGCCACTGCAGGAGTATTATCAGTTACCAACTACTTAAGAGCAGGGGTGAGGTAGGCATTCTTACTATTCTGCACTGTTGATTTGCTCCCTGGTACACCACGACTCATCTTTTCTTCCCTTTGGTTTAATTGGGATTCTCAACTGTTGAGCTCACCCTGGTGCAAAAAAAAAAAAAAAAAAGAAAAGAAAAAAGAAAAGGAATGGACGTCTGAGGCCTCTATCTCTGAATGCAGAACAGGTTGAAAAATGATAACTTAATTGCTTAATGCATTTGTAGATTTGATTACCTGTCATTAAATAGTTAGCACAGCATTCATTCATTAAACTTTGTATCAATTCAATCAGAGAGAATGAATGAGTATCAGCTAGAACTGGGTCACATGCTGATTTGACCACTTCCTGGCTTTGCAGAGGTTGGGTGTGGTTATTGACCTCATTGAATGTCAGTTGCTTTATTTTTAAAGTTTGTGCGATAGTAACTAACGTCAGGTTGTTAGAGAATTAAATGTGGTACCATATATAAAGCTTCCAGAATGGGGGCTGACGTGTAGGAAGTGCTCAGGAGATGATAGCTGAAAAGGATGTTTCCTACCTTTTTTTGATCCTGTATGGGGTAACCGTTTTTGATACAGGAAGTGTTTGTATTTGTGGAATCTTAATAGTAGCATTTTGAAATTCTATTGTAGAATTCTAAAAATTTGAGGAGTTGGCTTTTGTTCTTACTGTATTAGAAATAAAGAGATTAAAAAGAAAAGAAGTAGGTTGGTTTCCTTTTAATAGATCTATGAATAGGAAGGAAAGCAAGAACTGAGATTTCTTTGGAATGCAAAATATTAGGAAGTTCATAAGCAAATGCTTAAAATAGGAAAACCATATCCCCTCCCCCCCATAAGAAGGTAGTTTAGAGGTTTTAAAAAGTAGTCTCACCTTTAGGGAAAATTGGAAATAGTATCTTATTCTTATAAAATCAATCAAGAATTATGGACTGACTTTCCAAGATTGCTGTGTTTGTTGACAGAACATTGTCCCTCAGTCTGACTCTGAGGATTTTGGCAAGGTACAAGTGAAAAGCTTTTTGTGTTTCATTATACAGTTGCCATGATATTTTTGGAAGTATCCAATTCCTTTCTAATATGTCAATTCCGTGAGTCTTAGAGGTTTCTAGATCTCTAGATCTTATCTGTATTAAACTGGTTTCAAGATTCTTCTGATTGGATTTTGCTGGGGATTTGGAGAGTGAGGGCTTTCTTTGACTTGGTCCAGGTCCTTTGCAACCAGGCCTAACTTGTCCAGGTGAGGACAGGTACTGGACATGAGGAGGAGAATTACATTCTGCAGCCTTTGAGAAACTCAGTAACACCTTGGCAGAGCCAAGCCTTCTGCCGAGAGAATGGCAGCAGGAACAGAGCGGGTTCCTGTCATTCTGGGCACACAGGCAAGAGTAGTTCAAAAATCTGAAGTATTCTCCTGAAGAAGGAAGACTTCCCAGGAATAAAGCTGTAAGACATGTCCTGTGAGACCTCAGAAAACTAACTGGTGGAAGTTGTAGCATTTCCAAGAATCAATTAGATACTGAATGATCTCTTCTAGGAGAGTGAGTTCCCCACCAATGGAGGTATTGAAGAGAAAGGAAAGGCAATCCCTTCAGGGTTATCGAAGGAATTCATCCATCAGGTACATGTTGACCTTGCTAAGTACTAGGTTCTCTGTCTTAGAGACTCAGTGGCTGTTCAAATTAGATTTTTTTTTTTTTTGAAAGCACATTTCCATTGGAAAGTTCTTCTTTAAAGTGCCAATCCAGTTTTTCCTCTTTGGAATTTGTGAGAAATGATAGAAATCCCGAGCATGTAGAGGTGATGGCTAATTAACATATTCCTCTCAGAGAAATATCCCCAGATTACTTTTTAAAATGATGCAAACTGTATTGGGGTTTTATTTATTTTAGCAGCACTCTGATTTCTTCTACTTTGTTAGTGAAGAAGAGAGAGAGAGAGAGAAAGCCGGGGAGAAAGGGAGATCATATTCAGTTTTCCAAAGAAAGGAAGAAAAAACAATACATTGAATTTTTAAAAATGAGTGTAGTTCTGTGCCCGGGCCATTACGGTCATTTATCATGCTCCCCTTCCCTGACTTTCTGCTGATTCTGAAGCATCTCCCTCAAGAATATCATCACACAACTGCTAGAAATCCTGATCTGTCTCAGTTTTACCAGCCTTTCTCCCTAGGATTCCAGCTTGGAGAGTTTGCAGAGCTCTGGTTAATTAATGCTGAACCTTTTAGGGTATCTGTGAATCTTGGCAGGGGCGGTAGGGGACTAGAATTTAATTAAAGGCACAAGCTACGTGGGGATTGAGGAGTCTCATATTCTGGGAGGGAACTGACATTGTATGGAGGCTGCCGGTGGGAGGTAAGCAGGGTGGCGGCGTGCGAGGACTGAAGGAAGATGGTATCAAGAGGCCTGAACAAGGAAGAAGATACGCAGAGGTTGGCACCATCCAGCTGCGTCTCGTCAAAGGCATGGTCTACAGAAGATGTGTGCGTGTGGCACGTGCACACTGGCTGGAAGATAGCAGCCCTTTCCCCTGATAGAAATTTGATGATGGCAGCAATAAAACCTAAACAGAATAATTAAAGAGCAAGGGGGTAGCTAATGAAATGAAAATAACTTTAAAAGGATGAAAAGAAATTGTTGTTAACACACCATGTGGTTAACCTCTGAACCTAGCTGCTGTGGAAACATAATAACACAGAGTCAGCTCCTGCAATGCAAATAAGCCCCTTCCTGGGCAGAAATGGGGCTCTTTGGAAAAAGATTAACTTTTCTGTCCACGAGGGCATGATTTAACTCACTGGAAGGGTAATTTGACAAATGGCGCCATTGTGGCGCAAGTGAATGCTGCCGGTTTCTCTTCGAAGGGCATATGCTACAAAAGCAAGAAGAAAAACATTCTTGCAGTTCTTTCCCCCTTAGCATAAGGACAACTCGGAACCTACTCATTTTTGAGAGTTCATAACTGGAAAGAAAGCTCCAAGGTTTGGTAACTCTTGACTTAAACAGAGCCAAGTGAGCCTAGTTCAGAAAACATTTCTCTAAGGAGGAGTGCGTATTGGCTTAGTCCACACTGGGTTTTAGGATCTTGACTGTTCTTGTCATTTTGGTCCACCTGGTTCAAGTTAAATATAAAAAGACTTTTGGGGGGCCTGAGTGGCTCAGTTGGTTAAGCATCTGACTCTTGATTTCAGCTCAGGTCATAATCTCAGGGTCCTGAGATCCATGCTGAGTATGGAGCCTGCCTAGAATTCTCTCTCTACCTCTTCCCCATGCTCTCTTTAAAAAAAAAAAAAAAAAAGTTTCTTCTTGGAAATTTTGGAATTTGGGTTAATTGGGATTATGATATTGAGGTTTGTTGGACATTTCCTTACCAAATTACGCTTACCATAGGGTGTAGCTGATACTAAATCATTTCTCTTCACTGAGGAACTGGCAACCATCTCAGCCCAGGTTAGGCTGAGGGAGTTTTCAAAGTTCTGACTGTGTTGGGATTCCTCTTCCCTTATCTCCGTATTTTATGTGTCATCCACTGATTCTCATCTGAGCCCCAGGCCATTTCGCAGGAAAATATTCCTTCCATAAATAAAAAATTTAGACCAGAATCTCCATCTCTCTGCTGGCAATTACTGCTCAGTGTTCAAGCCTTATGTCCAAGTTCTTAATGTTGCTATCTCTTGCTATTGTGATTCTTAATATACCCTTGCATACAAGTGTTTCGATCTGGAGATGCTTCAAATTAAAGCGAGCAGCTCTCTTTTGGTACATGATCTGCACAATAACTCCGCTTGAGCTGCCAGCCTGCTCTAGATGGCAGAGATAGGAGAGGATTTTTACACCGCCCTGGCTTTTGCCAAGGGAAGAAGAACCTTTGTATAATGTTCCAACTACAAGGTACCCTGTAGTGTGTTGAAGTCAGCCATTCGCTCAGGCATTTATTTACTGAGTGCCTCCTATGTTTCAGGAAGGGCTCTAAAGGTAACAAGTGAGACCAGGTCCTTGTTTCCATGTATACCATATGCTAATGAGAAGAGGCAGGTGACACTCATGTATGTAAATCACAAATCCATTGCCAGTAGCAATGAATGCCGGCATACAAAGGAACTCAACAAGGGCAGGGGGTACTTTGGGGATGGTATGGTTGGAGAAGACTCCTGGAAGCAGGAGGTATCCTATCCGAAATCTGAGAGATGAGAAGGAGCCAGTGATGACAAACATGGAAGAAGGGAATTCCAAAGAGGGAGCAGAAGCCTCCAAAGATGGAAGCTGGAAGGCCAGAGTGGCCAGAGCAGAGTGAGGAGGGGAACTCCAGGAGTGAAGCAGAGGCTGGCTCCTGAGGTCTGTGCTCGTTCACTGACAGTGATACCTTGACAGTCTCATCCACTTTTTACAAAATTCCCCTTCGTAATAAAAAAATAAAATTATATCTCTATTTTTTCCTATTTTTGCCTTAAGACCATTATTAACCATTATTAACACAATCATAAAAAAAAATGTAGTAAGTCCATTGCATATTCTAGTCACATTAGGTATTTTACATATCTCATTTAATCCTCACGAATGAACTGATTTCCCAAGATTTAGGCATAGCTAGTCAGTTGCATTGGCTTGTTTCCAAAGGGAGAGATTTACTTCTAAATTTTATAGCTTTTCTAGCATTACCATTGTGTTCTTACTATGTGCCAGGCGCACTATATTTTCTACATATTATCTCAATATAGAAACTAATCCTACGGAGTAGGTATTATTCCTGTTTGCAAGTAGGAAAGCTGAGAAATGGAACATTGAAAGGATTTGCTTGAGGCCAAACATCAGTAATTGGCAGTGCTGGGATTCAGAGTTAGGACCTTCTCAGTCGAATCGCTATCCTATTAAACATTCTATTGAACTACATCCTGTCTCCTGATGTCATCAGTGCGTCAATTAGGAAACATAGGTCCAGGTTGCAGGGAGCTAACTTGATAAGGATGGGTTGCTGGGACAGAATTTAAAACATGCATAGTTTTACTGGTATAATTTCATGCTCCCAGCTGGGCAAAATCTTACCCATCTCTCTTCTTCTCTATCAAATACAGAATTTTCTATGAGCTATTTCCTGATCAGTCCGAATCCAATACAGTCTCACCATCAGGTGAGCCCCGTGGCACTTGTCACTCTGCCTTGGTTCTGGTTATGTTTGTAAGTGCTTCATTCTTCCTACTTAGGTCCTGTATGTATATTCACTCCCTGAGAAATAGGGCTATATCTCCCTCATCTGTGCCTCCTCTATAACATCTAGCAGCCTAATGTGTCACTAGAGTAGGCGCTCAGTAAAGATTTATCTAACTAGCTGAGATGTCAGGAATGGTGGGATGCACCCTATCCCTGTTATCCTATTTCTTAGACTCAAGCATTCGAGAGGATTTGTTTGGAAAGCCACAAAGGAATATTTTTAATGAGACAGATAATGAGACTGTCTTCTGAGAGGGGAGAAAGCATCAGTAGAAGATGAATGGCCACAGAACTATACTGTTTTCTGCCAACTGATGTCTGTGCCTCTTGTCCCTGTGGAAAGATAGAACCAAAAGTTTTCTCCCACTCCTGGGGGGACTAACTGGCTGTGTTTTTAACCTCTGTGAATTGAGTTTTGGCCCTGCAGCTCTAGGATTTACCTGGGCCATATTGGGCCTCTCCAGGATGGGATATATCCCAGGAAGCTCTACCATCTGAACCTCTCAGCACCTTGTACTCTATCCAGTGTCACCTGATGTATTACTTGGCCTCATGTACAAAACCAAATCAAATTAAAAGAAAAAGAAAAAAAGATCTTAGGCTGCCCCTGCTAGTTGTTGCTATGACCAAAGAACATTATTCCATGGGGCATGTACCCTTTAGGAAGAATGATTTTTCTACAGAAACAGTTGTGGTTGGGGGAAGACACAAGGTAAAACATGAAAACATTCTCTTCAATCTAGAGAATAAACAGAAAACAGAGTGGTTAACCATAGTGATTTTACTGGCTACCTCACTGTTACATGTTGTATCATTTAATCTATCTCCCATTGTCTGTGACTGAGTAATAGAGAAAGACAGATGTTAGGATATATTAGAGAACAGTTTATACCCTGTAACCTCTCCTGTTTTCCATTTGACAGGTTACATATTGAAAAAGCCTCATACAGATTCTAGGGTTGGCTTAGATCCAAGTGAAAATAATAGCCTGAAAATTCATTACTGCTTTTGATTTTGACCAAACCTTTTTGGTTTTTTTGATACTACGTTGCTTTTGGGGAAACATGCCTAATAGGAAAATAGGCCAGTTTCTGCAAAGCAAGTAATTTGAAACTCACAAAAATGTTGTGAAGTTGATTTGATTGTGCTCATTTGACAAATAAAGGAATGGAGGCTCAAAGTGTTTAAGGAAAATGTCCATGGCCTTTCCACCAGTGAGCAGGGGTCTTATTGGCCTCTAAGAGCCAGGTTCTTTCCTATTTCTAAACTGTTTATACATATCTCAAACCCAGCGAACCTCAACAACACTGGTCTCCTATTAAAAGAAAACTCATTAAAGAAAGAAAGAGAGAGAGAGAGAGAAAGAGAGAGAAAGAGAGAGGAAAGAAAGAAAGAAAGAAAGAAAGAAAGAAAGAAAGAAAGAAAGAAAGAAAGAAAGAAAGAAAGAAAGAAAGAAAATAAATAGTGGTGCCTGGGTGGCTCAGTCGGTTATGTGCCTGCCTTCAGCTCAGGTCACGATCCTGGAGTCCCAGGATTGAACCTCGCGTTGGGCTCCCTGCTCAGCAGGGACACTGCTGCTCCCTCTCCCTCTGCTCCTCCCCTGTTCATGCTTGCTTGATCTCTCTCTCAAAAAAATAATAAAATCTTTAATAAAGAAAAAAATGGAAAACAAATAGGCAAAAGCACTAGCTAAGTCAGAGGATCTTGATCGAGCTTTGATGGTGGGAATGTCAAAGTTCAACTCTTGCCTGAATCCTCAGACATGGAAAGCAAGAGAAGTTGATCTAAGATGAAGTAATCATCCAGGAACCAAGAGTTGGGATGGGGGTTCACCAAGTGTATCCATCTCCTTGGGATGACATAACGAAGTATCGCAAACCAAATGGCTTAAAACAACAGAAATGTATTGTCTCATAGTTTTAAAGGTTAGAAGTCCAAAATCAAGGCAGGGCCATTTTTCTTCTGAAGGTTCCAGGTAGAATCCTTCCTTTCCTCTTCCTGACTTCTGGTGATGGTTGTCAGTCAATAGCGTTTCTTGGCTTGCGGCTAGACTACATCACTCCAATCTGCATGTCATCACCTGGCACTCCCCTTGTGTGTCTCTCTCTTTGCGTGGCATTTCCCTCTTCTTGTAAGGACACCAGTCATATTGGATTAGGGTGTACCCTAATGATGTCATCTTAATCTGATTACATCTTAAAGACCCTATTTGCAAATAAAGTCATATTCACAGGTACCAGGGATGAAGGCTTCAACATATCTTTTGAGGGGATACAGTTCCATTCACAATAGCAAGTTGTACATGTGCTTCAGAATTTCTGTGCACTGATGCCCATGGTCAGCAAATGTATCATTGCTAATATGCTGATGTGTGGGAGGAAATTGAGTGATTTAATCTCTTTGACAGGCAGCCCTAGGATTCTCTTTTCTTGTCACATCACACTTCGCTGTCATTGTCAGTTCCCCATCAGTTGCAATAATTTTTGTGTCATGCAGAGTGTGTAGGCTGGTCTCTGATGAAGTGAAGCCTAAATCCTTGGGCCCCTAACCCAAATGCCTTCTCTCAGATTATTTTCTGATTATATATCCAGAGAGCAGATACATCATAGATATGGTACTTGATCTAGAAATCAAAGTGAGTATTCCCTAAGGGAAACATTAATTCTGTTTACTAAGTGTAAAATACCAGGGAGCATTGTATCCACAGTGTCCTCTGACCATCTCAATGCAGAAGGAACCAGAAGGAGCCCATGGTGCAGATATAGCAACACCCCAGTGACCCAGACTTTCCACCAAAGGCACATAGATGGCCCATTTAGCAAAGGGATTTGAGGGCCTCTGGTTCGTCCTCTTCGTTTTACTGCTCTGAAAGGATAAATGACTAAACTCCTTATTGTCAGGTGGCTGAGTAGGAAACCGTGCATAAATCAGACCATCTAGCCAGCTGATGCCCCTTGAAGTGATAAAGCAATGAATTTTTTTGTTTTAATACAGGCAGTGGATGGTGTACAAGTCATGACAGTGAGGCATTAAGAATGTAGCCAGACAGCCAGGATTTTGATCCTGGTTCCTTCACTTAGAAGCTGTGTGATTTGGGACAAGTTCCATCATACGTAAAGTGGCAATGCTAGTAATACTGTCTGCCTCATAGAGTTGATGGGAGGGGCAAATTCAGATGTGTTGAAAGCACTTAGAACAATGCCTCATACACGTCAGGTGTTAAGGAAGGGTTGATATTCTGATGATTATTATCGTTGTCCTATACTTCATAATCAAAGTGCCTCGAACACTGTATCTTCAGAAATCGGAGCCCCACTGCTTCGTGAAGATGCGTTCGTGTCCCTTAAGCCATGGTGTATTCAGGGTGGCAGGAGCAGTGGTGGAGTCAGGGCATCGAGGGTGGGCACGGGCTGAGTATACTGTCACCAGATAGTGAAGCAGAAAGGGAATCTTACCGAAGACCCTCCCCCCCCCCCCCCCCCCCCCCGCCATGGCACAAGCCCTCAGTGACTCCAGAGAAACGGAGTGAAGTCCTGCGGCTGGCAGCAAACACGTGAAAGATCAAAAAAGAAAGACTGGCATTTATCAGCTCTTTCTGCTCTGATTGGAACCTCTGACCTCAGAGCTAAATTATGACGGTGATTTTGTTGTAATGATAATGCTCTGAGGGACTGGTGGGAAATGGAGGAAATTGACTCCGGGGTCCTCCACACCATACATCTGCCTGTGTTATTTCATTCTTATCTCTGCGTCAAGTGCCTTCTCTGGTACTGTCAGTGTATTTGCCTCTGGATACATGTCCCTCACTCTCCTCCTTTCTAGTCCGTGGCTTTTCACATGCCGTAAGTCTGAAAAACAGATTACCGTGCTTGTTAGACTTTGTGTAAGTCACGCCCCATGCGGCATCGCTCTCCTTTTTGTTTACGTCAACGAGGTGGTCTTTAAGTAGAGGAAAAATTTGAATAGCATTTATGAAATTCAAGTTCCGGTTCTTTTCCTAGTTGTTTCATGGTCTCATTCAAGTCTCTTGATATCTTCAGATAGAACAAAAACCCACTTCACAGATGTAGACGCTGATACTTGGAAAGATATCTAGCTACGAAAGAGAATAGGAATTCAAAATCTGGGTCTGTCCAACTAAGTATCCATGTTCCTTCTGCTTAATGGCACTCTTTTCAAATTTTGAAAATGACTGAAGATACAGATATTTGCAATATAGGGACATTGATATATTTTCATTAGTTCATCTTGGTATAAAAACATACTGGTGCCCCTGCCTGTATTTGTCATGCCTCAGTCACCACCACCTAGTTTTCCTCAAGAGACCCCGTACTGATGACTCTTAAAATTACTGTTGTGCAAGGTGAGTGGGAAATGGACAAGATGGGAGAGTTTGGGTTGGGGAACAGACTTTGAGCACGGAACAGCAGGCAGCATTGCTGTTGGCAGAGTAACAGAGAAGGTGCTGTGGCTTACCCATGCCATCGTGGCAAAAAATAGCATGGAACAGCTGGTGAGCTGTCAGAATGATCTTAAGGAGGAAATGTGAAATGTCTCTGCTTGGTGCATTAATCGAGAGTTATTTGGACAGAACTGAACTGCCAAGGGAGGAACCAGCAAGGTGGTAACTCACCCTTCCCTGGCCTTTCATCTCTCTCTAATGTGCTTCTGTGTCACCGCCTCCTTCAATACACACTCCCTCATTTGCATACTCGCTCTCGCCACCTCACCTGACTCACACCCCGAGATACATGTGCACACACCCAGAGAGATCACAGAAGAAAAAACACATTGAAGTGCTTACAGATGCTTCATCCAGACAAAATTTGAAGCAGCTTTAGGCACATTAGCAATTACGACTTTTTTGGAAGTGAGACCCTTTTGAATAGTTGTGGTTAAGTCCTAATGTGGCTTTGATTATTCTGTGGAGTAGTCTAAATATGTATCTGAATTGAAAACGTTTAACTGTCATTAAGACTTTGTCATGATTGGCGAATTCAGAGCAGGGATGAAAGGGAGAAATGCAGACAAGGAAAGGACACGTAGATGGGAATGACAGTCTTGACCGGGGTATGAACCTATTTCTGCTGTAGGAGAAGACACAAATTGAGGTCCAACCTCTTGCATCAAATTGCAGAGTGGCTTTCTGCTGGGAATAGTGTGGGTAACCTGAAGTAGCTGAAGTCATGAATATTTTCTTTACAGGTAGCTGGGAAAAAGCAGTTATAGCAGAGAATCAGGTGTTGTGCTTTCGGCTATGACCTTGAATAGAGGCTGCTACCTTTTGGCTTCTATTTCAGATAATAAATCCTTCTCCCTCCCACTTCCTCTCAGGGAAAGATGAATGAATCAGGTACTTCAGAGTCTTCCGAAGGAATGGTTTCAGTGTATGCACAGGTGGACGATTAGAGTGGCACAGTTATCTGTACAGGGACACTGTTGAGGTTATTCATTTTGTTCTCCTTATTTGGGAGCAATTCTTTGGAGTAGAAAGCAAAGAACAATAATGTGTGCAATTGATGGAACAAGAAGAAATGGAGAATTTACATAAGCCAGGGAGTCCAAATAAATTTTTATAAAGTAGCGAGTTGATTTTTGTCTTGGATTTTGAAGTAACTGACAGTATTTCCAGTTGTGGGATGAAATTCTTTGCTTTTAATGATATCATAGGAACATTCTTGAAGTTGTTGTGGAGGATTGCTTTTATGTGGTTTTAAGTGAGTGAGGATGCTTCTATAGGACTATTTTCAGCAATTCTATAATTTTGAATTTTGATGTTTTCTTTCGGATCAGAGCAAAGAACATGCATATCTGTATTGGGAGCTAATGGTTTTTCCCAAACTAGCAATGAGTAGTCTTCCCTTTCCTGCTGTCCACACTAGCTTGACCGTTACCAAGAACTCTGCATTGAGCCCCTGCGATGGGCAAACCATCGTTGCAAACCGTGGTACTCATCATCTTGGCGCTACTGCTCTTCTTGCTTAAGTTTGAAAAATGTTGTCTTTCTCTTTTTGTATTGATTGTGACTAGGGTCTTTGAAAAGTCCTAAATGTAGTATCCAAAGTATCTCCATGTATTTTAACTTCTATAAAGAAAACAAGTTTGGGCCTTGCTGGAAAGTTGAATTTCCTGAAAAAAATACACAGACTTCAGAAGCTCAAGCTTGACTTCTGTTCCAGCATGGGAAGCTTCTTGGTGATTTATATTCTATTTGATATGGTCCATCCATTCTTAAGAGAGACAGAGTACAAATTACAGTGTCATATGTAGAGGAAACAGCAACAATTCTGACTATGGATTTACTAACAGCAACATAGACTCATGGCCTCAGATAGAAAGAACTCTTCCAAGCTAATAACAGTATCCAAAAGCCACTACTATTGGCTTTAAGGTAAGAGAAGTGGTTCTACTAGTGGCTAAGGGAAGCTGATTTCCTGTCTATATTATCAGTGGCTGTTTAGAATGGATTGTAATACCAAAATTTTGCAAGTTTATTTATTTTATTTTATTCTATTTACTTATCTATTTATTTATTTATTTGAGAGAGCATGCGGTGGGGAGGGGGAGAGGGGGAGGGAGAGGGAGAGAAAGAATCCCAAGCAGACTCCCCACTGAGTATGGAGCTTGAGACCTGCTGACCCCACGACCCTGAGATGCCGAAATCATGATTCGGACGCCTAACCCACTAAGCCACCCAGACACCCCAAAATTTTGTAAGTTTAAATTACATAGCAAAGAGAGAATACAACTTGGCATTTCTTCTTTAATATATATGAAGTAAAAAAGCTGTACAGCCGTTTCCTTGCATTTGGGTCTCAACTTTAGAATCTTAGTACCAATCAGAAAAAGTGTGTGAATCTTTTGTTTCCTAAAGCTCAGTATATTAGTCAGTCACTGCTTAATAATGCTGCATAACAAACCACCCTAAAATTTAGAGGCTTACAATATTAAGTATTCACATGTTCACAGGCCAGGAGGGTGACTGAAGTTTGGCTTATCTCAGCCCAGCTGACCATGGTGGCTCTGCTCTGGGCTGCAGGTGAACGAGGATTGGCTCCATGCTGGAATTAGGTTCAGGTCTGTTCATTGTGCACTTATTCTAGGACTCAGGCTGAAGGATCAATGGCTACTTGGGCAAATTCTTTTCATGGTACATTCTGGAGCACAAATGGGCAACTCAAACTATAGAAGCATGGTTACAGCCTCTGCTTGTATCACATCCACTTTCATCCCATTGGCCAGACAGGTCATATTGAAAAGCCATAGTCATGAGATGGGAAAGTATTTTTTCCCCTGGTGGGAAGATACTGCAAAATTACACAGTATTCCAAGGAGTGAAGACATGGGACAATAATCTAATTTACCACATGAGCAATACTAATTACCTCCTTGGCTCTACATGATGACAAAGTTTAGACCCTTCCAAATGGATAGGCTACTATAATTCTTCTAGTTTAACCTTCCTCCAAATGCAGGAATTCTTTCCAGAGCAGTCCTGACAGGTGCATTTTCAGTGGCTGCTTTGAGTTCTCCTAGTAGTTCTACCATGATTTTGCAAAGCAGCCTACTTCATTGTAGGGACATTCTAATGGGGGAAAAAATCTTATTTTTATTGAAAAATCTGCCTCCCTACACATTCTTCCCACTCTTCAGAAGCCTATACTCCAGAACAAAGGTGAATGTGTACTCCTTTCTTCATGGGACAGTTCTTAGCGATGATTGTTAACACGTTTCCCCTTGAAGTCTTTGCTTTTCTAGTTTCCATAATTATTCCTTGCATGACATGAAAGTATTTCTCAAAATGTCACCATTCTTGGCATGCTGCTATAGGCTATCATTAAAGCCTATTGATGACAATTAAAGTAGGATATTTATTAGAGAGCAGGTGCTCTGTACTTTGCCTGACCCCTGCAGAGCACAGGAAGACCATCCTTGTCTCCAATAGCAACATTCTTCTATTTATTCATCAGGACTCTATGTAAAAAAATTTATAGAGATTCTATCCCACTTCTAGATCCTACTGAGCTCCCAGTTATATAATATCTCCAGCTCTTCTCCCTGCATTCCATTTTGATGGCGTGATCCCAATCCTATACTTACACAGTTGTTTATTATATGTAAATGAATCTGTATTTATCTTAATTAACTTTCATTGAATTTTATTTTTTTCCGTCTCACTGCATTTGCATTCTGATATTCAATATATCCTTTCATATGTAGGACAAGTGTGAACTTGTAACCATGGCTTCACTTCCTTCATCCAGGTCACCGATACAAATATTGACCAGGTAGTTGTTAAGGACTTAGACCTGTGGCCAGCCTTACAAGATCTGGCCATCTTTTTAGTGGGCCATATACATCCTTATAGGTATAAGCATTCCCCGTTTTACTCCATTGTGATCTCAGAGATATCACAGAAGATTTTGTCTGATACTTTGTTGCGATTTTTACTCTCTGTCCACATCATTCTCCTGATCTTCCCATTTGGTAAATATAGTCCTAAGAACATGAAATTAGTTCACTGTGACTATTTTTTTTTTATGTTATGTTAGTCACCATTCAGTACATCATTAGCTTTTGATGTAGTGTCCTATGATTCATTGTTTGCATATAACACCCAGTGTTCCATGCACCTGGCTTAATACCCATCACCTGGCTAAGCCATTCCCCCACCCTTCTCCCCTCTGAAATCCTCAGTTTGTTTCCTGGAGTCCATAGTCTCTCATGGTTCATCTCCCCCTCTGATTTCCCCCCTTCGTTTTTCCCTACCTTCTCCTAATGTCCTCCATGCTATTCCTTATGTTCCACAAATAAGTGAAACCATATGATAATTGTCTTTCTCTGCTTGACTTATTTCACTGTGACTATTCTTAGTGAAGGTGTGCTAGCTTATTACATCTCCTGTTCAGTCCTAAAGCCTAGAGGTCACAAAGTCAAATGCTCATAAAGGCCAAGAAGGGAGTAAATGTTTAGATCAGAAGTTGGTTGTGCGTTTGTCCTGGTGGTGGTGATGAACAGAAATAAGCATACTTTGCCTAGAAGACTCTTTGCCAGTGGGAAAAAATCCCTCTGTTAGCTAATTTCACCTACCATTTTGATTCTTCTTCTAAATAAGTGTACTTGTCTCAAATTTGTGAGAACTCCTATCTTTTGTTCTCCATTTTGAAAACAAGGATCACATTGGTACATCTCCGGCCAAAGATTTGAAAAGGACCATAAAGGTCTCAGTTTAATCCCCACTCAATTTAAAAATCCCTTCTACAATGTTTCTAACAAATGGTTGTGTAGATTTTTTTTTTCACAGCTATCAAATTACGGTGATCTCACTATACCACGGTGCAGCTGCAACTATTTCTCCTTCCTTTCTGTCTCAGTGGAAAAATTGGCTTGCACCTTTCCCACAGTTGAGGCTACCTGTGCCCTTGGCCTCCTGCCCTTTTGCCTCTTCTGGGATCTCATGCCATCTGTTACCTCATCTCCATTTTATCTGTTAAATTTCCCCTCCTGTACCTCTTCCCCATCTGCTCACAACATGCTCAGATAGTCTAACATACATTTTTTTTTGTGATTTCACTCAATGGTGTCCCAATACTGACTGAACACAATTTATATTGTGTACGGAACATAGTGTATACTGTGTTCTCACCAAACTCATCAGCTGATCAGACTTTGTTTCTTTTAATCTTTCCTTTTGATCATGCCAGCCTCCTTGCATAGAAGGCTACCTCACCAATCTTGTTTTCACTCCATTTGTTGAAATCTTAGGTGTCCTTCATGACCTAGCCTACGAGTCACCTCTGTCATGAAGTTTTCCCTGCTCTCGCTTATAGAATAACCATTTCCACCGAAATCCTATTGAATTTTGTTTGTGTATGTTACTACCTCTACCATTTTCTTTAACAGCTTTTTTATCCAGTCTTCTCTCATCTATTCAATTATAATCTCGTTGAAAACCTACACTGTGCCCTATCCATCCTTATATCTTTAGGATCTAGAACAATTCTTTGAATATGATATGAGCGCAACAAACATTTGTGCACTGATGGAATAATTAATTCTGTGATTTATTAATAATTATTAATCTAAGTGTTTTTCAAAATCACACTCAATTTGTATATGTTGGGACAGCTACCCTTGAGATTTATAAAAATCAAATTCTTACCCTATAAAACAAAAGAAAATCGCCTTTACTTTTCATTTGGTGGGTTATAGATATTAGACTAGGTTTCTTTCATAAATATTACAAATGCATGATTCCTTTTTTGTCTCCTCAAAACTCACTTTGGCAGCTCTTATTGCTGTTTAGGTGAAGAAACAGAGGCTTTAGAAGTTAAATAAAGCATTACTTGTTTTGGAGCCGGAAAACCAGACCTGTACTTGGAAGTCTACTGGGAGAACAAGGTTTTTGGATGCATATAATGAGAAGAGCAGATAATTAGATACAGAGATGCCTGGGTCATTTTTGGTGCTGCTTTTACTCACTGTGTAACTTAGGAAAGTCTGTGTTAGGCTTTTCTATTTGTAAAATTGATACTCATATATAGCTGTGCAAAATATGTGTCTGCTTGCTTACCTCCCTCCAAGAGATTAATGAGATGATTTCCAAGGAGCGCTTTGATGTTCTGTGATAAAAGAAAGAAGTTAGTATGAAGCAAAGCATTTCCTGCTTCTATTGAAGGTTTTAAAGAGGGTGAAAACAGCCTTTTAAAAATTATCAAAGTAAAAACTAGAAGAAGAAACAGCCATGTATGTTTAAAATCAAATCAACAATTAATGTAGAGCACCTAATGATCTTCTTCTTCCTTTTTTTAAAAAAGATTTTATTCATTTATTTTAGAGAGAGAGTGCAGTATGGGGGGTGTGGGGAGAGGCAGAGAGAGGGACAAGCAAACTCCATGCTGAGGGCAGAGCAGGGCTCGATCCCCAGACTCTTAGATCATGACCTGAGCAGAAACCAAGAGTCAGACTTGTAACCAACTGAGTCACCCAGGAGCCCCTCTAATGATCTTCTAATATGTGTATTATACATTGCTATTTACCAGATATTTTTACATCTATTCTCTTGGTTCTCAGAACTATCCTATGTAGTATGTAAATGAAGTATTTTTATTATTTTTATGATAAGAAAGCTAATACTCAGAGGGGCCAGTTGACTTGTTCAGTGTTACATGGCTCACGAAGCAGTCCAGGGTTAACACCAGGTTTTGTGGATTCCACACCTACGTTCAGGGATCTTGCATCCCTGTGGTTCTTTTGACATAATACACTCCAAATTGGGCCATCCACATTCTGTCCACATTCAGAGTTGAATATAAATTCTACTTCCATTATAAAGCTTTCCCATTACACTCTAACCTAAAGCCAGTTCTTCTTCCGTATTTGTGTTGTCCTTAAATAGATCATAAAAGATCTGTTCAAGTTCTTGTGAAAGTGCACAGATCATCCTATCAGGTGGTTCCCTGGAAGCCTTTATACGGAAGCAGGTTCCCTATATTCTCTCTTCCTTAAAGAGGGCCCTTGGAATGTCCATTCATCTTGATAGTTCCCCCATCCATTCCATCCTTGGGACTGAGCATCAGCACAAAGACTATTTGAAAGGGAGAAATAGTTCCGTACTATTCATTTTGGAACCAATGCCAGGCACAGAGTAGGTACTCCATACATACTTGCTGAATGAATGGCTAGATTAATCAGTGATTATAGATGGGGCAGAAGGTTCAGAAAGTTTGGTAAGAATACTGGAAATAAAGATTGGGACCTGATAGTGGCAGATCTGAGATACCAGGCTGAACAGTTCGGAATTTGCCCCGCTGACAACAGTAGAATTCTTGGAGCCAAGAAATATTTTCTCTGGATTTTCTTCTACGGCAGATTTCACTTTAGAACTTAGCAAACTCCTAGCTTTTTTTTTTTTTTTTTTTTTTTTTGGTTGTTGTTCCTTTCTTTTCCTTGTCTTTTCAACTCCACCGGGACCTCCTTCCACAAGTGCCACTTTGCTAGAGACTTACAGTATGTAAGACAGGTGGAAAAGCCCAAGTGAATCAAGGAAGCCTGTTACAAGCACTGATTTCTATGATGTCTCAGTTTGTTAACTAAATTGCAGGTTGTATCACTTGGCCAGAGACAGCTGACAGGCACTCTGCCTGAACAAATAGCATCTCCAAAATGACACGTGCACTTTAGTTTCATTAGAGTTGGTGGATATCATCATTGCCTGGGCCGTCACTGTAAATATGGTGATTATATGCATCCCTTGGGATCTGGGGTTGACAGCATGGTTGGGCTGTGCTAGAATCTTGGCTGGTGCATTGACATAAATGACAGCAAAGCAGATCTCTGGGCCCCTTAGGAAGGAGGCAGAAGTTCATGATATAAAGAAAGTTCCATGGGCCTGCTAAAATTTTATCAATTAGGATTGTAACTTCTTTGCTTAAATGTCATATTTAACGTTCCTCTCTCTAATAGTTTCTTTTTTCTGACATCACAATTTCCAAAAATCTAAGACATCAGCTGTATGTGGCTAAGATTTTCAGCGATCAGCAGAAATAGTGATCGTTATTAATTGGTTAGTCAGAGGAAGCTTCACCACAACGGTGAAGTAACATTTCAAGATTCTCGAACGTATATCAACCTCATATTAACAAGTCCTCTTTAGATCTCCAAGGAATGGCTCTTTAGCTCCTCTTATGAGTCAATCTGTATTCGTAAGGTTGCCTGGAAAGGCCTTATTTGGGTTTCTGGTGTTAGAAAAGGGATAGTTTCCCCATCTGTGCTATACTATTAAGCAACTGCTTTTCACTGGAAAGAAAATATTGGGGTAACGGTTGTTTTTCTTTTTTTTTTTTAAAGATTCATTTATTTTAGTGGGAAAGGGGCAGAAGGAGAGGGAGAGAGAGTCTTAAGCAGACTCTATGCTGAGTGCAGAGCCCAATTGGGGGCTTGATCTCAGGACCCTGAGATTACAACCTGAGCTGAAATCAGGAGTCAGATGCTTAACTGACTGAGCCACCCTGGTGCCCCTGAGGTAACACTTATTACGCATTCTCTCCAATCCTTTATGTAGTTGGTGGGACTGGATAAAGGGTCTGCATATGTCTGGTGAGACCCCTTCCTTTCTTTCTTCCTTTTCCGAGTGTTCTTCTCTCTGTGCTGGGAGTACCCAGACCCAGGCCAGTTTCCTGTTTCCTCTTTGTAGGGGGCAATGGGGAAGGGAACAGAACTTGAAAGACGAGCAAGAAACCTAACATGTGGCCAGGTCTAAGTGTTGTCCCAGACCCATTCCCCCATTCAGCTCCATAAGCAATAAAGTTTGCTGATCCTTTAGCTTTTGTCTATTTCTCAATTGGCTTGGAATTCAGAATGGAGAGGGCTGTGATTTATTGCCCACTTAAACCTCAACATGGTAGAGTAGCGATTCTGTTTTTTTAGCGGTTTTATTGCAATGAATATTTTTGATTTATTTGGCAACTGTGTTATATAACTAAAATAATTTTTTTCAATATCACGGTCTGCTCAAAATTAAATGGTAGTTCTAGAGCAGTGGCCTACATTAAATTTTTCTTGATGGTTATAGCCATGCAGATATATGAACCCACAGAACTAAAAGTGTGCTTGCATAAAATTCATATGTACCTTTCTATACTGAATGGTCTCCTCTTATACAACTTCCAGTAATGCATTCTATTATCATTATCTTTGCTGTCATTTATTAATCCTATTGTTTATTGGCTAAGTGTATGTACTTCTCCTATCGGTGTGTTTCTGAGTCAAGGTGAAGGTAGCTACCACACTTCAGAGTTCAGAAGGAAGCCTATTTTGTTTAAATCAGACCTTCTTATGACACTGCCTAACAGTGATAGATTTTGTTGTTGAGCTTCAGTCCATGAAAAGTGCATTAAAACATCGAGCCGAGCCATCTCTCTGAAGCAGCAGTTGGGTCATTACAATTTGGCAGGCACTTTAGATTGTGTGTGTGCGTGATTTTATGATCATGTCTGCTTAATTCATCCCGACCCTTCAAAGGGCCAGGGAAGTTCAGTTCCTTGAGCATTTTCTATTATGTGCCAGGTGCCTGCATATATTGTTTTGTCTTCATAACAAGCTTGTGTGGGAGGTAATCTTTTTCCAGCACTAAAGGTAAGAAAATTGAGGCTTAGGGAGTCTATACCACTTGGTCAAGAAAACACAGTAAGTGGTGGAATTAAAATTTAAAGCCAGACCTGTGTGACTCAAAAGCCTCTGATTATGATAGTACATTAGGGGTTAAAAAACAGGAAAGTCTGGAAAGGACAGACTCATAAGTGATTAATGGAATGGAATATTTTTAAAAAGTGCTTTCTTTTATTTTTCTTGAATCCCATGGCCCTCAGTCTATAGTGTGTTGAGGTATGGAGAAGTTGCTAGTCATATGGTGAAAAAAGTATTTCCCTTTCTTCTTTACCCTACTATACAAATAATTTTTTTTTAAAAAAGGGAAAACTTGGTAATAAATGACCACCAACACTCAGGACTTTGCATCTGACAGACAATAGGGAATGGTGGAGGCTGTGGCGAATTAAAGAACTTGGACCTTTGTCCCCCTCTCCCCCCAGTCAGCTCTGGTCTTTAATTGTGTTTCAGAAATGTTATCCCAGTGTTGCTAAATCTTACTATTTTCAAAAAAAAAAAGAAATCTAACTATTCATGAGAGACTGATTTTTAAAGATTGAAAATGAAGTCACCTTTTAAAAGATACTATGAGTGCCCCCTCCTTTCAAAAAATAAAATAATACACACCTGAGGACCTGATCCCACCTTTATGTCCTGAATTTGTAACTTCTTTATTGCATAATGCAATTAATAAGTATCTACAGGGGAAAAATAACCATTTTCAGTACGCTCTCAGAACACATGCCCCCGAGATTCAGGGCAGTTTGTGTACTGGGCCGCTCTGGTCCTCGTTCTGTGCTTCACCACAGTGGAGATGAGACCTGTGTGTCCTGGACACTTGGCTTCCAGTGCCCCGCGTGCTTGTTTCTGTGCATTCCCTGCATAGACCTTGTTGTCCGGTGGGGCTCTGTTGTCCAGTGGGGCTCGTCAGCAGGCATCCTTTGGCAATTGGCAATTAACCGCATCCTGCTCTCTACTAAAGAAGGTGTCTCTGCTTATCGCTGGCTTTCTAAGGTGTTTGCCTCTCAATATTTGCCTGCAGAAAATTTCTTGAAGTCAGTACGAAGTGGAGTGGCCAGGAATACATCTATGTTTGAAGGTCTGGGGAGCTGTTTTTCTGTATTCTTTCAGATGATGCTTGGTGGATAGGGTTCCTTCACTCATCTAATTCCTTATCTGTTTCCCCATTACTGCCTTCCATTTTCTTTAATAATTAATTAAATTATTTTTTTAAAGTAGTCTCCGTGCCCAGCGTGGAGTCCAACATAGGGCCTGAACTCATGACCCTGAAATCAAGAGCAGAGTCGGCTGCTTAACCGACTGAGCTACCCAGGTGCCCCATCCTTCCCTCTTCTTTGATTTTTTTTCCCTTCTTCTGACCTTAATCACTGCCTTAAATGACTCAAAGGCATCACCGAGCATGGAGTGACTAGTGAGCAACACTCAGATCACTGCTAACTGCTGCAATGTGGGTGCTCTAGCATACTTGGGCAGTGTCTCCCCTGATGGCCTTGAGCCTCTGGGCCAGTGTCAGGTGTAAGCATAGCACAAACCATTGCCCTTCCAGACCCCTAAAGCTCTTCTTTTGCTGGGAGAGAGAAGCCTACAGCAGAAAGCAGGGGAATGAAGAGCAGGGCACACTTGGGGGGAGAAAAGGATTCTGTTTATATTTATTTTGAGTCTGTAGTTTTCTTAACCCTGTAAGTGTAATTGTGCTATCATCAGAGAACTATTTGCCAGGGGGTATGGGGAGAGCCCTTTGGGCAAAAGAGAAAATATTCTCTAAGATGTAGTGTGTTTATGAACCTTAAAAATGCTTTCTCTTTGTTTGTATAATGTTGAGCCCTGAGAGCCTACCTTAGCATTCAAAGGTTTCTGTCTCGGCAACATTACTGAAGTTTTAGAAAGCAGACCAGCTGGTTGATATTCTAAAATGTTTATATGCCAAGTATTTTCTGTTTTTCCCTTTCACAGACTGAATCTCATTTCCATCCCAACAGCTTCAACCTTCTAAACTTCCCCCATTCCTCCTTAGCTCCTTATCGGCAGCTACCTAAATATGTCTTCTCTAACCCCATTTCTTTCCCATCCTTGGCCTGACCCCTCCCAAATAAGGCAGAATTTTCTGTCTTGAAGGGCACATAACGAATCCTATGCCTCTGGTCGCTTGGGAAATTTGTCAGGGACTGAATGTGGATGTCTATTTAGAAATATCATATGGGAGTGTCCTTTATTTCTTGTCTTAATTTAGGGAACCGTGTACTTGTTTCTGTGTGTCTTTTGTTCTCACCTATTTTCTAATGCTGTATTTTTTTCCGTGCCCCCCATTTTTCACATCATTGTCACAAACATCTCTTTTTCACCTTCGTCATCACCCAACAAGCTCAGGGATGCCATCTCTATCTTTCACATGAGGAAACTAGGGCCAGTATGAATTGTTCCAGGACCCACATTAAGTGAACAATTCGATCCATGTCTTCTGATTCCAAAGCTATTGCCCTTTTCAGAACCCTGGAGTGGAGTTTAGACTCTTGAGGGCTGAACGGTTCCAGATATATTTTTGTAGCTTCTGATCGGCCTACCAAAGTGCCCTATGCAGAATGCATGATTGGTAGATATTTGACTGCAAAATTTCTCTGACTTGACTTTGATTTCTGCAACATTGATTTGGAGAAATGAAGGTATTGTTCACAAAATGTAACTGTGTAAAGATCCCCAATTTAACGAGTCTAGTGCAAATTGAAAACAGATGGTGGTTGTAGTAGAGCCCCCTCGGAGGTGGTCCTAAAGGACTGTGATGAGGAGACAGGCTCCCAACGAGCAGAGCTTGACTGTTACACTGATCAGCAATCAGTACACTTAGGAGTATAGGAGGAAGCAAGAAAACGAAAATAAGCTTCTCTGGAAATCTGGCATCTCAGATATTTCAAGGGTTAAAATGATGTTTAGTGGGAACCAAATTGTTGAAGGATCCAGTAATGGGCTGAAAGTATTCACCTTTAGGACTTTAGTTTGAATCTATCCAAATAAAGAAGCAGGGTGGATTGAAAACCTTGGAAATGGATCACTGAACCTCTCACCTCCAGGTCGACACAGTACATCATTCTGGGCCACGTAGGTGTGTTGGCAATTATCCTGAAGACTGTTCAGTAGTCTACATGAAGTACATCAGTGGCTATGGTCTCCTGAGACATGGTCATGGTCCACATTTTCAAAAGCACTCTCCCAAAGCAAAATCATAGCAAAAATTTAAAAGCAGTAAATAAACCATGGATGGAGATATTGCGCACCACACCAAGGTGTTACTTGCTGAAAAATGCAAAGATGCCTTCGCCATGTGTCAGGTGCTCAGCTAATTTCTTATTGAGTCTGCTATATGGAGGAAGACATAGAAAATAAAAATGCATTTTCTGTCTTGACAATGCTTATGATCTAATTGGAGGAAAGACTTGTTCTATTAAAAAAAAAGAATCAGTGCAAACGATAGATCTTAATGTTGAATAGATACTGGAGAAGTTGTGGGATAATTGGAAGATAGACCTAGTTAATGCAAGATGGCTCTGGGAGGGCATTCATGTAGAATCGCATTCAGCTCTGTACATCTACGCACCTGGTTAGGAAAGCTGGACTCTTTGCAGGGGAGAGTCCCTTCTCTCTGTAGGAAAGAGTACCTCATTCAACTTGGGCTAAGCCAGGCCTAGGAGAGCTGTCCTGTCTTTGGATCATTTACTGGATTAATGATCCCTAATGACCAACCAATTCCACTGCCTGGAGCTCATGTTGACTCTAGAAGCTTCCTCATTTTTAATTTACTCTGAAATCCGCAGTTCGCTTTAAGTCAGGTCTATGATAGATTCACATTCCTGAGAGGCCTTCTACACAAGTGAAGGCCCAAGGGCTCCACTGATTGCCCAGGGACTGTCTAAGGGCTGGATTCCCATTGACTACAGATGCCTTTTGATGGACAGAGAGGGACCTGAATTCTCTTGAGCCATCGTCACTTCTTAAGAACAGAGAGGGTCAGAGAAACCAGCTTTTGGATGTGTTAAGTTTTAAGGTCTTATTCAAACACATGCACACACTTCCATGGGCGTAAATACACACACAACTGTATTTCTCTAGCACTGTGTTCCTTAGCCATTTGGATGAAATCCTGTAGCATCTTTATGTCAATGAATAAAACTGTAGTGCATCCATAAAGAAGAGAGAGAAGAAAGAATGTCTGTGCCCTTTAAATGCCATAATATAAACACTTCTTTATATTGTGTATGGATTTATTATAAAGCCAGTGGGTAATTTGTGTACCTAAAGCTGTGGCTGGTTCCCAGATGGCTCCCAGTGCCTGCCATACCATAGAGGAGTGATGACTCCCGAGTGTCTTAGGGGCATTTTCCCCACTTGGCTAAAACTTACTCACTTTGCAGTTTGGTAGGAATACTAAATTCAAGTAAATTAAAATAAAGAGATGTGTTTCCTAATTATTCTACCAAAAGAGCTTGCAGCTTTGAAATAACTCAATGTCGGTATGTTGGACACTCTTCCAAAGGCATGAGTCAGCTCCCTGTGGCATGCTTTCAAGTCTCCTGTTTGGGTCACCTTTACTAATCTCACCCAGGGCCCAGGGAAAGTGTCTTCTTTTTATACTTCTGCTCAGTTGTCCCGATTACTTCCCCTGCAGTGGCTTTGACGCCGGCGTGGAAGTCAGCAGGCCCGCTTTCTCCTGATGTGTTGTAGCTGTTTAAACCTCACTTTTTTCCTCCCTCTGTTGCTTTCATTAAGGTGGTTGGGGGTAGGTCAGAATCAACGTTTTGAATTAGAAATGCTGATATGATCCCAGAGGGGATGTTACAGTGGTGATAGTTGACAGAGCGGAGGACCATAAAATACCACCTGGATGAAATACCTCGCTGTAACACTATCTCCAGGACACACACACACCGGCGTCCCTGTGTGCAGACAGGCGCTGCTGATATATTAGAGTCTGCTGGCCATTTTGTTTACGATAACTAGGAAAGGAAAAATGAGTCCCTATTTCAGGGTGTTCATCCCAACATGATGACACAGGAGATTCTCCTCGCAGGTAAACCAAGAGAGTTCAGTTAATCACCATTTATCACTCAAGGGACTCAAGTCTCTTGCATATGCATTGGAGCCCTGGAGACTGCTACTCGTCGGGTAGCAATGCTGTTCTCGCCTCTCCTTCCATCTCGTGTAGTAAACTGAAGGCCTGGCATTGGGGTGATGTGTGCTGGCTCTTAGAGTCCCAAGACTTTAACATGTACGTGATTCACTCCAGAGAACTAGATAAATTTTTGGAAAGAAATGTCATATCATTATAATTTTAATAACTTTACAACTTCGCTTCATCTCCTCCATTACCAGACTATTCCTAGCTACCAGCATCTTTTGCCAGGAGCCTCTAATTTATTTCTCTGTATCCTCGGCTGTCTACCTTCAAACAGTGCTCTGTTGAATTGATTTTAGTATGTAAACCACCCTTAATGAATCTGAGATAGATTAGTTCAGACCTCAATTGGGTGAATTTTTATGTATGTTGTCTTCTTATTAGAAATGTGCTCTGTATTCCAGGTAATCATTGAATGACCAGGTACAGACAGACTCCCCATCTGACCCTCCCACTGATATTCGAGTTATTCTGACCAAATAAACATAAACTATAGGTCAAAAACTGAAAAAGAAAAAAAAAAAAACCCCAAGCAAAACAATGAACATGGCTAGTCTTAAATTGTGCAAGCTTTGATAAGAAGGGTCAGCAAACTTTTTCTGTAAAGGGCCAGGGAGTAAATATTTTAGGCTCGTGGGCCACAAGATATCTCTTGCAGCTACTCAGCCCTGCTATGAGAGTGCAAAAGCAGCCACCGACAATATGTAAGTGAATGAGCACAGCTGCCTACCAATAAAACTTTATTTACATAAGTATGCAATAGCCAGATTTGGCTCATCATTTGTTGATCTCTATTTCAGGCCAGTCTGACTCCTACGACTTTTGCGTGCCCATTCTCCAAAGGCATCATTAAAACATGCAATAATTTGCATCGTATTTTCTAATAATTCCAAATACTAAATCTCTCAATTCTGAAATGTGCATACTAATTTTTTTTTCCCCACTAGAAAATGGTGTAAAGTTTAGACTTGGAATTCATCAAGGCAAGTGACTGAGAATGTGTTACTTATTAAACCAGAAATTTTGGTTGATGTTTATTATTCACATAGGCCCATTCACCTTGAAACTATGTTCACTCGGTCTGTTACTTAAAAGACAGGTAAATAATAAAACACTTTGGAAAGTCACTAAAGCTTTCCTTACAACCACAAGATAGGTCTAGAAAGGTTACTGGCTGTTCACTGGTCTCTCTTCTGTAGGGGAGCCGCTGATCATCCATCTTTGTGGAAACCGACTTATGTGACCTCATCTGGAGTGAAGAGTCAAGGGACTACATGGGCTTTGGGACTATCAGCTGATGTCATTGTGCTGGGAGACGTACTGGGACCCTGTCTTAGGGGCTAATAGCAATGAGTTAAAAGAGAAGGGGGCTACCAAGACCAGACAGGGAAGATAACACAGGACACGTATTCCAGACCTGCTACTTTCTGGCCGTGTAAGCTTGCACTTCCAAGTTTACATCTATAAAATAGGCACTGGAGTACAACATAGAGTATGGGGATCGTCCAGTTATCCTTAGATGCTCAGAGCTCATCCTGTGCTCTGAGGGCTAGATCACAATTTCGGGCCAAATATGTGAACATTCTCATGGGTGTATGCACAAGCATGCACTTACATACGCATGCATAGTGTGTGGGTGTGTAACATTGTACATGGGTGTGTATATTCCTTCCTACCTCGGAGGAGCATTGCAAGGAATAAAATAGACCACATATATAAATGTTTATAGAACAGCTTCTTTCAAGCCACACATGCTTTATAGATAGATGTTCGTTGTGTGACTAAGGTTTCGTCCTGCCTAGTGCAGAGTTTCTCAGTAGTGATATTCTAGGCCAGGTGTTTCTGGCAGCATTCCTGGCCTGTACCCACTAGATGTCAGTAGCATGCCCCACCCCCACATGGGGCCACCAAAAATGTCTCCAGACCTTGCCAAATGTCCCTGGGCACAAAATCACTCCCAGTTGAAACCGCTGCCCGAGTGAAACCAAGACATAAGGAAGCGGTTCCCAGACTTTGGCAAGCATCTGAATCACTTGGAGAGCTTGTGGAAATTCACATTGCTGGGCCCCACTCCAGGGTTTCTGATTCAGAGGGTCTGGTGTTAGATCCAGGAGTTTATGTTTCTAACAAGTTCCCAGGTGATGCTGATGCTGATACTGCTGGTCCCAGGACCACACTTTGTAAATTTATAGATAAGATGTAAGATGATCTAGAATAATATTCTAGATGATTTAAAATGTATGTTTTTTTTGTTTTTTGTTTTTTTAATATTGGAGGATGATAGTGTTGTTACGGTGAGCACAGGGCCTGAAATCTCTTTGTTAAAACCATTGGGTAGTTCCTCACAGCTGCGATGGAGATTTAGGGGGAAAGCAGGGCATTTATGGGAGATGTTCTGTCTGTACCGGGTTGCAGTCATCACTGCCCTACCAGCTGTCCCCTGAATCCTGCCAGGAGACTGCTCCAGGTCTTGGTGCAACACTAGGGCTTTTACGGAAATGAACTTTAATTTTTGCTTTGCAGGTCAGACTTAACTACCAAACTACCCCACCTGGTATGACCTTGGGGTCTGTGGATTAGAAGTGAATGTTCAGAGTGGATTTGAAGGACATGGTGACTCAGGAGGCCATTTGTGACCAGTGACTGTTAGAGCCCTGGCTCTGACTTGCAGCTTCTTTACTTGCACTGGCAGGCTTGTCCTTCCTTGACTTCCCCCATTCAGGTCAGAGTTCCTGTTGTCCTGAGCTGTCATCCATACTCGCTCTTATTTTATTTATTTTTCTTTGCTTGGAGTTAGAGATGGAGCTGTCTTGAGCTATTTATCAGTCTTATCTCTCTTGGCCCTCTGTTAGTAATTCAGTCCATGGATCTAATCCGCTTTAATTGATTGACCTCATGCAACCAGACGTCAGCACAACAACAGGAGAAGCACAGCTGTAGGCGGAGAGGTGGCTGCAGTTTTGCTGGGTGGGTGCAGAGGTCACTGAGACCTGTGCAGATTTAGGAAAATAGAATTTGTTTCCAAGCCATTTAACATGAATTTTCTAGGGACAATCTGTACAGATTCAAGAGTTGATGATCTTGAATGGAAGACAGTCATTTTAAATAGAGTGGTATCCTGTAGGATGTATGCAAAAGCCTCTGACTCATTCATCATCTGTCACACTATTTCTCTGTCACCCAGCTATCCCCAGCATCCTCACCCCAACCATTCACATCACTTTATATCGTCCTTTGAAGAGCACTTCAGAATTTGCCAAGATTTTATTTATTTCTCTTAAATTCCATTTAATACAGGTATTACTGTTGTTGTTTTGTTCTTTTTTTTTTTTTTTTGTATAGATAGTTGAATGACCTACTCAAGATTACCTGGACAACAAGATGTGGAGCTTGACTGGTCTTCTGGAAACCCAGAGCAGACATTTTCTTTCTCCCCTGACCTTCTTGATACACCCCCCCCCACCACTCCCCCAAGGGAAGGGGCCTGGGATGATAGTGAAAGTCCAAGCCATCTCCAAGCTCTATAGTTGGAGTCTTGTCAGTTTGGATAATTCCTGATGGGCTTAGACTTCTTGAGAGAGAGACCTAGTCTCTTATATCTTTTGAATCTTTCAATAGTGCACAACTCTGCACATAGAAAGTGCACACTCCCTGCTTCTTAGCTAACAATTATCTTGAGTCTAGAACAAGGAGACCATAACATTGAAAGAATGGCCTGATGATCTTCACTAAAAGGCAATGACTAGCCATGAAAAGTGTCCCTACTATGTTCTACTAAACACAAGAGTGGTTTATCCTAGAGAACTTCAATAAAATTCTCCCTCAGCCAAAATTATCTGATGAATCAAAATCATACCTCATCTTTTTGTTTTTTATTGATTGCATACATAAAGCACAGTGAGATTATATGTTTTGATTAAGATTTATTGCAAAAAAAGTGTGGATATGGATGAATAATTCTCTTTGTTATCATATACTATTCAAATCCTATTTAACCTCCCATGGTATAAAAACTTACCAGCTCATTTTTTTTTCTACCAAAGCCATGAATTCTAATTCACTATTCATTCATTCTCTTATCCATTAATTTAACAAACATTAACTGAGCACCTGTTAGTATCCCTACATTTGAGATACCCACAGTTAGATTAGATAGACAAGTTAGGCAAGTTAGCCAAACATAAAGTATATACCATGTGCCGTATGCAGTGCCTTATATAAATAACTCAATTGCAAAATGTAATACATGTGACTGAAACATAACATGGTGGAAAATCCATGCGTTTTAAAGCCAGACAGACATGAATTCTAATCTTAAATGCATCTTCTATTAGTTGTGTGAATTCCCAATTCTCTGAATCTCCCATCTTTTTAGCCTATAAAATCTGGAGGGTAATTGTAAGAATTCAAAAATTGTTCTATTAAAAAGTACCTGCCAACCACCTACTCTGCTCTTCAAGGTAGTCTGGATTGTGCTGTGTAACAAGCAGCTTCAGTATTTGGTGAGACCACTGCCGGGAATTTGCTGGGTACTGGGGTTGAGAGCCAATGGGAGAATTCTGGTTGGTCTCACACCAGCAGTTTAATGCATGGCTCAGGAGTGACACCTAATTTATTGGTCAACACTGATCTCTTGGCCCTACACATCACAAGGGGACCTAGAAATCCTCTCTTACTATGAGCTGATAATGGGGGGAAACTAGAAAAATGTAGTAAGCGCTGCCACGGATTGTTTTATTTATTGTGACGCAGCCTTTGGAACAGGTATGCCAGACCTGGCGGTGTCTGGCCCTGAGAAGGGTCACGTACGTGTTGTTCTTCCTGTATTATTGCCTAGCACTGAACTCACAGATTCTGTGGGAAGCCTAGAAGTCAAGATACTGAGAACGGCTTCCTTTGCACGTCTCTCGGGCATACCTTTGAGAGTCCCAATTCTGTTTCTGTCAACTGCAATTGTCTCAAATAGCGGATGGCGCATTTTGCCTTCCCCGGGGGCGCTGTGGAGTGAATGTAGAGATTGCCTGCGGGGAGGTCTTTATTCCTGAGGATTTTTCTTGCCCCTGTGCACCTCTGCTCCTGAAACCTGACCCTGGTGTTGGTAGTATCTCATGGGTCACCTCCACAGCAACAGCTGTAATATGGCTGATGGAAGACCAGAAAGCTGGAGCCGGACTAATTCGAGGAACCAGGTGGGCTCGTAAACAGTCATTATTGATGAAGAATGACTTACTGGCTATTTACAGACAGCTGTTTTCTTGTGCCACTCAGTCTTGTTGTTGTTGTTGTTGTTTAACAGACTTTTTTTTTTATTGCACTTGAGGATTCTTTGGTAATGTCTTCTGATTTACCACTTGTCTGTGTTTTTAATATCAAGGAAGAGCATAGATTGAAGTGATTGCCTTTAGGTAGCAACTTTAGTGGTGATGGGTGTGGAGTTATTAAAATTTACAGTCATGCTGTTTTTGCGGCTACACTTTGCTTGCCTTGGAAAGGCTTATAAGAGACACCAAGGAATGTGAAGAGAGAGCAACTACCAAATTGTGACAGGAAATCAACCGTGCAAATGTTGTTTTTTAATGTTCTGTTTGCTAAAATTTACATTTATTTTTACAATGTTTCTTGCTGGCACTATCGCCAAACCAGTCAGCCCTTAGTTCACACCACCACTTTCAACTACACTAATGAGGGGAAAGAAACGGAAAAGACGCCTGACATTTCCTGAAGTCCCAAAGTATGCACAGCCCCGTGCTGGGAGTTTCACACATATGTATTCTAAAATCCTCGCGACAAGCTTCAAAGGTAGATCCCTTTATAGTAGGGAAATCAGAAGTTAAATAACCAGCCCAAGGTCACAGAGCTTTCAGAGCTGGAGAGAGGTATTATTTGAACCATGCCATGCTAAAACCGTGTTTATCCTATTGAACCAATTAACTTCTCCAGTGCTCACAGGGTGTGATATATGGCCAAATGTTTGCATTGTTCCTTCTCCTTATCTCACTTACCCCTTTTATTTGAATAATATTTTATTACTTATAAAGTGCTGTCATCTCAGTCATTATAATCGTATCATTTTAGCCTTTTAATGGCCCTACCAAATCTGGAAAGCTGGTATGCTGTCCCCATCATATATTACTAAGAAACGGTTCAGAAAAGTTAAGTAACTTGCACAAAGGTCAGTGAAGGCTGTCTCCAAAGCCAATGCTTTTTATCCCTCAAATCGTCTCCTCTCTGGACACATGAGCCAGCAGAGTTTATTTTTGTGGTAGCTGAGCGTGATGGATTCAAGCTTAGGCAACTCTATGGGTACTTGCCATAAGACTTATAATGAACTGAGACAAAGCAGTTAGCCACAGATTATAATGCCACTGTGGTCCCATGACAAATGACAAGGAGGTTGCAGTAATGAAATCTTATTACAGCAAGTAAAGAGACCACATCTGAGGTCTAGCACAGCCACATTTACCGCTGTGGGGAAACACAATGAAACATCTGGGTAAGGGTCTCCACTGACATTGGCAGTAGCGCTAGCAGGATTAAGAAGATCTCTCCGAAGCAGTGATTGCAGTGGCCAATGTGTGGCGCCTCCGATAAGGACCAAATATTTATTCTGGCAGAGATTAAATCTTTTCTTCCCCTGAATCTATTATGGATCTTGCAGAAAATCTGCCCGAGAATATATCTCGCTGATCAGCCAACTCACTGAGCCAGAACGGTACTATGGCACTGCTGTTGCTGAAAGGTGCTGGTTTAAAGGTCTTCTCTCCCTACGTAAAACTGTTCTCCATCCGTGATTAATTAGTGACTCAGAGGTGAATTGAATCACCAGCAGCCCTTTCCGTGCAGCCAGGATTTATACAGTGGTTTCTCATTGAAGAACAGCGGTACAATAAACAGCCCACATTTGCGGGGTGGGCAGAGGAGTAATGGTGTCTGCAGTCATGGTTTCTTAACTCCTCCGGTTCCCTCATTCTGCTGAACAGGTTATGACTCAGGTTACTAGAGCCTTGCTTATTTAGGCATGAGGATGAGTAGGTTTGAACACAAACGCGCACATCCTTAGAAATGAATGCCAATGCTTCAAGTAGGGGAAAGCAGACACATCCTAATATCATTTCTGAATTCCTAGAACATATTAGGAGAAAGAATCAAATGGGTCATCACATTATTAATTATGGGCTTGAAAGATGCAAAAGAACGATCATCAATTTCATTTCTCCATTTTAATGCCAGGTGCTTTTTTAGTGCTGGAGATGTAGGGGTGGGGAAAAAAAAACAACCCTGAGAACATAGTGTCACAATAAACAGGGATTTACAAAATCATAAGTACATTTCGTCCCTATTTGGGGAGGCACCTGCACTCCTTTTCGCAGAACGCAGAACGTGGGGATTGCAGACGTCACTTTACATTGCATGCTGTGCTATCTGGGCACAAAGGAGACAACGATGTCCGCCCCGTGTCACAGCATCCTTGTATGCCGAAAGCTGCCTTTCTTAGCTTAGACGCCGACTTTCTAAAATCAAGACTCCTGGGTGCTTGTCCATTCTTTTTTCAGGAATAAGGTGTGTTCGCATACTAAAGGAAAATTGGTAAGATGAAGAAAGCCTGTCTTTTGAAAAAATAAGTGAAGTGTGCCAAACTATCTGGAAACCAGCGCCTAAAATCTCACCAGAAGCCTTAATTTAGGGACTTTAAGCACAATAAGTGCTTCATAAATATCGTATTTATGTATTGAATGGATTCTTATTTATAAATGAATGAACCCAATTACTAAATCTGAGTTTCCATGAAATCTTTCCTACACTTAGTTTATATGGCTTCTGGACTTCTTTTTTCATATTTTTCTTATCCTTCTCCCTCTCCTTCTCCTCTTCTCTGTCCTCCTCCTCCTCTTTCTTTTTATTCTCCTTCTACTTCTTGAATAAGAACAGAGAGGATAACAGAGACTATGTGGACAAATAGAGCATCAGCGTTACCAATAAATTTTATTGTCCTTGAATGTCCAACCAATTGCTTAGCCAATAAGTCAGACAGCTAGAAAAATGGAGATGTCTCCTTCTTCCTCACCCATCCCTCCTGACACCCTGCGTGCTGTGATAGCTTCCTAGGAAGTTGACAGAGACTGATGATATCTGACCAGTAAGGTTACTTTCGTCTTGTGTCTCATTGCGAATGCTAATTCCAACTCTGCGTCATAACCAATGACTAGAGGAAAAGAGTAAGAGTTGTAATAGCATCATTTATGTTTCAGTGTTTCTGGGCACTTTACAGGAAGCAAATGATGCCGCGCCTCTACCGTCACCATAATCATCACCTTCATTGCCATAGTATTAGTTTTCTGGCATTCATGGTAGTTTCCCTCCCAGAAGTCTTTGTTGGGGCCATCGAGGTTCTCGTCTGCTATGTAGCATAAAGCTATAGCCCTGAATATTACATCCCTCTTCGGATAAGCCTTAGGAATAGGGCTACAAGTGTGGGAAGAGTAGCAGCCATCTGACCCTGAAAACCCCAGCTCAGTTTCACTGGCCTCTACTGAGAATAAGTTGTCTATGGGTTTGAGACCTATGGAGCATATCCTCAGGTGTTGATCTGTAATGCTAGCCCCTCTGCCATTGCCTCCTTGTCGTTCATTGTACCCCTCCCCTTGGCCTTGATCCCACCCCCACCCCAGAATGTGCAAGTATGCTTATATTTCCTCTTTAATCCTAAATCTAAACTGTGAGGTGATCTAGGGTCCAGTGTCTAATTACCTGTCCTAGAAAATAGGCCTCATTCCTCGCACAGCAGTGTCCCTACAGAGCTCTTAGGGAGTTCTGGGGTTTCCAGCTTTGATATCTGTGGAGAGCAATCAAATGATGTCACCTGTGCCTGTGAGAGCAAGCTGGGTGGCTTTATACCATTGGTTTTTATGCAGGATGAAAGCCCACGGAGAAACTATCGTTACCTCCATGCTGACGGCTCCCTCTGGGTGCCTGCAGAGTTCCTGCCAGTTGGAAGAGCCACTTTAAAGGGATGATACCTTGTGGTTGGTGCTCACTATGCCTTTTGTGTTTCTTTATCATAGGAACAGGGGAAAATTGGAGTTGTCTTCAATATCGGCACAGTTGACATCTCTATCAAGGAGGAGAGAACCCCCGTCAATGATGGTAAATATCACGTAGTGCGCTTCACCAGGAACGGCGGCAATGCCACACTCCAGGTGGACAACTGGCCGGTGAACGAGCATTATCCCACAGGTACGTGTTGTACTCTCAGTGACCACAGACTCTCTTTGGCTCTCCCATTCTTACTCCTAAGTGGCAACTTTCTCATGACTGTCACCGCATCGTAAAATACTGACTACCATGCACATCATTCATGTATTTTTTTTTTTTTTTTTTTTATGAGAAGATGAGTTACCACGTTAGGGCTTGGTTCAGCGTAGGGAGCTTCTGGAGACTTACTAACTATGCACTGAACTCTTTTGTTCCACCTGGCACGTACGGCCTGACTGGCTCATACTGAAGACAATGACTGTAGGTTTTCCAGGGCATTGCAAATGATGACCAGTGGAGGAAAGGGGTGCCATCTCTGTCGTGAGCTGTTGTTAATCACAGGATGATCCGTTTGTTATCTGGACTCCGCGGTGCCATTTAGGCAGGTGAGGTTGAAGGTAGAGATGGTCAGAGATTGCAGAAAGACTGTAAAAGGAAGTTTACTAAAACTTTAAGTGATGACCATCAAGTCAGGGTTCACGATGAGAGAAAAATGAAGGGTGAGGTTGCATTCATTTGGTTGACTTTGCCAAATTTTTCTTTCATTTACACTAAGCCTGCCTTGATATTCAGAGATTGGTCCTGGCAGACATTTTAACAGCAAGCATGCTGGTGTGGGAGGGAGAGGGGTTAATCATCTGTTTGAATTTTATGGTCAAGGAGCATTTGCCAGCAAACTCCCAGAGCCAGATGGCCAAATCAAGGGCAATGGGAGGAAAGGTTGCCTTCTTTTAAAGAGATCATGCAAATCATCCTTTAGCTTTCCCTCTCATCTCTCACTTCTCCTAGCAAAAGAGCCCTGAACCCTGATCATAAAAGTTCCAGGAACGGAAGGGAAAATCCTTTGGCTAAGGGCCTTGCTTCCCCAGTAGCATTATCACCTGGTGGGTGCAAGACACTAGCTCAGAATATTGAACTTTTCACTAATGTGGGCATGACGCTGGGTTTCCCTCTATCTCCTACACTTCAAACTCCCCGTAATTCTCTTACTGCTGTCTTCTCACTTCCTTAATACTGAAGTGGACACAGATAGAAGGAAGCCCAAAGCACATTTTCAGAAGTTTTTAAGAGCTGTTTAGCTAATAATCATCACACTTGGGAGAAATACATAAAGTAAATTTGCCTATTTGTGGCCCAAGAATTTCGAATAACTTGAAGGCTGTAATTTTCATGCCTAATTCAGCATTAATTTTCTTTAAAAGCCAATCAGAAGTAATTGTGCTATTATTCCCCCCCCCCACCACCATAGCCAGAGTCTTCCTGTGCCTGGTTTAAGGATTATGGAACCATCTACAAAAAGCATACAGGACTCCCAAGCTATTGAAATGAGAAGTCCCACCTACCCATTTATCTCCCATCTCAGTCTCCATACAATATCCAACTCAGCCTTTGCTGGGAGTCTCTTGTCATACACTTAGTACTTCTCAGATTAAGGCACAGAAATGACCTTATGCATTTATCTTTGAGCCTTTGAAGAGAGCCAGAGGTGTTAGCAGCTACTATGAATTCTTATCATCATCCAAATTCGCTAGACACTAATAGACCTGATTTTTAAATGTTTCATGCTTAAACTCTGGGGCATGGGTGGGCACGGGAATCCAAATAGCGTGAGATCTTAAAAGCTGTTCATCTGCTTATCAGAAAACTCACTCTCTCCCCATGCATGTTATCACTGGTCCTGCTAGTGCTGCTGTAGGGTTTGTTGTGTTTCTGTTAGGAATTTCAAAGATTTCTAAATTAATGTTAACCACTTGCCTGAGCCAATACAGAACCCTCGAGTTTGCCGAAGACTTTTTAATGGTCATTTGAAAGCCACAGTAAGAAAACCAGTGACCCTTGCCGTGTACCTATGTCTTTGTATCTTTAGTTCCAGATTATGGGTTTTCAAAACAGAATAAACTTGTCTTGAATGGCATTGCTTACCACTAAAAATGATTATTACTAGTAACTGTTGGTAACTGTCACTTAGTAATCATAGGATTATTATTACATAACATGATGCAGGATAGCAGTTAGAAGTATGGGCCTTGGAGTGCCCTGGCTGGAGTTGGTATCTTGGTGCCATCAGCTGTGAGTCTAAGGCAGGCTGAATTAAAACCTTGAAAAGCCCTAAGCGCTGAATTATTTGGTGCCTCTCCCCATATGCAATTCAAAATACAATAACAGTATGCCATAAAGTAAGTGTAAGAATTTCTAACACTCTTGATTTTTCTTTTCTGATGATCACTATAATGCTTTGAACATACATTCTTTCTCCCCACATTCTCATCTTTTACTCTGTGTTCTTGGTTCTCCAAGTGTGTATTCTTCCTATTTGTGGATTCAGTTTACCCTCAGTAACTTTAGGCAAGCTATTTAACCTTCCAACCTTGGTTTACTGGTCTATAAAATGGGGTTGTGTTAATACTTACTTTCCAGGGCTCATGTGAAGATTGAGTGAATGTATGTAAAATGTTAATTAAGTCGATAATCAGTGTTAGCTATGAGAATGACCAAATATTTGGGTAGCATTGTTTTACTATTACATCTTGACTCATACAGATTTCTTCACTGTGACCATTAAACAGCCCACAAATTAGGTAGGGTGGACATTCTTATTCTCCATTTCAAATTTAAAAAGAGACCCAGGAAGGTGCTGTGTTTTTCCTAAGGTCACATAGTAAATGTGGGACAGCACTAAGACCATATTCTCCTGTTCTCAACCGGGCACAATTTCTACTCTTGTTCCCACAAAAATTGGGGGATATTTTGAAAAATGAATGGATAGAAATGAGCATCTCTCTTCTCGTGTCATCTTAAACTTATTCCTTTTTTTAAAGTATCTATTACATAGGTCAGTACCAATAACCACACAAAGGTGGTTATTGTGAGATGTGAAGTCGAAAATCTTTTTAAAAAGACATTTTTTGCTGTGCTGAAAGGCTCGAGTCCAAGCCGTCCTGACAACAATAGCAATGTGCTTCCATGAGGCAATTGAAAGAATACTGAGTATTTGAAGTAGTCATCATGATACTTCATTGCCTAGATTGGAAAGCGGTAATGGAAAGTCCAACATTCTAGTTTTATTTTTATTTTTCTTACGTTTTTTAAAGGATAAACATTTATTTGGAACAATCTAGGTTTTTTTAAAAAATTAATTAATTAATGTATTTATTTATTTTTGAGAGAGAGCATGAGTGAGCAAGAGTGGGGGTGAGAGGAGGCCAGGAGGAGGGCTGAATGAGAGGGAGAGAGAAAGAATCTTACGCAGGCTCTATGCCCAGCGCAGAGCCCGACGTGGGACTCCTCAGTCTCATGACCCTGAGATCATGACCTGAGCCAAAATCAAGAGTCAGACTCTTCACTGACTGAGCCTTCCAGGTGCCCTCAATCTAGTTTTATATTCCACTCTTTCAAGACTTCTTAGGAATGGTCACCTTTTGACTTTTGGATACCTTATTTTCTCTCCCTCCTGCTTCCCTGGGTTATTGAAAGGATCCACTTAACTAAATTTAAAGCATCATTAGAGCAATCTGGCAATGTTTAATTTATATTAAACCATAAGATTAAAATCCCCCCTGTATCTGGGCATCAGAGAACAAAGACATCTGGTCAGGCAAGCTTGACACAATGTCTGCGAAAGGGATGTATTCTTTTTCCAAGCTTTCCTCTTTTATTGATAGTGATAAGTATAGAAACTATCAAAAGGAGTTCAGTTGTGCTGCTTGTCCGTTGCTAAGGTTTAAACAGTAAAGAAATACGGAGTAGCTCCTAGAGGATATTGGCATAAGTTATCTCAGTTGTTCCTGCTCAACAGGTCCCCGTGTATCAGGATGAATGGGTCAACTCCAGAACCTTCTCGTGGACATCCATAGGATTTTCATGTGGCTCTACTTAAACATCCCAGTGTGAAATATTTAGAAACCAGCCGGGCACAGGGCATGCAACATTGGCTCTTTGTGAATCAGGAAGGATCCAAAATGAAAGTAGTTCTATAGCTCTTGGGATCTTATATCACTTAATTCTGGGTGTAGAACTGAAATGCAGCTTCTTTCTTTGAACCTGAAAATAGAAAGGCTGAGGAGCAGGAGAGGGAAGTAAAAGAAGAATCAGCCCAGACCTGGCATCCAGGCACTGACAAATGTTCCTTATAAAGCCTCTGATTACTGTCTTGACACAATTCAGTAGTGGCGACAAGGCAGGGGAGGTGGAAGGCATGAGGAATTAATTTGAGCCCTAGCTCCAGGTCCCCTGGGAGGCTGAGCTGACTCGGATCGTTCCAGATCCTCTCTGCCGTGTCTGGGTGGCTGGCTGTGTTACCAGGCCTGCTAGAACCCTGAGTGTGGGGCCACAAGAGGCTTTTCAGGTCAGAGACGGGCTTCCTGGAAAATGAAGGCTGACAAGCAGCTCTGATGTGTAGGACTTTCCATCTTCCCACCACAGATGGTACTGACGAGAGCAGGGTCTCAATTTTTTCTCTTTTTTTCTTGTAATTACATACCAACTCATTTGAAAGGCTCTTGATTGGATTCCCCTTTTCCAGTCAATAAAACGCCCCTGGTGACCTGAGCTTGAATGCTGTCTGACCACCCAGCTCAGAACACGGAAAGGATGGAGAAGTGGCTCTCCTTCTAGGACAGGAGATTAGAAAACTCCTTATATTTGAACGTGTCCAATTCCATAGAATCTTATCTTTATAGGGACTGAGCAAAAACATTGCTATTGTGCTTAGTGATGTTCAAAGTGCAATAAGAGAGATTTCTTTGTCCACATCTCATCTTAGATTATTGAGATTTTGAAGGGTTAAAAACAAGTCCATGTACTTGACATGATGCTGAAATTTCTCAGGTCTTGGGTTTTCATTAATTCCTACCCAGGAGGTTTTTGTGCCTTTTTCTTTCTGTCTTTGCCTGCAAACATTTGAGGCCTTGCCAGATTTGAAGCACACATTAAAACAAGCCCCATCTACTTGCTCATTCATCCGTTCAGGACTAGTGTTACTTTCAGTTCAACTGGAGGGGGAGAAAACAAAAACAAAAAACAACATAGATAGTGAAGTCCTGCAAGGGAATAGAAAATATAAATACAATCAAGAGGGAAAGCTGTATTTGAACATGTTTTCAGACTGTAGAGATATAATGGCAACAAGAGAAAGGCTTGCTTAATGAATGTATTTGAACATTGCTAGGTACCTTTTAAAACCATCTTATAAATAAGTTCTTCGAACATTTGGTCACAGAATGTATCAATTAATCCATCAAACCAGGGCATCCTGAAGACTTTGATTGCTAAATAGTCCAGCTTGTCAGGAATGAATTCGGAATCACACATACGTGGGTTTTTACTTCTGGGGGACTTTCAGCTTGCTGGTGCTGGTCTTTGGCGAGAAGGTGTTTACAAAATTCTTTTAACTGGATATTTTTTTATGAAGCAGTGTTCTTTAACTTGGCTACAAATGAGATTCTCCTGGGAACTTTTAATAAACTGCCAGTTCTCAGGCCCCAGGCGCAGGTAATCTAATTGGTCTGGGGCGTGGTCCGTGGGGCAGCAGTGTCAGCATCACCTGGGAACTTGTTAAAAGTGGGGTATCTTGGGCCTCACCCCAGACCTACTGAATCAGAATCTGCATTTTAACAAGATACTCAGGCAATTCGTGTGTCGTGTCAAATTTGAGAAGCATTGGTCCAGGCATCAGCAGTTTTAAAAAGCTCCCATGGTGATTCTATATGCAGCTAGGTTTGAGAATCGCTGGTATCTAGAAAGCTAAAAATGTCTCTGTTTCTCCTTTCAGACAGACTAGCAGCGCTGTCCAGCATGGTAGCTGCTAGCCATAGGTAGCCACACTTGTGTTGTGGCTGATATGACTGAGGCCCTGCAAATGTATTTTTGAATTTTTTAAAGATTTTATTTATTTACTTGAGAGAGAGAGGGAGAGAGCACAAGTGGGGAGGGGCGGTGCAGAGGCAGAGAGAGAAGCAAGCAGGAAGCCCAACACAGGGCTCGATCCCAGGACCCCTGGCCGGGATCATGACCTGAGCCGAAGGCAATCACTTAATGGACTGAGCTACCTGGGACACCCTGAAAATTTATTTTTATTGTGCAATTATTATGTCCTAGGCACTGAAGATTTAAATACATTTTTTTTTCATTCAGTCCTCAGGCCAGCACTATGAGGCTGGTAGCTGGTGGCCAGTATTGGGCAGCGCAAGACTAGAACATACTGTCTCTTACTTCCTTTTACTTGTCTTATAGAATGTAAATCTCTATTTACATCATTAATAAATTAATGAGCATTTACCTTCATATACCTTCTGAACTCATCTAATGTATGTTGTCATTATAACAGCACTGAGATAATCACCCCACTTGATTCATAGGGTTGTTATCCCAGAGACGTAGAAATGGCAGATGCCACCATCGTAACCAAAATCATCCCGATGGTGATGGCTACCCTTTCTGAGCATTTACTACATATTTCCCACTTCATGCACAACATCTTATCTACCCTTGATACCAACCCTTGAGGTTGATGTTAGTTTTATTCCCATTTTACAGATTAGGAGCCATTCAGAGATCCTCGGTACTTGCCAGGCTCCCAGAATTTTTCTTTCAAGTTAAATCTCTAGTTTCTGCCAAGTTACAAGTTAGCACTTCCCTGTGCATTTATGACATTTGCCTTCCTCTACATCCTTGGTTTGACCTATGAGACTTTGGCAGCCTCTTTCTTTTCACAATTCTCTTTTATCTTCTAGCATCGCATCTACATGGATGGGAAGGGCTTTATTAGATGAAAGTCTCTTTTACTGTTTAATGGTCTTGGGCGATAGAGTGTTGAGAGGGTGCATAGTATTTTTTTTCTTTAATTTTTGTTTTATCAGGCAACGCTTCTTTCTCTTCTGTGAATTCGCAGCCACAAGATAAATAGCCTTGTATCTTACAAGTTAAATACAATTACTGCTATCAAACCTAGTGCCTTTCTGTCCCTGTAAATGTCTCTTAGAAACTGATAAGCATTTCAAGGCAAACTGTGGGCTTCTAGCTAATGCTAAAATTAAACCTAACCACCTAAAAGACAGAAAGACAAGAATACATACACACACATGTTTATATACATATATATGTTTATGTACATACACACACACATACCCTATGGAAGAGAGAAGAACGTTTGGGATAGAGGGAAAAGGAACTCATGAACACATGGCACGTGGACACAAGACACATGTCCCTGAGACATCAAGCCGACATATGACTCAAGGCCTAATTATTTATGATATAATTAAATAACACACAAAGGACTTTGTTGTCATTATGAAGATTTACATCAGATAATATGACAGCAATTATAGTAACTAAAGATACTATTTATCTAGAATTCATTTGTGAATAGGACAGTGCTTTTGATATAGAGAGTTGTTCATCAAAAGAATAATGTTTCTAGAAACTTCTATAGGAATTTATGAGATACACATCTTAGTGCTGGGTGGTTGTTTATGCTTTTCTCATCTTTAATAGACTACCTTGGGGTTTAGAGGACAAGGTGGAATTTAACAAAAGGCACATGATGATTATTTAACCGTATGTTAAATGGTATACATGTTATAGTATAGGGACTCAGTGAAATAATGAGAAAATCGAGGGTCACTTCTAGGCACTATTTAACTGGAAATGTAAGGAAAAGTATTTCTTAATTTCTATGAATAATGAGTATGTGTATATATTAAACCAAATCTAACACTTTGAAGATGAGAAATACAGTGTGGTCGCCTTTCATGCGGTTTTTAAATTATACTCATTTGAAATTAATGTGACAGAAAAATACTAATGACATCTCACTCTGTGCAAGGCATCTGTAATTAACACAAATTCTTTCAAACTAAAACACTCATGAAACATTGCATAATGCCAAAGCTAGCTAAGTGAATTGCATTTTATTTTTCCTATTGTCACAGAGAAGCTCCAGTTTAGATGGTAAATAGAGATCCTGGCCTGTAAAATTTGTCTTAACTATTAAAATCCAGAAGTATTATCCAAACCATAAAATGCAATTACCCTGTACTGTTTTCAATTCTGCCCCAGAGTTAGACGGACATCAAATGTCCTCAGAGCCGTCCAGGAGTATAGCTGTATTTATAGGAAAAGTTTCCAAGTTCAGTCTCTTCAGTTTAAGTTTTGTACAAGGTTGCAGGGTCCCTGTAATTATTTAAAGTCTAAAAAGAACATTTAGCTTCTTACAGAAAGGTGGTGCATAAATATGCAATAATAATAATATATATTCACGTACAGTGTGTCGTTTATAATTCTATAAAGCACAGAGGGTAATGAAAGGCGCTCTAAACTGTAAATCACTCGATCGATTGTAATCAGATTGCAGCTCATCTCAAAGAGATAAAGACCTTCCACTCCCCTAAAATCCCTGTCAATACCCCGGCAGGCTAAAGAAGGGGGAAAGGAGGGTCAGAGGAGAAAAGAGAGAATGAGTCAAGGACAAAGAGGCACTTTTAATCTTCAGTTCATCGAGTTAATGTGAACTGGATTTGATTCCCACTGATAATTTAGTTTGTTTTATGAGATGCATTGTTTTTCGCATGGTACTTTTGTAGCCTTATGGTGAGTCCCTGACGCTCTGTGTTGGCCTAGATGGAAGGGTTTGCCACATGCCAGCGAATGATACACGGTGCTGCATAGAAACACTTGGGGACTTCGGTGTATAAGTGGAAAATGACAGTTCAAGCCAAAAGCTGAAGGTTGGGGCACCTGGGTGGCTCAGTCAGTTAAGCATCTGTCTTCAGCTCAGGTCATGATCCTGGGGTCCTGGGATCGAGCCCCACATTGGGCTCTCTGCTCAGAGGGCAGCCTGCTTCTCCCTCTCACTCTGCCTGCTTGTGCTCTCTCTCTGTCAAATAAATAAGCAGAATCTTTGAAAAACAAAGGAAGAAGAAACCAAGGCTCAGGGGGTTGGAGCACATTTGTTGTAGTCACAGGGCCAGAAAGTGTCAACACTGGGATTCCACATAGATTTGTGTCTTCCTCCACCCCTCTGTTACCCCACTTTTCCATCTGCTTCCCAGGATACTCCAGTTCATATTGTATATAGAGCTCAGAATCATTTGGTTGACAGAGGTAAATTCACATGCAAATTTGCTATTGTTTCCCACATCCCAGTGCATGCAGTGCACTCTGTAATCACATTATTAAACATTTACTAGAAATGTGTTTCTGCCCGATGCACAATTGCCAGTCTCAATGTTTAATTAAACTAAATTTGTTTTCATTTTAATCACATTATTGAAATATGGTTTTTCTCAGAGTTCAATGGTGAAATCTTTATTCCAAATGTCTGCAAGTGTGTGAGAGCCATATATCCTGGACAAGGGAATAAGGATATTACAACAGAGCCTTGAATAAAGGATTTTAGGGGAATAATGTTAGTTAATAAGATGCAACACTGGTACGGTACTTGTTTTGTATCAGGCTCATGGATTATCACATTGAATCCTCACAGCATCCTAGAAAGTGATTCTATTATTATTCCCATTTTGGAGATGAGGCAGCTGAGTCTCAAAGAGTAACATGTAAGAGTAAGTAAAATATACTCTCCCGTACCATACAACTAGCAAGTGATAAAGCCAACTTGGATTTAAATATATGCTTGGAGACCCTGATATCTTCATTAAATTTTTTTTATTTAAGTCATCTCTATACCCAATGTGGTGTTCCAACTCACAACCCCAAGATCAAGAGTTACACATCCTTCCAAATGAGCCAGCCAGGCACACTCCCTTCCCCTTAATATCTTCATTTAGAGAAACTTCTTCTCTAAAAGACCAAATAATAAAAATCATAGGCTCTGCAACTTAGGAGGTCTTTGTTGCAATCATTAAACTCTGCTATTTTGTAAAAACAACCATAGACAATACATAAATGAACGGGCACTGCTGTGTTCTAATAAGACAATTTATAGAAAGACTACGATGAGCCAAATTTACCCATTGGCCGTAGTTTGGGGGCCTTCAATCTAGATCATGCATCTTTTGAAGCCTACAGTTCTGTTTTTACTGATCCATTAGCTTTATTTTTCGGATTGTTTTATCTCTGTTAAGAATAAAGGGAGCAAGATCATCTCTAAGTGGATGAATTAAATCTGAGAGACACAGAGAAGAGTATTGTTAAGTAGAATAGCATAGACCCACTGGTGAGGTTAATTCAGGATAAAGAAATACACAAGCAGGGGCGCCTGAGTGGCTCAGTTGTTAAGCATCTGCCTTCAGCTCAGGGCATGATCCCGGAGTCCTGGGATCGAGCCCCGCATCAGGCTCCCTGCTCTGCTGGGAGCCTGCTTCTTCCTCTCCCACTCCCCCTGCTTGTGTTCCCTCTCTCGCTGGCTGTCTCTCTCTCTGTCAAATGAATAAATAAAATGTTTTTAAAATTAAAAAAAAAAAAGAAATACAAAAGCGGAACAGGCAATCCATGTACCTGTACTTAAACAAAAATCCAACCATACACTGCTTTCCGAACTGAACACCAAAGACATTGATTCAGTCTACCTTCATTTGTGTTGTGTCATACATTGCTTAGAGCAGGATTTGAAAATAACAAACTGAAAGCCTTACTATTTCTCTAGTTCTGTTACTTCTACTTGTAACTGTAAATGGTGGTGATCCAGGTTCACGCTTTCTCGCTCACTCCTTAGGGACGTTGCATGCTTCTCTTTTGAATTCAGGGGTTTTGTATTAGCCACTGGCTCAGCTGCCCTAGCCTATTCTCCTTAACCCTTCTGCATTAAGGTGCCAGCTGACTTCTTAGCATTTATCTTTTCTTCTACCCGCTCACTGATGTATCATACCCATTTTCTGAGTCCCAGAGAAACTTCTCTTCATTTTCTTGTCATCGATTGTCCCTAACTGGCTGTTAGGAGCTTCCTACCTGTGCTTCTACAGTGTTTCTGGCCATTGATCTGCCATTCAAGGGTGGACTCTTCTTCAGATGTGACCCAGCCTACTTCTTGCTGTTGAATTCTAGAGATTTTAGAATCTGTTTCTATTTGTTAAAGGAAAAAGTACCAGGTTGTGTGTTTTTATAGACATATATATATGTATATATATATATGCACAAGCATGCACAAGTTTAAAATAAGTTTTAAATAAAAATCAACCTAAGGAAGACCAGATTTTATTTATACGAAATAGCAGCCTTCCACATTTTACTGATCTCAGTATTGAATGTAATAAAGCTATCCATCTAAAGTCGAAGATTCTACCACCAGAGTAGAAAGTATACACCACCAGACGTGGCTTTCTAGAGCCCAAGCAAAGTGGTCACAGTGAGGGAACTATTAATTACCCCCACCTCTTTTTTTTTTTTTTTTGAGTCAAAGTGGCAATACAGCAGGTGTTCAACAAATGTTAAGCTGCACAACTGTACTGAAATTATTGGAGGCTTCTGACCTCATTGTCTGTGTGTACATAACATAGTATATGCCAAGGTAGAGAGTATCCTTTACAAGCATTAAATATACTTAAGTTCATTTTAAAAGTAATAGGAAAATAACAAGTTTTTATTATGAATAGCTTTTGAGATTATACTGGGAAAATTTTGTTTGTTGAAACAATTAAATCTTATTTTATTAAAATATTTTTACATTCCTGAGATGATTCTCTGTAGGTCCAGAAGAGTGAATTTCCCGGTGTATTTAAGCAAAATGGTAGAAGAGAAAAAAGAACATTCAGGCATCCGTGAAAGTTAAAAAAATAACTAAATATAAATCTGACATAGATATATATGTAAAGTAAAAATAAATCTAAAATCTTCTCAGACAGCCAAGGTTTAGAAATACTTAGTACTTCACTTTCAAACCTATATAAAACTGTTGTGAGATGTTGACTGTTTCAAATAAAATAGGAATTTATATAAGTGAAGTACAAACTTAAATAGAACCAAAATGCTTTTAGACTTTCAAAATGAATAGCTGGAATTTTACTGAATTTTCTGTATGGTGAGGGTGGAGCTGGACCTCCAGAGAGGGTGGGGGGGAAAGGTAGCACACGGAAGAGAAGATATTGCTCCCAGGGGCAATTGCGATCTCCTAGAGGAGACCATAAACCAAGTGAAATCTCATAGTTTTGCTTCATTTTGTGACTTTCTTCTCCTAAGAGCTCAGAGAATTTTGAGTTCCAAGGAGGTCCATAAAGGGAATTTTGAAATACTCTTAATAGATCTGTTCTGGAAATAAGGCAACCGAACTGAGCCAGGTGCTATGTCAACCCATTGATCCGGAGTCCTGACCAACCCTGATCCCAGACCTTTATGACAATTCTCTAGCCTTATTCCCATCCTCAGTAGTTGTACATAATTCATGCTCAACACTTGTTCCAAACCAACCTTCGAGGGATCTGATGGAAATGCTGTAGTAGTTGTAGATGTCACCAAGAAACACTCAGGCCAAGACATTAATGAACTTTTCAGCTAGTAAATCCAGCTCATTCTGGGGCTGGATAATTACATAGCTGCATCACTCTGTCAGGTTACAGTTGCTTTAATTTTTCCCGGTCAATTAGAATAATCAATATAAGTGTACCTTTTTCCTCTTGCTTGTGGCTTTGATCCCTTGATTTGTGCCCACTCCCCCCCCCCCGCTCCGCCCCCACCGCCGCAGCTGCTTCGAACAAGCAAACTGTTGACTAGAAAAGTCAAGAGTTTGAGCAGTAATTATGTATGTTCAAACCTCACTGCCTTTTAAATGTGTAATAACAGCTGAAATCCCAATTGTCACAGCCAACCTCTAGGGACAGAAGCAATCCTAGTATCTACATTCCTTTGTGAACAGAAACCATTGAGGTTCGTCTGTAGAAGTATTTATTAAGTATCCGTCTCTACAAATCCCTGTGCTAGGAACTGAATAATAAATCGGATTTGCGCCTTTATTCAATCAGAGCATATTCAAATCAAACAGGGTAAGTAAGGAAGAAATCTATTTCTTTAGTACTCACTATGTCTAGGTGCTCCTTTCTGAGTCACACTCAGAAGTAAATCTTTGAAAGAAAAAAATAAGGCACATCTTTGGACAGCATCCTTTGAATGTGGTTAGGTGGGAAATTGCAATCCCTGTTAGGAAGTCTAAACACTTGTAAGGATTCCAATGGGATTTATATAAGCCACCATCCCTGATAATCAGGAATGAAAACATAAACCAAGAAAACCACATGTTCTTCTCTCACCTGTCTCATCTGTCCTAACTGTGCCTTACACTTACTAATGTTCTAAGTGCTTTTTGACAAGACAGCAATGGGGCATCAGTAGACACTGCATGAACTTGAGTAGGCAAATCGAGTCACTCAAAGACCTTCTTTTAATCTCTTGGATTATTATTGCGAAGATAAAAGTGGCATTTCTGAAAGAGCAAGATTCAAAGGAACTTCACAATTAGAATGGTGATAATACTAGATCATCTGGTACATTTCCCTGGTTGGTTCAGAGATTTCTACAGAAAACAGACTACTCTAATTCGACTAGTATAATTTGGAATGTTACAGATGATACAGTTTGCCTTTCTTCTACCAAGAAAATAGCCCTGTCTGATTCTCCTCTTTGGCTAGAAAAGTTTTTTTGTTCAACTCTATTATCATTAGGGATGTCATTTGAAATTATTCTCAGTCATTCCTTTATCCAAGATATTTATTTCTTACAGATATCTAGGAGCTGTTTCTTGTGGAAAGTTGCAAACTTCTATGGAGAATATATGAAGGCTTTCTTTCCATTGAGATATTTATAAATTCTCTCTCTATATACAGGATACACATACACACACACACACACACACACACACACACACACATCAGTGAGTAAATACTGAAAACATTGTGTTTGTCCCAGCACAAATAAATATATTTCAACATAAAATAGCCTAAGGATCTTTAGACATAGTTCTCAGATAGCCGAGATTTAATATCATGCTATTTAATATTTTATATTAAATAGTTAAAAGAAGGGAGAGTCATTAATATTTCATTAATATATCTCAAATTTGTAGGTTTTCAGATGTTATAAGAACCTTGGTAATCATTTAAACTTTCAAAGGTAATAACTTGATGATTTATTGGAGTCAGAACACCTGCCTCTGCTTGAAGTAGCCGCAGTCATCAGTTCATGACCATTCTTGAGCACTCAAAGATGTGTCGGTATTTCATGTCACTGTGCTGGAAAGGGGACTGTGGAAGTAGGATGGTGTGAAAAGATTTTTTTTAAATCTTGCTTCTAAGGTGATTATAATTTTACACCAAAACAACACAAAAAACATGCCCACAAGAACTGATAGTTGCAGGATAGAGGAGTCCAGGTTTTAGGTAAATATTTTAAATATATGAATAATTTTATATAATTGTTGACTTCTTTCTTAAAAGTGTAAAAAAAATGGTTTTTTAAATTGCTAATCTGGCCATCACATTTACAATATGAACTAATATTTGAGCATGATTTAAAACGTGACCTACTTCTAATTATTGACAAGTATGTGTCATTCGAGTTGTCACTCAAAACATTAAATGTTAGTTGTCCTTACTCTTTATTTAACTCCTTAGATTTTGATCATGTTTGATGCTTTTCTCCACAGTCCAACTGCCATTCATCTGCTAATGTAATACAATTCTGATACCTGCTATTAAGTCCCAGAAAAATGACTTCTAAATTCTCCTCAGGGAGTTTATAAAGGCTGTTTTTTTACTGATCCATAAGCTTTAAAAGGTGTTGAAGAGGCAGTGGCTGCTTTTTAAAAGACAAAGTTGCAAGGTAGGAATGTTTTTTATCTGGTTTTGGTTTTCAAGTCAGTGTTTTGCTTTGTTTTTATTGTTTTGTATTAGTAGGAAGTATCGGTGGAGCTTATCTTTCTATTCTAAGCCTAAGTAAGCCTATTTGTTCATAATCGTGATTATTCATATCCTACAGGAACATCAATGATTTGGTTTGGTTGGAAGGTTGGAGTAAGGGATAGGAGTAAAGGTAATATTAGCTCGTGGGGGGGGGGTGGGCGGGGAAAGGCAGTCCTTCTAGGTTCCCCAAGGAGTCCTTTAAGGAGCAAAAAAAAAAAAAAAAAAAAAAAATCCATTGGTGGGTAGGGGTTAGAGTCCCAAAACATCTTCTCATTAAGTCCAGCCCGCTTTTCTTATAAGCCTTTGTCCACCCATCATTTGAATAGTGATGGCAGGAGGTCACACAATTAGCTGAGTGGTCCCTTATTAGCTCTACTCCTTATTACCTCTGGAGTCAACCCCACCACTCTCCCACTCTTAACGTAGTCCAAGTCCAGAAATGGAGACCAGAGAAATATTAGTCCCTCTCTGGGTTTCCTGCCCTGTCCCAGCTCCCTCAGCCCTGACCTGTCCCGCCTCCTCTGAGGAGCTGCATTTTTGCATCCCTTTCCTTGGATTTGCTAATTCTCTTTTAAGAAGGAAGAAGAGGACTAAAGATAGGTAACAGGGGCCCATGGCTCCCTATCTCCATTCCAGGACCCCTGAGGCTTTCACCAGACAAGCTCCTTTGACTCCACAGACAACAGCTGAGTGCCTCCCCCTCTTCCTGTTGGTTCTTGATGGAAACCCTCACACAGGAGACTGCTTCATTTACCTAATCTCTGCTTCCCATTCCCTCCTGGATTTCCCAACTCCCTGAATATATGATGCAAAACAAAATCACTCCAAACCTTTGTTATTTATTGGCTCATGTTTTTGCGGGTTCTAGAGGCGTTTTATCTGTTCCAGGACGGCTTGGATGGACATACTTTGTCTTGACAGCCTTACTTACAGGTCTGGGCCCTCAGTTGAGCTGGCTAAGTGGCTTGGAGGGCTGGGGTCTCTCTTCTTGTGATCTCTCATCTTCCAGGATCCGAGACTGGTTTGGGCTTTTGTGACCATGGCAATCGCAGGCTTCTCAGCAGCATGAGAGGCCAAGCACTCAATATGTAAGGGCTGTTCAGACCTCCTCTTACATCCCATTTGCTAATATGCCCTCAGCCAAACAAGACAAGTCTCAGAGCCAACCCAGAACCAAGGGGTGGAAAAGTAGACTCAACCTCTGGTAGGAGGAGTGATGAAGTCTCATTGAAAAGGGGCACAAGTATCAGAATGGGAGTGTAGCTGCTTTGTAGAGAGCTTTGCAGAAAGCTTGAGAAAGGTTGTGGCGGCTATTCAACCCTAAATTCAGGACTCAGTGTGAAGTTGTAAACTAGTGGCTTTTGATGAGGTACAGGTGAGGTTCAGTGGGGTGGAGTTCGGAACCGACGACCAAGAAAGAATTCTTGAGCCGTCTTTGGTGCAAAATGGTGGTTTATTAAAGCACGGGGACAGGACCCGTGGGCAGAAAGAGCTGCTGCCCCGGGTTGTGAGGAATGGCCCATTATATACCCTCAAGTTGGGAGGGGGTTAGGGATAGCGGAAGTCTCTAAGGAATTTTGGAAGCAAGGTTTCCAGGACCTTGAGGGGGCTAGCTGTTGTTGGGAAAAGGTCATTTATTACTGTCTAATAAAACCTGAGTCATGAGACCCTTCAGATGTATATCGGTGGGCCATATGCTTGGGGGATGATTGCCAACACGTATCTTGGGGGGGGGGGGAGGTTAGAGATAAAGGAAGTTTCCAAAGGAATTTTTATACGTTAGAGTAGACTTACAGGATCTTGGTGGAGCGGAGGGGGTCAGGCTAGGACTGCCTTTTACCCTTAGCAAAGTATTAACATCGAGGCAGCTGAGTTCCTAGAGGAATGTCACCGTGACTGTTTCAAGGACTTGTCAATGGGCTGTAGGTAGTAAGGACTGTTTCTTTGTCTTTTAGGGCAGCCAGGAGTGCCTGAGGAATGTCATATATCCCATGGGGGGGGGGGACAAAACTTCTGCTTTGTCCTCAGCTTGCCTTCCATTCCCTCATCATTTCCCCCCTGAACAATTTTGACCCTTAAATCTTTAAGGTTGTTGAAGGTGGAAGGTCTCATCTTCTGTAACCTCTTCCTGCTGAATAGGGGCATAGAGATGTCCCTCCCTATGGGTCAACATTGATCAGTTGGGGAACATACAGGGGAATTATGAAAGGGGAGGCAGCTGAATCCAACGTGGACAACATGGATGAACCTCCTTGAGTAGAAGGTATTATCTGTTAGCCGGAAGTTACGGCAGTGGAGTCTTGGCACTAGGCAGGGAGACATCAGATATGACAAAACAAGGTTAATATTATAAGGAGAGATCTGAATAAAAGATCTTTGATAGTTGACCTTTGATAATTTTCCTCCAGTCCAGGAGTTTAAAACAATCACTAAAGGAAAGAGATAATTTAAAGCACCAATTTGAGCATTCATGTCAGATAGAAACCCAGAAGTATTTTGTGGTAATCTGGACTGTATACACAGCATTGTTTTTATGCTACCACATATTTCACCTTGTGTAGCAGTTAAAAACATCTAACATCACTCTATTCTGTAGAGTATCACTTAGGGCTTTGACCATGTATTTATTGAGAATTTCCATGTGCCAAACAAGATTCTCCAGTCTCAAAGAGGTAGCAAAGATAGATGCTAGGTGGTCATACCAATGTAACAGAAAACATGGTCATACCAATGTAACACAAAACATGGCCACCATGGTTTTAAATTTGGAAGGTTGGCTGGGTTGGTAATGGTTTTAATAATGCATCCATGCATCCAGGCAAAACCCAGAGTACAGTGGCTTATCCAGCAAGGAGGAAGCTATGGACACAGGTTAAGTTGCAGAGCCACTGGGTCCCAGCCAGGAGCCAGTCATATAATACTGGGCCTCCTTGGAACGGCAGTCAGGATTTCAAGGGCTACTTGGTTTTGGAGGGCCATACATACAATGATTTCAGGCCCATATTTGATTGGGGAGTTATGGCTTGATAAGCTTTCACTGAGGAATCACCCTCCCCTCTCTTTTCTTTAAGATATGACATTTTGGAATTAATCTTGGCTCTAACTGCCATATCATATGGCTACCTTCTTCTTTTCTTTTTTGTTTTTCCCCCTCAGCATGTCTTATCACTTTGCTTAAATAGAGTTAATTGCTTTTTTAAAAATTAAATGTCGATTTAAAAAAAATTTAATCTTGTTTTTATATTCCCTCGGGATACTTTCAAATACTTTATCTGCCTTTGTTTTGAATATTTGTGATAAATTGGTGTTATTTATGAAACGAGGTTGATTCATATAGGCTGTGTTCTCCGTTTCATTTTTTTCCTTTGCTTCTTCCTTTTTTTTTTTAACAAAGACAGTTATGCTATAAAAACAGCCCCTTGCTGATCTCTACTTTTCTCTAGACATTTTCTCTGAGCTCCATACATTGTTTATCATTATCTTTTGTTTGTAGCCAGATTTGAGGCCATGCTGCAATTCTCACAAACAAATCAATTTGAATTAATTTGCCAAGTAGAGTTAACGAGGCGTTGTATGAATTCGAGATATACTACAAGTGCTGCGTTCCCTGAGGTCATCTCTTCACTGGGAAAATTTTGATTCTTGTACCACATTGCAGTAATGTATATCTGACCTTTGAATCTTGCGCTAAATGATGCATGGCTGCCAACTGGTTCATTTTTTGAAAAGCCTTGGAAATGCCATATCATCAAACAAATAGGGGTACAGACAATTCCTTAATGAATACCTTTGGTGGGGGAGGGTTATCTTTAAACTGTACACTCTCTGATGCTTGCCTATGTTTGGAGTCCTGTTTTTAATGATGTTGTAAGTGGGATGTTTGAGAAACATTAAAATAGAGAAAATATATTTCTTAGATAATCTTTGAAGCCTGTTCAACTTTAAAATTGTAGACTTCTTCTCTCAAAATATAAACTGTGAGTTCCCAAGAACTCTACTCCCAGAAACCCCAGAAACTGCTTTTTAATTATAAAACATAAAAAAACACTTGCTTAAGCGGAACCTCAGTGGTTATGTGGACTCGCCTTCATCACCACTCCTTCGCCCTCACACATCTTCATCTGTCGCCAGCATGTCCTCTAGCAAGGAGAATTTCCCTCAGCATGTAAAGGCTGGTACACATGAAATAAATAGGAAATCCAATCCACCTTTTGCTGAGCAAATGGTAACAGAGTTTCTCAAAGGAGCTCAGATCTCTGGGTCTTACATGAATAATTTCCCAGATGCTTAAGGAATTGAACCCAAGCCCTTGTTAATGTTTGCTTAATTAGAATAGAAAACATGTGTGGGAAAAGTGTCCCAAATTTTACATTGCATAAAAGGATGAATCTCTTAAACTTGAGACTTATAAAAATTTTCAAGTGTTTTTGTTTAACAGAAAAATTTGTGATGCATTTAACCATATTTAACAAAGAATCTGATAATGGCTAAGGACTAACATGGGCTCATCCAAACAAGTCTTAAGGAACTAGGCTAATTCTCTTTGGATGGCATTAACAAATCGGCAGATGAAACGTATATTATAGACACAGTGTATCTTCATTTCCCTGAAATAGTGTAAAGAGAGCTATGACTGCATCTTAAGGAGATCTGCCTCTGGTTGAGCTGAAACACTCAGATGAAGCTATCTAATTTCCCTGTATCTATTGCTGTGTAACAAATTATCCCAAAACTTAGTGGCTTAAAACAACAAATACTTACTCTCTCACAGTTTCTGTAGGTCAAGATTTGGTAGCAGCTTAGTTGAGTGGATCTGGCTTAAGGTGTCTGATGGGTTGACATCAAGATAACACCTGGGGCTGCAGTCATCTCAAGACTTACCTAGGCATGGAGGCTCTGGTGGCCTCAGATCCTTGACATGTAGTTCTCTCCAAAGGTCCTGTAAGTGTCCTTATAATATAACACTAGGTTCCCTGGAGTGGGTATTGAGAGGGAGAGGGAAAAGGAGGGAGACAGGGAGAGAAAGTCAGAGAGAGAGCGATGTTACTGTGCTTTTTTTTGATCTGATCTCTCAAGCCACACACTGTCACTTCCAACATACCCTATTCTTTAGAATTGAGTCACTAAGTTGAGCCCACATGCAAGGCTGGAGAATCAAGCTCTATCTCTTACAGAAAGGAATTTCAAAGAATTTGTAGACATTATAAAGCCACCACGTAATCCTATTCTGTACATTTTTCAGGGTCTTGAATAAAGGCACAAAGATACGCTTATCAAACTTGCAGATGACATAAAATAAGAAATGTGTCTCCTCAAAAGACAAAAGACCTAGAGTTAAGCATTTTCTTATCAGATTGGAATGCTCTTATGAAACAAAAAAAGAATACATTTAGTAGGGTGTAATTAAAGTCCTGCTTTGAAGTTCATAAAGTGTATTGCATGAATGCAAGATGGCCCAAACTTTGGGGGAAGCAATTCAGTTAGAAACTGTTGGGTTTTAGTTGGAAATAAGCCTAATATATGACAGTGCCATGATGCGATTGTTTAGACAACTGTTGCAAACCCGTGTATTAACCAGGTCAAGGGTGGGTAGTATGCGATACAGTGACTGTGGTCTTTAGATCCCTTGGGAATAATATAATCGTTTGTAGACATGAGGTTTAAGGTTGGTCTAGAAGACCTATAATTTATAAATACGAGAATTCCATAAGAACCAAGCAGAAGCATTATATCAGTTTATTATGACATCAGACATGTTGATTTTGGTGTGACTTTCCTCTTCAGGAGAACGAAAATGTTTCTGTTTGTTGCCCATTGAAATTATCCTTCCAAACTTCCTACCTATAATCCGAGCTATATCGGAACATCACACATACATGATCTTTTTGTACCAAATATTCTAACATTCTGCCTTTAAAAACATTGAGTTTGATTTCCTCTGCATGAGAGAAATGAAAGGGGATAGGGAGTGGAGAGAGGAATGTTGCTAGAAAGAAATAAAAGAAACCAACAAGATTAAAGAGACACAGGGTGACACAGAGGGTGGGCATGCAGGAATGCATGGATCACAGGGAAGGGTGACCCCAAAATAACACTGTGGCTTTTGCAACAAGGAGGAAATAAGTGATAAGAAGAAAGGCGCCTGGGGGAATCTGGAAGGGATCATATGTCAAATGGTTGAAGACCGGACATTAAGGCTTTATGTTGAAAGGAAATTTGAAAAGATTTGACACTAAAAATTGTGTAGTGAAGTAATTCTTGTAAGTTTACCTTCACTTGAGTTTAACCCTTTTGAATCAGGTACTGTTATCACAATAGCAGCAATAGTAATAAGCCATCGGGCACTTCAGTTGTGCCACACACTGTACTAAGGACTTCATATACATTTAGTTCTTAAGCCAACCCTGTGTTGTAGTGATTATTATAATCCTCATTTTATATATGGAGAAATTAAAGCTTAAAGACACACCAAGGCATAGATATTTTGAACATGTTTACCAGAAAGGAACTAGACAAAATTTTCAGCCATTGAAATTGACTAGTCTAGCTTTAGTGCCCATTTTGAAATAATTATGGAAGCAAATCGAATTTTATAGTCAATTTATATTTTAATTTATAGCATGTCAGTTTTGAAAGTGGCTCTTAAATGAAGAATAGATGTTACATTAACCTATTGTACTGAAGCAGATTCCATTAGAAATTGCTTGAAAATACCCCTTGAATTATGGAAACAAATAAAGATATTGTAGTCACCTGGACCTTGTTTTATTACTATTCCTGGGATTGAAAGTATCCTTGATGGATGAGGAGCAATGGGGAGCAATTCCAGGGGAAATGAGCTTTAGGAAGAGAGTTGAGAATAGCCTCACTGTGCAGGAAAAGGATAGGGAATGGTGATTTATGTTCTAATCGTTGCATCAGGACAAATGGTCATCAGTATAATTACATTTCAACAGAAATGGCACTTTCAGTTAGATCTGGGATATGAAAGAGAAGTTCAATGTTAGCATATCTGCACAAAAATCACCTCAGCCAGGAACCAAGTTCAAGGGATAGAGACATGGTCACTTGGATACCTGGATATAAAACACCAGGGTACATCTCTAACATGGCCCTCATCTTCCAGCATGTGTTAGGGAAAGATCCTGAGAGTTAAAGTAAATCACAGTCCCTTCCCATTCCCAACCTCTTCCAACTCCTCATAAACGAAGTCCTTGCCTGGATTAATTTGTATAAAACCTTGTAACAAAGGTATTGTTGTCTTCATTTTTTTTAGACAAGTGAAGAAACTTCAAGACTCATCTAGATTAAGTCAATTATTCAAGTTCTCAGAAATGGTAAATGTCTGAGATAGGATTTCATCCAGAGTCTGACTCCACAGCCAATGCTCTTTTCACTCGTGTCTGAGTCATCTTTGCTTCAACCGCTTAACCCCTGTAGTCGAGAAATTGTGGATCAATACAACGACTTTGATATAGGAAGGAAATGATGTGCCTTTCCACATATGTTTTGCATTTCTGAATATATCTAAAGCGCATGAGACAGTGTGAGCCAACACATTGGCCAAGTCAGGGTATGCCTGGGTGACCCACACTACTGTCCAGGAGCAGACATCTCATCACTTGGGAAAGGTGGTTCCCTTGGCTCACAGAACCACGTAAGTGAGTCTGAAGAAGCTTGCTTACTTAATAATGCCCTTGTGCTCTGGGTCTATTCATTCACTTCTCCCAGCTGATCAGTTTTCTGCTCTAAGAGATTAATTTCTTTACCTTGGCACATGAAAGGATCAAGGCTCATAACATATAAATAGTTCTTTTTCCTTCAACCTCAAGGGTGTATTTGAGGATTAATGAGGTGATGCTTATAATTGCATTGTGAGCTCTTTGGTTGAAAGGCACTTTATAAATAACAGATATTCGTTTTTTGTTGAGGTCCATCCATCACTTACAAGTGGCCAAACATTCTAAATGCCCTTTGGGTAGCATAACAGCCCCCTTCTTGACTCTGGGAGAGTTCATCTGGGTCAACATCAGGAACAAGACCAGAGCTGAGCTTAGAGAGTTTCACCAGTTCCTTTTCTTTAGTGTCTTATATTTGCTTTGAAACTCACAAAGTGTTCTTTGGGGAGAGAGACATTGTAAGAACCTCTGAAATGCCCTACTGCTTGAGCCTACTCACATCGATTTTCTCTTGCCTCTGGCTCTAATACATAGTATTCATTCTTTGACTGTTCATTAGACCCGTAGTCTCATTTTTTAGTGTCAACAAAGCAATAAAGAAAACTTTTTTTCTTTTATTCTAGGACTCAAAACAAAATGTAAAAAATACCTCTGGCATTAATTTTGCTCAGATGAATGTTGTTACGGTATTCCTATTAGCATGTCCATGTGCCTGACAACATTTCAGATGGTATTTATAGGCTACCTGCAAGAGAGCATTTTCTGCCAGCCTGGTACAAATTACCAGAACCTTTAAGACACTCTTCCTCAACTTAGCAGCAGTATATCATCATTATCTGTGGCTGGACCAAGAAATCGCATCTGTCAATTCCTGAATTGCTCTTTTACTTTCAGTGATTTTAGAAGCCCACTTTGTTTTGGAAATGGGGTTAGCTAAGTATATTTTAGAAGACTCAGAAATATAAAAAGCAGCAGCTAGGAGATTTAGGAGATATTTAGGATGTTTCATTTTCTATGGCTTGTTGGTCTTTGGAAGATAATCTTTGTGGGACCCAATGGAATATGGCCATGTTTTGAATGGAGGCCTAGTAAAGTTCTGAGGTCATGGAAGTACACCCTGGAATCTTTGTGCTTCCCTTAGATCATTAGGAAAGAACTGAATCATCTTAATAGTTTTAAAAACATGAATGTTTTTCATATCCCAGGTTCTGTATATACTCTACCTCTTATTATTCTATACCAAGTCCTATGGTGAATTGGGAAATGGGGAAACTGAGGCCAAGTTGCTTGCATGAGATCACACCGCTACTAAATGCTAATGTTAGCACTTAGAGACAGATTTTTTTTTTTAAGATTTTATTTATTCATTCGACAGAGATAGAGACAGCCAGTGAGAGAGGGAACACAAGCAGGGGGAGTGGGAGAGGAAGAAGCAGGCTCCTAGCGCAAGAGCCTGATGTGGGGCTCGATCCCACAACGCCGGGATCACGCCCTGAGCCGAGGGCAGACGCTTAACCTCTGTGCCACCCAGGCGCCCCGCACTCAGAGCCAGATTTGTCTCCAAAGCCCACGGTCTTAACTCCCGTGCTGTATTGATTATGGCTTAAAGAAAATAAGTGTAATAGCTAATGAATAGGATCCGTGCTTATAGATAATGACAATAAAGTTCTCGTTAAAGTCATTTTCTTTGCTATACAAAAGTTCTCTCTATTGTTCCATTCTTCAATTTAAAAAATATTCATTCCTTTGGGACTGGCAACATATTGCAACTTTACTCCATTGGGACCACAAAGAGAGACTGATGTATCGGGAAACTGTTGGAGGGTCAACTTGCTTTCTTTGTCTTCCTAACTCTGTTCTCTTTTTTTTATCCTAAATGGATTCACTCAAATGTAGAAAACATGAGGTATTTCTGAATAAAGGTTGGAGCTCTGTGTGAACCAGTTGGGCCTTAATAATTTCACCTCAGAGTATTCTGCTCTTCACAATATTATAATTCAACAGTGCATGTTAGATGTGTCTCCAGGAGTTGAAATACTTGATAATAGAACCAATGATACAAATGCAAATGAATATAAGAGGCCAGTGGCATTAAAAAACTCAATTTCTGATTTTAAAAAAATGCATGTGGACACACACACACACACACACACACACACTTTTAAACAAAATAAAATGACTAATTTCTTTTTTTTTTTTTCTAAAATTCAGTTCTATGTAGGTGAGTGTCAGATCCATATAAGTAATTTAAGAAACTTCTATTTGAAGAACTCATGGTGCAATTTATAGATTTCTCAGTGTGTTTGAGAAGTATGGTCATTACATTTTGGTCTAATTAGTAAAGCACATATGCCTCTTTTTAGTGACATTATGACATTTCTATTCATAAGGCCATTCTTTCTTGAGGATATCATCACTTTCTGTTGAAGAACTGATTTCACTCTTTGTTCAGATTTTCATCCTGGTTGCTATATGAAATGTACAACTGAATGTCATTAAGTATTTAGTATGAATGTATATGAATTTGGCAAGGTTTGCTCAGCTTTCCGGGTAGTCCCTGTGTATGAAATCTTATGTTTAGAAGGTTGTTTACTCTTTTAGTCAGTCTAGCAAAATGGGGCTTGGGGCAAATGAACTCATTCTCATGCACATGTTTCTAAAACAGTTCTTACTAATGTTTTAGATAAATTAAAATAAAAACCAACAAGAACATGAAAAGAGACTAAGAACAATGTTAATGTGGCAATTTAAACCAATTTGGTTTTCCAAATGACCTTCCATCTTTCACAACTTTTAACAGTATGCAAAATCACTATCATTAGTGCCAGACTCTATGAATCTGGTGTGGAAAACTTAAAACTTTTTTCTAAATGTCTTTAAAGCTGAGATGGAGAAGAATGACTCTCTCTCTTTCACTTTCCGATGGGTCTAAGGTTGAATCATGGCTATGCTGTCCTCCCAACATATCACTTATTGATTATACAACATACTTTTCTCTTTTTCTAGGCTGTACTATGCCTCAAAATGATTTTCTATGGAGCTTTAGGTTTGAAAGAGAGTATATGGGAAGGGGACGCTTAGGAGGACAAAGAGCCCCTGTGTATTCCGAGGAAGTCGGTCATCGCATCTTCTTATTTAATTTAGTGCATATAGAACTCTGGCACTGGAAATTTTGGATATTTCTGATTTTGCCTGCATGTTTCTAAGAATATTTAGCTTTATTTTTGCTACTGACTTCACTAATCCATTCCACAGTGAGTGGAGTGAAGGTTATCACTATATTTAATGTTGCAGCCAACAACAGTTACAGAAAACCCAAAGTAACAGAATATATTTAAGGTGAATCTGGGGCAACCCACTTGCCATTTTTCAGTATAATACTTTGTTGTAACTAAAACTTGAGAGGGGTCAAAGCTTATGAAGATGGATGATATCCCTTGTGTTATCTGTCTTCTTTAGGGTAGGACTAAGAGTACAAGATATAGGTTCTTTTCAGAAGAGTGCATGCTCCTTTTTGATGAAGACATGTGAGAATTTACCCAACTTCATTTTTTATTAATAGACTTTTGAATCCCCAAATCTACCAGGGAGGATCATTATAATAATCTCTAATTGGTAGCTATATTAACAGAGAAAACTAACTTCTTTCACCATGAGCTTATTGAAACACCAAGAAGTTGCCTTTCTGGTTTTTTTTTCTCCTTACCTACACCCTCTCCCCTCTTTTGTCTATGAGAAATAATACTCCATTCATTGTAATTTATCCGTGGATACGTGAATATATTATGCTTTATCCCAGCCACATAAGATCCCATGATGTAGGCTGGAAACAGATCCATTGTTGGCTCTTCCTTGAGCTTTGTTTTGTTGTTGCTGGTTTTGTTATTAGCTTTTTTATTCCTTGGGAATGAGAATGGGTCAGCTTCTTAAAAGCATCTGTTCATAGCAGAAATGAATGGGGAATCTTGGAAACATCTCCCAGCATGGCTACCCCTTTCCCATGTTACACCTCATGGAACGCAGGTGCCAGTTTAGTCACATGTAGAATCTTCTCTGTCAATAACTCCTCCTATAGGAAGGTGGCCCTAAGATTGAAATGCCATGGTCACCTTCTACTCGCTTGGCCTGATGCTATATTTAATCCTCACGTTCTCTCTGGCTTTTAGACTTCTTTGTAAATGATTTCCGAAACACCTGTTTTGAGATCTCGATTTCATTTTTAATGTTGGCAATGTAGAATGGGATTCCCTAAGTTCCAATATATGGCTACGAGTGAAAAGTCATGAATTAGAATTCACTAGTTTTTGCTTGATCACTGTGAGGTTGGTTGATAAGATAGAACAGTTCCCAAAGCGTGGTTCATTATTTTGTGATTTGAAGTATATTCATTAGGGGTATATCTCCACAATACCACTCTCCAAATCTGTCTTAATTAGACAAACCATCCAGGGGTGGTAACAACAGTTACAAAAGGAATAAGGGGGCATAGTAGCAGTTAAAAGCATTATGTTTGAGGCTTGAAACTAATTAGGTATTTCATGCTTGGAGGAAGTATCCCAAACAGGCTTTATGAATAGATACTTGTTCGGAATGGACGTCTCATAGCAAGGTAAGAGAGACTAGATAAACATATAAAGCTTGCATCTATTAGTAGTAATAAAATGTAGGTGCTTAAAATCTGCTAATATTCTATCCCTACATTTATTGCTGCTTTGATTTACAAATATTTATTTTGGGTTTTCTTTTTTTTTAATGTAGAACAAGTCTGGGCAGAGCAATAGAAATGTAAAGAACCATCTATAAGATTCCATCTATTTAACATAGCTGGTAGGATGCCAGGGTCTCCTTTATGGAGGAAAAAGTCTCCCTTGGCCATTCAAGGCTTAAATTGTCTTTTTCCCTCCACTAGAAGGTAGAGAAGTTATAAACACTTGAGAGGAGAGTAAGGAAGTACATGACCCCATGCTTCTGGTGTGGTACAGTACCATGAGAGAAGATCATGCTTGACTAAGACCCTGGGGGTCCTCTGCCATAGAAGAAGCTGGTCTGGCAGGTAACTTACAAACCAAGCAAATCCTTGTGCCTCCATTGATCCAATTAAGGTGTGGTTGGGGTGAGATGGAGCAGAGTGAAGGTAAACCCATTTCTGTAAATGGCCAAAGCTCTTACTGATTCCCATCCCATGTCACATTCCCAAAACCTGACGGAGCACTGCATAGCTAAGTCTCGCCTGACCTCAAACCTGTCATCCAAGGGCAGAGTGACTTCGACTCCACCTCTACTAAAGATAAATTGATATCTATCTCTAAAAACTTCATAAACAAACCAAAAACCTAGGATGTTTTTTAATGACGTATTGACTTTTCAGATTGTTTTTTAAGCTGTTTTTTAAACTTTAAAGGCAACACTGATAATGAACGCTTCCAAATGGTAAAACAGAAAATCCCCTTCAAATATAACCGGCCCGTAGAGGAGTGGCTGCAGGAAAAAGGTAACCGTCGTTAAAACTTTCATTTTAAAATCATTTGATTCTAAACCCTCATTTTTAAAGCCTGCAAATAAATGTTCTTTAAATGATAATCGCCTGCTGCATAAATGACTGTTTTAATTTTCATTATAATTTGTGTCAGCTTCCACCTGCCATATGTTGATAAATCATGCTATAATACATTGCCATTAAAATACAGTTAAAGGGACTAACATCTAGCTTGCTATCAGCGTGACAACCACAAACAAGAAATTCCAGGAACCTCTAAAAAAGAAATGTATTATGGCAATTTAACCACTGCATGACATTATTTGTTAATTTGTTTTAAATTACCTCTTATACCAAAGCTTTCTAAAGAAATTTCAAAAGTACTCTTTAAACTTACATCTTGAGGCTGTTTTGGCTTTACTCTCTAGTGTGGATAACAAAAAAAAAAATCATCAGATCGACTCTTGTAACCTAAACTGCTTAAGACAAATGTTATAAGGGGAGCAGTGTTTTCTAACATTTGTTTTTAAACAAAGAAAGAATGAGAAAGATGAATTTTGCCTTTAGATTCAAACTTAAAGAGGCAAAAGTGTTTCAGAAGAGGTTAATTGTGTCCTAGTTGCTGGCTGAAACTAAAAAAAGAGAAAAGCTTATTTTATACTTTGGTTGTGTAATACCCTTATGTGTTTGATATTTATGCAACAAAAGGCAAGTGGCTAAGACAATGAGTTGGAAAAGAAAGGCTCATGAAAGGCAAAACAGCAGTTCTGATTCGCTGAAGAAAACAACCACTTTGTTAATAAAAGAGGGCAGCGGTTATACCTGATGTTAGAATTTTCTGTGTGGCTTCTGTGTGCTAGGATGTGAACTACAATCTTTCAATGAAGAAAATTCTCTGTTTCCGGAAGCTATTTATTCCCTTTTTCCTGAGCCAGTACAAGCTACTCTTATCTCAAGACCTTCAGTGAGTTCTTAAAATTCGTAGAGATTTGATTGAGTTATACATAAAAAGTAATTGAATATATTAATATGCAACTTAAGCAAACTTAATTACAGTTTTAAGTTGGGTGACAACATTTAGACCCTTAAACACGGAAAATCCTCACTGAGTCTTAACTGTTTGCCCTGTTTTTAACGTATGTGGTCTAATTAAAAATAAATTAAGAATAACTCTAAAAAGCAAATAATTTTGTTTAGTAATCACCAGCTCATAAAGTCCCTTTAACACTAAAGACTATGATTGCCTCACTTTTTAAAAAGGAGAAGAAAACTAGATGCATGTCTGAGTCTCATGTGCCTGAGAGAACTTTTTTTTCTTTCAATTTTATGTTAATAATATTTTCTTTTACTCCATCGCCTTTTGAAGTCTAAGTTTAAGAGCATGCCAGGCGTTTTCATTTGTATAAACCATTATAAAGTTATGAGTAGGCTTTTAGTTTTCCTTCTGATAGCATTGTTATCAGTTGGCTTTCATATAGAAGGATGCTTTCAAATAGACAACAAATCAAGGGGGAAGGGTGGGTCCGGTGGGATGGAGGGCGGCTTGCTAGTTTCTTAACCAAATATGTATGTATGTATGCATATAATATTGAAAATGGTTATTTGCAAACTTGGAGCTTCTCTCTTCTACACTATTTTAACTGAAATTACTTTTTAAAAAAATACTTTGGGTGAGTAACATCTATTCGTTCTATTGCTTTACCCCTTCCTCTGTCTAGCTAACCTTCCCTTTCAAAAGGAGTAGGAAATATATACCAAAAGACCTTGTAAAGACAACGAGTTAAAAAAAGGGTAAAGATGGAAGGATGAATAGGCTGACGTATCAGGAAGCACTTGGAATGCCTCTTTGGAGTTATTTTTGTCATTGGAGAAGAGATCTGGGTCACAACATTCCTCAGTCTATTTTCTGGCTCTGTCTACTATTGACTGATACTTTCTGACCTTAGACAATCCACTTAACCTCTTTATATCTCAGATTTCCCATCTGAGGAGAAGAGAAATAATACTGCCTATTCCCCAAGGGTGTTCTGAGGTTTAATTAATTAGTCTTTGTGCAACGCTGACTGGGGACGTGCGAAGATTTAATTTAAGCAGTATGTGAACTTGATATCCAAACAAGGTAACGCTGACTTCCAAGAAGATGGGCATCCAAAACAAAACACAAAGTAACCTGCTACGAACCCTGAACTAGTATAACCAAATTGAGTATTATGGATGATAAAACGATTCTTAGATTGGGATATAGATATCATAGTTGCTTATTAGTAAAAAACTTGATTGATCATAATGAATGACAATAGTGAGATTTGACATTGATTTTGAGAAATCTTGGGCAAATGATAAAACTTACTCCAGTCTGTCCCTTATAATAACCCTTCAGAGGGAAAGGGTTGTGATGGCCAGTTCTCATTTATTCACTTACTCCTGCTTAGCTGAGAGAGGTAAATTGATCAGAGGAAGAGCTGGCAGGAGACTGAGAGTTTCCCACTATTACTTTAGTGACTACCAGATTTACTCTTAATTACCTAATCCAGGGTACAGAGGGCTAGGAAATGATCCTGAAACAGCAGAAAAACAGAACTAGCCAGAAATAGACCATGAAACAGACAAGGAAACAAAAATCTAACACTTTATATAGAATGATAGAAAACTGAAGGATAGACCATCTCCTTCCCTATTTCACCCCACCAGCGTCTTGTTCTCAAGAAATAATTAGATCTCTTCGGGAGCGCAGCAAAAACCAGACATGGAGCGGTGGCTTCATCCTGTAGCCCAGGAAACATGTCTTGCTCTTCTCCATGTTTGGGTTAGTCTTGAACAAGCAAAAACCTTATGGCAACTGGAATGAAGGGGATCCATCCTTTCTAGCCAGTGTAATTCAACTTTGCATTTGAATTCTCCCTGACCCTCTTTTTTCTTTGTACTAACTGGCAAAATAATATCACTAGGAAAAGAAGGTGAGGACTATTACAGATATGAAGTACCTTCAGAAATACTAGAAATACAAAATTTCTTACCTGTAACTAGCTATCCCTATTCACTGATCATCAGTGCTAGAGCATACACCAAAAAGGAGATGAATAAAAGTATGGTTGGCCAACAGTTATGTGAATGGAAGGGATAGCTTGACATTGGGGCTATCTAGTGTAAACTACTGAATTGAGTCCTAGAGATCTCCTTTTAGGCAGCTCCTTCTTTATTATGTTAAGCTGCCCACAAAAGTCTATGCAGGGTTGAGGGTGTATTATTCTCCCCTTCTATCATGGCATTTCTTTTGCAGTAAGCTTAGGCCCCCTAGAAAAAGCTGTTGTCAAAGAAATAACAGTAAAGAGAGTTGAGCTTCAGGCCATTATCCAGTGTTACTGTGCATTGAACATTTTGCGGCATCTTACGTGAGAAATGAGAGGCCAAAGGACAGGCGATGATGCATGTGCACAGGGCACTGAAGGAATTGGTGGGCAAATAATGGAAATCTATTAAATCTATTTTGATTGTTCCCTTAGGATCTGGAAAATTCTGTTATCAAATCCAACAGAGTCCATTTCCATGCTCCAAATATTTTTATAGAGTGCAGATCATTTTCACTAAAACAAAATTCTTTGGCCAGTTCTCCATACTGCAGTGTTTGAAGCTTCCAAAAAGGTATTATTCATAAATCATTGTTGACTAATATGCCCTTAAGAGTTACCCCATGAGCAGAACTGACTCTTGTATAAAGAGTTCCTTCTGAGCAGATACATTTTTCCTTCTCTGACTCTTCTATCTCATCCATTATTGTACATTCAGAAGGTATTCCACACTCTACACTAGAAATTCAAGGATAGCTAATCATCGTAGAGATTTAAAGACCATGTAATAGTGGTAGAGGTTAAAAGCCCAAACATCACAATATGCCTCTATTCATATCAGAGATTGTGGGGGCAAAAACCTTAGTTTTTTAAAAATTAGACTACCTTTTAATAAGCAGGCAGGAAGAACAGAACATTCCAGCCTTACAGCTAAAATAATTCAAGTGATTAGGTTAAGAATGAGTGGAATATTGTTTGGTTACTGACTTAAGTGAAGAAAAATTCAAAAAGGATATATTTAATTCCATTAATAAGTTTCTCCCCCTTCTCCATATGGAAAAACAGAAGGAAATAATCTGAAGAAATAATAGCATAGAATGTCTTAGCCTTAAAAAGCTGTTTGGGTTTTTCTGGGAAAGATCTAGCACTTAAGAGAGGCTTTTTAAAGTAGAGGTAGTTGGGAAGAAGATAAATTGAGTTGCACTATTCTAAACTCTATTCTGTCATGATTTCATTCTGATAGTTTTCTATTCACAGAAGCACAAATGGTTCCCCAAGTCGGAACTCCAAATAAGTTGAACTGCTGATAGACTTCAACACATGGACATACCTATCATTTTAAGGAATTTTATGTGTTGCTTTTTTCATGACTACCCATCCCTTCTTTTAAAATTCATTGATTGGAAATGACATTTTTTTTTCTTTCTCCCACCCCAGAAACATTATCAATGCCTGTTTATTTCTATGTTTTAGGGAGAGATACAGTGTATGACCATAATCCTATATCTCCCCCAAATTAAAAGAGGTAGGAAATTCTCTGTCATGATGTTTATTAAACAACGAGTATAGATAGAATATTATGTATTATGAAGATTTCTAGGAAATGAGGTGTTTGGTGAGTAAACTGTGCATTTCTGTAAGTATGCAGTGAATCCAAATCTTTTAATTGGAATTTAATTTCATTTCAGTTAATTTAGTTATCAGACCTATCTTTTTTAATTCCGTGTTCTTAGTTACCTCACTGACTTTTTGTTTGCCATATATAATTCTAGTTGCCATTATGTGACTTTGTAGGTTAAAAATTAGCGCAATAGGTATTTATGCTTTATTACTGTCATTCCCTGATTTGGGAGTTACCTTCTGTCATCCACAACTACACACCCAAGAAGACTGCAGTACTGCAGATCATTGGACCAAGATTTCTCTTTCCTCACAATAATGAAATAGAGACTCAATTATTCAGTTTATCTAGGATATTCAGCTAGACAGTGGAAGAGATAAACATAGTGAAATGTTACTTGCTAATGTCTATTGACTTTTCGTTATCCAGTTTTCTCCCCTTCATTTGCTCAAGGAAGCCTGTTTTGATGCCTGGTCCATTTAGACCAGGTAAGGCAAAGAAAGATAACATATGGGAATAATAATGTTTCCTCCACCCAACCCACTAGGCCGGCAGTTAACCATCTTCAACACCCAGGCGCAAATAGCCATCGGGGGAAAAGACAAAGGACGTCTCTTCCAAGGCCAGCTCTCTGGGCTCTATTATGATGGTTTGAAAGTACTGAACATGGCGGCTGAGAACAACCCCAATATTAAAATCAATGGAAGTGTCCGGCTGGTGGGAGAAGTCCCGTCAATCTTGGGAACAACACAGACGACCTCCATGCCACCAGAAATGTCTACCACTGTCATGGAAACCACTACTACAATGGCTACTACCACAACCCGCAAAAATCGCTCCACAGCAAGCATTCAGGTAAGCCTTTCTCCAATTCTTCATCGATTCCGCTTTTTTGTTTTTGAGACATTACTATAAGGTCCGTGTTGCTATGTTGCTAGAGTCTAAATTACCATGTTTGTAGGAAGGATGCCTACAGAGGCTCATAGTAATAAGATCTAAGAGTAGAGAAAGACAAATTCATTGCTAAAGAAGTTTAAAAGTTTTGCGTGCACTCATGGGTTATTATTCCTATCATATTTATTGCTGAAATGGTAAAGCTGTTATTCAAAATGAGCACTGGCTAACACTTTCATTATGAAATACTCCTCCTTTCCTTTCTTTTCTTTTCAATAGTTAAAAGGGAGAAGGGGAAAGGAAAATTTGTTATCATAGGAGAGACTATATCTTAGTTCAGTTCTATTCACATCGTCTCAGGGGCTTTGCTGAAACATGAATTGTTCAGTTTTGAGGCCAATGGGTAGCATTAAATAAAGGGCAATTGAAGCTAGAGGTTCAACTAATGCTTATAAAATGCAGTCTTTGTTTTGTTTTTAAGTGTTGATCAATCGCTTGTTGTTTTTCATCCATTTTGTTTCTTTTATATTTGACCAAGATCCTATATTACATTAGAAATTGTGAAGGTCTGAGTTCAGCTATGTAGGAAGTCCTTAGTTTTGTGGTAATGGTTTTGTTTTTTCACTTAAAAGTAATTATACCCAAGCTAAAGCTTAGTGCTTTGCTGACTCCCTTGGCATTTCATAAATCTAGTTAGTAGGGGATAGGAGGTTAATCGAGTTATTAGCCTTAAATGCTGTGGCATAAAATAAGACATTCCAATTGCTTGTGGGGAAATTACCCTGAGCCTAGTTAGTGTTTATGGAAGGTTCGGTAGATCAGTACTTGTCCTTTCTGTTTCTTAGTTTTAAGACATTATCCAGGGGCTCAATTGAGTCTTTGACATCACCCTCCCATTGATTTCAGTGGGCATTGTAAACGTAAAGTCAATAATCAATTAAGCCCCCTATGTGTTCTCATTCTTCTGAATTAAGTTTATGTGAGTTAAGTAGAGGTAAAAGTGTTGTCTTCCTTTCCCCTTTCCTTTGAGCTGAAATACCCAGGCAGCTCCTTACATGATTCCACGGGAACAATTCGAGGCTGTATGCACTGATGATGTTATCAGGCCAATTTTATGTGTTTTAGAAAGGCTACTAAGAACCGGGTTAGCATAACAGTCATATAGTTGTGTGTGCCCTAACATGTATACCTACGTGCACGCTCAAAAAAGAAAAAGCTTCTTCTCTACTGATATTAAAGCAATAACTCCTGGCACTTCACTCTACTCACTGAAAAGAAGATAAAAGGCAATATATATTTCTATTATGACTCTCTCTAGCTCAAGAGCAGATCTGTTTATGGTTGGTGAAAGGATAGTTCTGTCTGCCCAGGTCCTGGCAGACTTGTTCTGTTTCTGTCGTAATACATTCCGCTAACTCTGTAGGAAGCAGAGGAACAAATGGCTTTTTCTTCATAGGAGTGGCTGGTCCTGCAGTCTTTTTCAAGGCCAAATTTTTACTGACTTCGGGAGGATTTAATGTTACATAGGGATTCAGGGACTAAGCCATGGCAATTACCGGTTTTTGGCTTTTCCTCCTGCAGCAAACATACAAATAGGAGAACACTGTGTGAGTCTTAGCAAAAACTAAGAAAGCCAGAACTTCCAGAGAAGAGCAGGGTACAAGGCACAAAAGTCTTACAAGTGATTATGACTCTGACCATCATAGAATCTGTTGTCATTTTGGAAGATGTGGACAGCTGGAGCGTGCCCTCTCTAGCAGCCTCCTGTTAGAGTTTCTTTTCCTTTGTGATAATTGGATTTCATCTACATAGCTTTCCTTTTGCTTCCACCATGGCTATCAAGAGGAGTTCTAAATCTGTTGACATTCTTGGTCTTAAGGGTGTGTAAATGCAAACCATTAGAGAAAAGACAACAGACAAGCAGAATTGGATTAGACTGGGATGAGGGATCAAAAAGCTCTATATTTTTTGTAAAGATTAGCTAGAGGAAATAACTTTATGCCAAGGATGTTGAGCTTTTTTGTTCATACCAACTAGCCATAAGAACTTTGCCCCATGTATTGTGATGAGTACTGGATGTTATATGTAAGTGATGAATCACTAAATTCTCCTGAAACTAATATTATACTGTATGTTAACTAACTGGAACCTAAGTAAAAACTTGAAACTACAAAAAAAAAAAAATTAAAACCAAGAACTTGCCCTGGGCTCCATAAAAACTCAGTAGCCTGCCTTGTCTCCAATCCTTTTCTGATCTGAAGTATAGGTTACATCAAGCCTGTGTTAGGACTGGGGACCCAAGATTTAGGACAATTCCCAGACTTTGAAGACTTTGGGTGAGGAAGTTCAGTCTCAGAAGTTCTAATATGTCCTGTGTGATCCAGCTAATTTTCTCAGGTGAAGTGGGCTCATAAAAATTTGATCTGTGGGAGAAAAAAGAAGTGGGGAAGGCTGGATTTCATGTTTACCAGGCCAATCATGTGTGAAATCTTACAGCCTTTTCCAGATGATACTGTGTTCTGTCTTCCTTTGCTTTGATAGCCTTGATAGAACAGGGTTGTCCTAAAATTAGAGTCTTCCAGGAGAAATAAAATAAGCATAAAAACCTGGTGTAAAACCATCTGGTTATACAATAACCTACTGCTTCCTTCTTGAAGCATAAGCTAAGAAAACATTTGAGTAGTTCATTTCTGATTGACTTTGGTTCATGTTGATTTCAGATCAAAGGAAAACTGCAAAGTGCTTTCAGTGCTGCTTTTACCTGTGTGTGAATATAAACTAACAGTTTTTGAGTTGGCGTGGCCCTCCAATGCTCTAGCCTCCTGGAAGTAATCACTACGTCGATCTCTCTGATACTCCAGTTTGTTATAGAACTGCTGTGGATCACAGGGACTGGGTGGAATTACTCACAGCTATGGTGCCCAAGCATCAGGTCTTTACCCTATATTAACAAGAGTGTGTCTAAGGGAGCCTGGGTGGCTCAGTCATTTAAGCATCGACTCTTGGTTTCAGCTCATGTCATGGTCTCAGGGTCCTGAGATTGAGCCCTGCATCGGGTTCCCCTCTTAGGAGGGAGTCTCCTTCCCCTCCCTCCTCTCCCTCTGCCCCTCCCCACAATCATGCACACTCTCTCTCTCTCTAAAATAAATAAATAAATAAATAAATAAATAAATAAATAAATAAATAAATAAATAAATTCTTAAAAAATAAAAGGAGAAGAGTGTGTCTAGGTCCTTCCCTGAATATTAAAAAAAAAAGTTAAGATTGAGAAGGCAGGTGGGTGCATTGAGAAGACAGATGAGTACATTGAGAAAGCAGGTGGGTAAGTGGTAGTATCAAGTAAAGATAGGTGCTGAATAAATATTTATGGAATAAATTGGGAAACAAAATAGCTTTATAACATACCTTATCATCATTTAACAACCAGAAGTGGCATGGCTTACAGACAGTTTTCCCTCCAGAATGATCAGTGTATTTTGGACAATTTTAGTTTTTCTTCAGTGGTAAGGCTAGAGCAGTGATTAAATGCATGTACTGGAGTTGGGCTGCCTGGGTTTAAAACCTAGATCTTCTTCACATTAGCTAAGTCACTCTGAGCAAGTCACATGTGTTCTAGTTAACTATTGATATGAAACAAATTTTCCCATAACTAAGTGGCTTAAAATAACAACTGTGTCATTGGATCTCACGATTCTGTGGCTCAGAAATTTGGGCAGGGCTCAGCAAGGCAATTCTTCTGTCCCACAGGGAGTTGACTGGGGTCCCTCAGTGGCTGTTCTGGTCTGCAGAGTCTGGCTTCAGTCACACACCTTCTGTCTTGGTGGGTTAACTAGAAACACTGGACTCCACTGGGTCCATGTCCCTTTTCATGTAGTTTCTAGTTCATGGAGGTTCAGGGCTCCTAGAGAAAGTGTTTCCAGGTTTCAAAGTTTTGTAAAGGAAACATAAACCTCCCTTCTTGACGGGAAGATAGCAAGAATTTGTAACTAATGTAAGTCTACCACTTTGTAAAATTGGAGGGAAGGGTACTACTAGGGTAGTGCTTATACCGTGGGACTGCCGTATGATTAACTGAGTTAATATGTGTAAAATGCTTAAAACAGGTACATCTTGAAGAGTAAGATTAAATCTGCTTTAACCTTATTATTTTATTCTATCCCCAACATTTGGTATGCAAGTCAATACCCTCTCAAGCAAGAGTCTACCTCAGAAAATGGGGCTGCTTTTACTGACAGTAGTATCTGTAGTTCAGAGTGGGGCCCGGGAGGCTTGGGGGGGATAGGGATTTGAAGGAGGGTCAGGGTAGAATTTGGAGGCTGGAATCAGTCCCGGCAAATGAAAAGTTTCTAAGTTCTCAGGAATGGATTTCTCTGATAGCTCACTTCCCGTCTTTATTTTTTTCTTCCATTTTAAACCAACCTGGAGTTCTATGGGCCTCAGAGAATATGTTCTGTTATGAAATATATCTATGCACATGTTTTTAAGGTTACAGAGAAAAAGAATCCAGGATCCTTGCAATCGTGGAGCTTGACATTAGCAACCAATATGAGGTAGTGACGTACAAACGGTGGTGATGTGGGGAGGATGAGGGAATTGTACGGGATGGCTTGGCTGGATCTCATGAATGAGCTGGGAATGGAACTGGACCTTGTGGAATGAGTATAACTGGATAGATGGGGAAGAGAAACAAATCTCAGGTTGGCTAAATGTCAGAAACAATGTCAAAGTCAGGGATGATAATTCCTGAAAGAGATAGCCAAGTCCAACTAGAACAAAGAATGCATAGGGGAGATCTGTGAGAAGCAAGAGATCCAGATTCTGAGAGTCTTGGCCCCAAACTCCCCCAAATGGGAGAGGACCCAGAAAGGAGAAATGCATTGGATTCCCTGTGTGTCTCACTACCAGGGATTAGCCCAGCAATTAAGCAGGCATTTCTATTACAACTGCCCTCAGTGTTGGGATTACTATCATGACGGAAAAGTCCAACTCAGTCTATGTTCAAGTTCTTTGATCCCCATTCAGGAGAGAAGACAAAAGTGAGAAATAAAAGTCTTTTGTGGGGCGCCTGGGTGGCACAGCGGTTAAGCGTCTGCCTTCAGCTCAGGGCGTGATCCCGGCGTTGTGGGATCGAGCCCCACATCAGGCTCCTCTGCTATGAGCCTGCTTCTTCCTCTCCCACTCCCCCTGCTTGTGTTCCCTCTCTCGCTGACTGTCTCTATCTCTGTCGAATAAATAAATAAAATCTTAAAAAAAAAAAAAGTCTTTGGTAACTTGCAGTCACCAGGATCAAAATGTTCCTGTGAGGCAGGAGTGGGCCAAGAGGAAAATAGTTCCAAAAATAATGTGTATTCTCTTACCTTAAGTCTCCAGACCGAGTTGTTATCAGTAGAGAAAGAACTCAGTGTGTTCTGTGCAAATTGCCATTTGGAATCCTTTATAAGCTATTAGCAGGATACTGATCATGACCCACTTTTTCTGTGCTAGGCATTGGTGAAGTCACCTTGACCTTGACATTGGTCAGAGCTGCCGGTTACCAGAAAATCACAATGCTCAGCTGGATTGGAACTATCCTGATAAACAGTAGAAATGAAAGACTTAAGAGTTTTGTGAGATTTCACTCTTACCTCAAACTCATAAATTTGGCAGTTGAATGTGAACGGCTTCCAAAAATCCCAGAAGCAGGCCACTTTTTCAGGCTTTGTAACTGTATCTATGTGGAAATTCCTCCTGGTCTGCTTTCAGTTTTAGACTAGAACTAGTAAAAAACACACTTCAGCCTTGACATTGATTATTACAAAACAAAACAAAGAGCACACTTGTGATTAAATATATGATTTCATACAACATAATCCATGTAGAGTTCCGGTATGTGGGAGGGAAGAGGGTGCACTCTCAAGTCAGAATTCCTGGGCTGGACTCCAGTCACTTCCAGTTACTTAGCTGTGTATCTCTGGGCAAGTCAGTTAGCCTCTCTGAGCCTTGGTTTCATTCTTTGTAAAATTAAGTACTTTTCATGGTTGTGAGTAATAAATACAGGCATGCATAAAAAGAACCTAGGCCATGACCTACCCTGCAAGTTTTCACTAAATCCTAGACACTAGGAAACGGCTTCACAGCAAGAGGCTCTCTCAGAACTCACAGATCCTCATAAAGCTTAGACTTCCTGTGTGATTGGGTAGGCATGTTAACCTTAAAAATAAAACTCCGTTATTTTACCAGTAAACATGGGTTAATTGGGGAATACGAAATTACCGCAAAGTCATAGGCAAGTCTGGAGAACAAAGGAGAGGACAGCTCTTTTAGAGAGGAAAAGAGGAAATTGTTATAAGCAGTTTAAGTGTGTTGAAGTAAACTGAGCATTCAAAGTGTAGTGGCTTTTCATTGGCTGAGTTTGGCAGTCTGTCATTGACTGGGCTGTTGTGGGGGGCGGAGGAGGGACAGGAGAAGAAAGCCTTTCTTCCTCCTGCTGGGAGAGTAAAGTAGTAGCTATAGTAGTATCGACTTGCAAGGTCCCTCTCTTCCTGTTGGCTCTTCAGTTGACAAAGAGTGGCAGGGAATGACCTCCCTGTTCCATTTTAAACAAAGTTTCCCTTTTTAATTTTTCCAAGCACAGGAAGAACCATTTTGTCTACACCCACACAACCCCATGATCACCCAGGATTTCCTCTGAGGGTCCCAGATTGAACCAGAGCCCTGAACTCATCAATTAGAAGAGATTTCTGTGGGAAAATTCTTTCATTTTCTGAAGTGGGATTTGGCTTTGCTGAATGGTTATTACATACAAAGGGTTCTATTGGGGTCAAGTGTATGAAATTGCCATTTTCATAGATTGAAATGGTCAAATATCAGGAATTTCGTATGGTTCAACAAAACACATAACCCACACATTCACAGCGTGTTGTTACCAATGGCTTTTTTGGGACCGTCTAGAGTGCCAAATGTTCTCAAGGTTCTTTGAATAATCCAGCTGTCTGGGATTGGGATACAAGATAAATTTATCTTCCTCATCCCCAAAACCATGCTTTAACAGGAAGTTGATCATGTTGTATCAAGAATCGTTGTACTTACTCAAGGAATTATCCCCTCTGGGCCGCTCCACATTTTCCTTGCTGCCACCAGCCTGACAGAAGTGAGATGAGGAGTCCACACAGTTTCTAAGCCCTCACTTTTACCACTAGACAACAGAGCCTCTAGGGAAAGTTTATTTTTAGGATCAGGGCTCAACTAATATTGATTAACAGCCTTACATAATGTGCAGCTCCAGGGCTGGTGCCTTTCCTGCCAAACCTCATAACTGGGTAAGGCACTGAAGATTTGTCAGTCTAATTAGACTTTAGCTGCCAGCCAAGAAATATCTTCTATCTCCTCCTTACCCTCATGCAGGTACTTTCTTTTCCCCTCTCAGAGAATAATTTGGGGGGGAAGGAAATTGGACTCTAATTGTCTTGTTAGCTGATAAGACTTCAGTGACATTTCTGTCCGGAATTACATCGTTTTCATGGAGAAGAAGAGAGGGAGGGAGAGCTTGATGGGTTTACCTACCTCTTAAAGATCTCTAGGTTGGCAGTACCAATAGGCCAGAGAAGACAATATAGTGCCATTTCTTTTGGTCCCTGTTTAAGACTTTAATTTCGGTGAATGGGATCAGCACCTCCCAAAGCTGAGATTAGTCCCTTAAAGGGTCCTCTGAGAAGGTCCTCATCTGCAAATGAAGATGCAGTCTGCAAATTGCTACAAGTTGTAGAGATGCCCCTGTAATTAGATTGTAATATTCATAGGATGGAGTGTCCACCAGAACCACTGATAATGTGCTGGAACTTACTTTGAGCCATCTGAACAGCTGGGAGAGAAGTGGGGTTCAGCTCTTGACTGCTCACTGTGGAGGTCCCCAAATGTTTCTAATACTCCAGATGGTTTTACCAACCACCCGACCTACTACCTGGCCAAGCCTGAAACCAAAATCCTTATTGTGTGATGTGTAGATCTCCTCCTTGCTCTCTGTCTGGCTATACTTTCTGCCACACTCCTCCAGGTACACAGGTCTTCTTGATCTTCCTTGAACATAGGTCCCAGATAAAGGAGAGGTGAGTAAGGGTTGTACAGTTGCAAAATTGGATCCTGTCTGTATTTAAAATGTTATTTTGCTTATCGTGGAATATTTTTGCTTGATAATGACTCCAAAATATTGTAATAAAATATTATGTGTCTTGAATAAATGATTTTGGGGGCACTCCCTTAAATATGACACCTTAGCTGAGTGCCTCATCGGTGCCAGCCCTGCTTCAACATACCAAGCCCATCTGTCTTTTCACTGGCCATTTTCCCTGCCTGAAGCAGCTCTTCCCAGCCATTTGCAAAACCCACTCGCTTACATCATTCAAGTTTCTGCCCATGTGGCACCTTATAGAGAAGCCCTCCTTGACCATCCTCTACCCCCCACCTTGTTGTCTGCTGTAACAGCTATCTCTACCTTACATTATATCCCATATTTAACTGTGTTGCCTCTACTTAGTGGTATGTAAGTTCCCGGATGGCAAGATCTTTATCTCAGGCACCATCGGAGCTCCGTAGCACAGAGTAAACCCTCAGTCAGTATTGGTCAAGACATGCAAATCTACCGGCACCTTCTCAGGGGTACACACACCTCTTAATGCTTACAAGCCGGATCTTACTGCCAAGCACCTTGTCCACCACAGGCCACTCCCTGATGAGCCTCACCAGCGGCTATGGTCATTAACAGTGGTTTTGCTGCCCTTTTTTGCCTTACGAATAGAGTCCCAGGGGCACCTGGGTGGCGCAGTCAGTTAAGCATCCAACTCTTGTTTTCAGCTCAGGTCATGATCTCAGGGTTGTGAGATCGAGCCACTTGTCAAGCTCCTCGCTGGATGTGGAACCTACTTAAGATTCTCTCCCTCCCTCTCTCTCTGCCCCTCCCCCCATCCAAAAAAAAGAAGAAGAATAAAGAGTCCCACAGACCACGCCTTGTGTCTGGTGGGCAAAATTGTCCTTGTTCACTTCTGGTCTTAAATTCTCTTTCCTTAGGGTTTGTCTGTCATCATAATAACAAGGGCTGCTTGTAGCACTTAGAGTTTTCAGGATACTTTTGGAAATGTAATATCACCCACTTTCCCTCTCCAATTTCTTCTTATTCCTTTTCCAAATTACTTAATTCTTAATTCTCCTTATCTTTAAATTTAGGCAGATAAAGATGATTTTTAATGACCCACTGCTTCTATTCATTGGTATGGATAGAAAATTAACTTGAGGCTCATTTACCTGGTTATCTGCGTGTGGATAGGTTTGTGGGAATCGTCTATCTACTTTGTTACCTCTTTTGTTTTTGTCTCATGACTGAGTATGTTCTAGGAACCCATTTATTCCCGGGCATGACCCTATGCTTCAGCTGGCTCCATAGTTACCTGTCTTCATAATCTTTTGAAAGAACATTGATGGAAGATACTATGAGAAGCCGCTACTCTGATAGCAAGGACAATCCCTATGCAGTTCCTCACTCGACAGTGAGGGCCTGGCATGGTGTCTGCCACCAAGACGGGCTCAGCAACGTTTGTTGAAGAAAAGGAAAATGTATGAAATGAATGAATGCTTATCTGTAGAGGGAAGAGGCAGAGAAAGGGGTCAATATTATTCATGTTCAAGGCAGACAAAGACTGCCACAGGGAACCACACTGGTAGGAAGGAAAGAGTGCATTGAAGCTGGCGTTAGGAGACTTCCTTCATGGATAAAGAGTGAGTAAAACCAAGACTCTAGACAGACCTTCATTTATCAGCTGTGGGATTTCAACTGCGTTGCTTTACAGAACTTAGTTTCATCATTTGAAATACGGAGATTATAACAGCAACATCATGGGTGGGTTAAGATAAGAAAGTCAAGGGCTTAAACTGGCGTGACCTAATAAAAGGTTGTTGATGTTTTCTAATCCAGGTCTCCTTAGCATCTACATTTTATTTTTTCTTCTGTTACTAATTAACCATTTGGCCTAAGACATGGCAATTAACGCCCTTAGGTCGCCACTCTTTCCTTGTCTAACAAGTGTAAGGATAGAGTCACATTCTTTTCCAATGTTTTCAACAGTGTCTACTATGGTACCTTGCACGTACAGTGACAGCTGATGGGTGAATAAATCAACTAGAGGAAAGACGAGGAAAGTTGAGGAGAGGAGAAGAACAAGCAGAAATACTCTGTAATAACATCGCTGTAACAACATTCTACTCATTTCATGGATGGGATGGCTAAGATTGAGAGAAATTAATACAATATCTTTGATATAATTAAAATTACAAAACAAACAATGATGCTTTTCATATCTGCCCTCTTTGCCGAGAAAGTTCAGAAGGGGTTCCACAATGCCCACCCCGTGTAGAAGATAAACTACTTAATGTCTCTTGAGTTGTCAAAAAGAATCAATGATTCCAGTTTAAACTGAGGTTCAAGAATTGGTTCAATTTTTTTTTTCTTAAAACACAACCCTTTATTTCTATTTATATATGGCAAGGAAGTGACTTCAAGTAGCAATCATTGCTAGCCAGGCTTCAAGACGGATATTTCCATTCTGTCTTTGACAAGGCAGTAGGAGGGGTGGGATGTGCTTTCATACCTTTCTGGTGCATGTTTGAATGATTGTAAAAATTAGAAACACACTGAAGCTGTTATGACAGCCCTGCCTTTTGAAACCTTCTAATTAAGGCCTTGGGTTGTCTAGAGAGCTAGTTCTGTTAGCTAAATGGAGAATGTGAGGTTCTCCTTGGTTTTCTCATCATGCAGGGATGAGATGGCTGGGGAGGTAAACGCACACCGTATCTGTGGTGGCTAGCAGTCACTGAGAGAGTGGCTTGATAGAAATTTGATTGACTTGTGTATATAATGCAGCCTCTTCTCTCTCTCATCCCATCTGGGTTTGTGTGTGTGCATGTGTATGTGTGAAGAAAGAAAGGGAGGGTGCTCATGGGTTTGCATGTGTTAGCTAGAATAGTGCTTCGTAAATTGTTAGGTGTACACAGATCCCCTGGGTGACCTTAAAGCACGGATTCGGATTCCGTTCTGGGGCGGGGCGTAAGATGCTGCATTTCTAGCTAGCTCCCAGCTGACGTCCTGTTGTAGTACGTGGACCTTATTTTGTGGAGCAGGGGTCTCGTAGATACTTCCAGTTTCCTGCTAAGCAGTTGTAACGTCTGTTTAGCGCCCTCTCCCAAACAGTGTCCCCAAACTTCATTCAGGGATCTTCCAAAACAGGAACTGCTAACCCAAACCATTCCGTAAGGGAGAGAATGGATACGCAGTTGAGGATTAACAAAGAACACTGTATGCCATCAGACAGGCCTGGGTCCACTGTCCCCTCCTCCTGTCCCTTACTCTGCTACATGCCCCCGAGGCAGATGGAAGAAAAAAATAGGTAGAATTTAACTTGTCATAATATTTATCCCCCTTTCTGAGAGGTGACCTCTGATGAAAGCAGAAGGACGTGAATGATTTTAATCCGCAGTAACAATGGGGAACCAGTCCTGACCATCTTGAGCAGTATAAATATATAAAATGACAGATTTTTCTCCTCTGCCTCTCCACTTTCTCCTTCCAGATACTGAGAGAGACACATTCATGCACCCACAACTCGCACTATAATGCACAATGAAATTTCACCCAGCCTTTATCTCAGAGCTGCTGTTCTGATGATTAATGCCCCACTGGCTGGGAAGCTATTCCTCCGAAGAAAGACAAGGAGAAAGAAAGAAACATGAAATATATCTCTGAGGCCATTTCTCATTATTATTATTATTATTATCATTATTAGCTCCTTACTGCCCTATCTATTCTGCTTGGCAAGGGGGAGCGGATGACATTTGAAAACCGATTTCATGGGGGAGAAATGAGCAAGGGCAAGGTAGAAATAGACACTTTATGCTAAAGAGAACTGACCTGGATGGGGTTTTGTTGTTGTTACCATTTATTTCTGGTTTTGTTTGTTTATTTTATTTTTGTTGTGTTATTTTAAAGCCAAACATCATAGATGCCTCCATCTGTGTCTTCTGTATTCCCCCCGCTGGCATTCATTTTTGCATGTGTTCTTTTGTCTTTATTGAGTCTCTGTCTACAAGAATCAATATGATATGACGTATGCAAATGTTATTCCTGACCACTTATGCAAAAAGACTGGACAGAATAATTTCATTGCTCTGTAACTCTCATAATATAATTGCCTCCATATCCTGGCTGATTTCAAGTTTTTGAAAGGATTATTTAAAAAAAAAATAATGCTCTCCGTGTAGGTATTGTGTAAGCCACAGTGTCAGATTCTCTCCTGTTTCTCATTCAAAGAAAGGGTGATTGCTAGGTAATTTCTGGCTCCGTTTTTTAGGAGGACTACACAACAATGGTCTTTGTTGGGAAGATGGGACCATAGTAAAAGCATTATCACAACACATGTGTCTACTGATAAAGTGGCAAATTCATTAACCTAGACAGAAAGTACTATAATCTGATTTAGAAAATGCTGTATTTCCGGACTTGAGTTTATGCAGAAGTGGAATTTATAGCTGCGGTGCCACACGTAACTTCAATTTTAGTTGGATTTTGTATTCAGTTAACAAGTGCTTGAGTAAATTAAGTGCCTACTGTGGGCTAGGTCCTATTCTAGGCACTCAGGTTGTAGAAACACAAAACAGACAAAGACTGTCTTTCCTCATGGGGCATTTAGTCTATTACACAAACATTGGGCATGGGAAGAGTCCAGGCTTTGGGGAAACAAAGAATGAATCTATTTCCGCCTTGATGTTCTGGTAGGGCTTTTAAGTATTTTCTGAATCTGAGCTCATTTTTTAAGTCTGTTTTCTACCGAAACTGTAGCTCGCTCATCTGCTATTATAGTTACAGCGGCAAGAGGCAGCAGCCACCTGTATTTCTACGGGTCGGCTCTCAGAATAAGGTCTTTAATTTCCGCTCAGAAAAGTCAAGTGTCAAATTTAAACAACGTCTCTTTTTTGGCTAACAAGTTGGCAGTAGTAAAACCACATTACCATAAAACGATTGCATTTGAAACAAATTTTCATCTCAAGGACTAGGTGTACGATGTTTATTGCAAGTATTTTGTGTATTGGCTTGAGGTTGTAGTTTCGTGGAATGTTGATATTGGGAGCATCTCAGAGATTGTCCAGCTGTTCAGCCCACACGACTGATTGAGCTTTAGAGATGCACCAACTTGGTTTCAAGTTCTCATTTCATCATTAAAAGCTGTATATCCAGGGGCAAGTTGCTTGCCCATCTTTTTAAATTTAAACAATAAGCATGTATTAATTTGATGGTTTAATTTAATTTTTATCTAATGCATCTACTTTAAAAACAAACAAAAAAAGAAAAGAAAAGAAAAGAAGCAGACAACAAGAGAACGTACAGAAGTCTCTTCCCCATCTCCCTGTGCCTGTAGTCCTACTCTACACTGGCAACCCTCTTAGATGCTTTTTCAGACATTTATCTACATATTTCTAATAATATGCTTAAATTTCTTGACTTTTTCAGTTAAATATTAACTAATATCTTCTGACTCTGGAAGAAAAGGATTGCATTTTCTCACCCTCTCCGTTTTCCAGCTCACACGCACTTCCTCACCTTCAATTTCCCCATAAAATTCTGTCACATTTTGATTGAATCAGGGTTCTGAGTTTACATTTTTATGACTTTTGTTTATTGAGGAAAAATGTAAAATCATACATGCACTCATTTATTCCACAAATATTCCCTGGGTGCTTAGAATGTGCCAGGCACTATTCTAGGAACTGAGGGTTCAAGCAGTGGGAGAAAAAATGGAATAAATGTCCACTCCTGATATTTCCTTTCTCCTGCAACTCTTTATTCATAAATACCCTCATTTTCTCGTTAGCTTATTTTTTTTTATCCACCTATCAGTGCTATAGCCAACACAGCTATGAAAATTCTCTCAACATAAACACACGGGTAGTGTTTTCGTTTTCTTCAGATGAACACCCAGCAGTGGAATTGCTGGCTCGTATGATGGTTCTCTTTTTAATTTTTTGAGGTACCTCCATACTGTTTTCCAGAGTGGCTCGCTAATTTACACTCCTGCCAACAGTGCAGGAGAGTTCCCTTTTCCCCACATCCTCTCCAACACACATTATTTCTTTTCTTGTTAATTCTAGCCATTCTGACAGGTGTGAAGTGATACCTCATTGCGGTTTTGATTTGCATTTCCCTGATCATTAGATGCTGAGCATCTTTTCATGTGCCTGTTGGCCACCTGTAGGTCTTCTTTTGAAAAATATCTTCTTGGATCCTCTGCCCATTTTTCAATGAGATTGTTTATTTGATTGTTTTATATTGAATGTTATGAGTTCTTTATATATTTTAGATGTTAAGCCCTTCTTGGATATATCATCTGCAAATATCTTCTCGCATTCAGTAGGTTGCCTTTTCATTTTGTTGCTGTTTTCCTTTGCTGTGCAAAAGCCTTTTGGTGTGTTATAGTCCCATTTGTTTGTTTTTGCTTTTATCATCCTTGCCTGAGGAGCAGATCCAAGCTGTCACTACAACCCGTGTCGAAGGGCTTTCTGCCTGTTTTCTTCTAGGACTTTTATGGTTTCAGGTCTTAGTCTTTAATTCATTGAGTTTAGTTTTGGGTATAGTATTAAAAAAAAGTGGTCCAGTAATTCCGCTTTTAGGTATTTATCCCAAGAAAACAAAAACACTAGTTTGAAAGATGAATGTACTCTTAGGTTCATCACCGTGTTACTTAGAGTACCCAAGATATAGGAGCAACGTAAGTGTCCATCGATAGATGAATAGATAAAATGGTGTGTGTGTGTGTGTGTGTGTATGTGTATACACACACCACAGTTTCTTTATATACTTACATATATACATCCATCCATCCAATGGAATATTACTCAGCCATAAAAAAGAATAAAATCTTAACATTTGCAACAGCATGGCTGGAGCTACAGGGTATTATGCACAGTGAAATAAGTCAGAGAAGGACAAATACTATATGACTTTACTTATATATGGAGTCTAAAAACAAGACAAAACAAACATAACAAAACAGAAACAAACTCATAGATACAGAGAAAAAACTGGTGATTGCCTGAGGGGAGGGGTGGGAGGTGGATAACATAGGTGAAGGAGATTAAGAGGCACAATCTCCCAGTAATAAAATAAGTAAGACACAGGGATGTAATGTAGCAAAGGGAGTATAGTCAATAATATTGTAATAACTCTGTATGGTGACAAATGGTAGCTGCGTAATTGTGATGACCATTTTGTAATATACATAAATGTTAAATCACTGTGTTGTACACTGGTAACTAATACGATATTGTGTGCCAATTATTCTTCACCACCACCACCAAACAAACAAATAGCACACAGGTAGTCTATCATTAATACTTTTTTTCTTGGCATTCTCCCTGATACTTTTCTGTCTGTCTCCAGTCCGATACAGCTTGAGCCAGCCTGATATGGCAGCTGTCATCCCGGATCATCCTTGCTTCTCATTCTGGGAAATCCCTGAGCTTCAGTTTTATGTCAGATCCCAAGTTTTGTCTTTCTTAGTTTGCTTGCTGATTCTGAAGGTGTGCCTCTTCCTGTAGCCTCCTGAGAAAGGGTGGGTGAAAAGTACAACCATTGAGATTTTGTCTGTCTGAAGGACATCTTATCCATCCCCACCCCTGCTTAATAGTTTCCCTGGGAGGGACTTGTAGGTTGGAAATCATCTTCACTAATACATTTGAAAGCATTGTCCAGGGTCTTCAGGCATTCCATGTTGCCATTGTTGAGATAACAGTTTGATGTCTGATTCCTAGGCTGCACCTGTTATTGTTGTTGTTGTTGTTTTTCTTTCCCTGAATCTCAGCTCGTTATCAGCAGACCTCAAGCTAGCACTTACAGCCGAGGTCTCCGGAACTACATGGTGCTGCTCCCCCAACCCTTGGGCTCTTGTACCGTTGTTGTACCTCGCCCGTTAGCTGCCCTGTGTTGGCACCCTAATTTTGGTATCATTTGTTCAGCTGTTACTAACCATTTACAACACACACACACAACGACCAACTATAATTTCAGAAAAGCATGGAGTTTGAAGGATAACAAATGGTATAATGGAACCATGAGTATTTTATATGATATATAAACATATTTATATATTTCTGTATTTATTATGATGATTATATAAAACTTACTATCAGTACAAAGTTCTGGTAAGAATTATCATATTACCAACTCCTTCCATATGCTGAGACAAAACTTTGAATTCTTTTTTGTGCTCCCTTAGGGGCCTCTAGTTTTGTGTATTTTTTTTACTTTCACGCTAATACTCATTCCCTAGCCACCTCAGAGAGAATATGAATTAAATAACATATATAAATGTTTTGAACATTTTGCACCCAGAAATGAGCATAGCCCAGTCTTCTGCTACATGCCAGATGCTTCTATTTTTTGAAGAGCTGCAAGGATTAGAATTGTCACTTTGGAATTTGTATGCAATGAAACATCAGTCAGCATGCTTCCATGCCATTGAGTTCCATCTCTTGGCTTTCTGCTTCTGTCAGTATTATCACTGTAATATGTTGATTAATTTCACTTTACATGTGATTGTTAATAGGTGTTACAGAATTACCCCCACATATTTTCTACCCTTCTAAGAGCACAGGGATCCAGCAAAAAAATCAATCTATCTATCTATCTATCTATCTATCTATCTATCTATCTATATCAGTGAATTAATGTTGTGGTCCTATGATCTACTAGAAATAGGATTTGATTAAGTAATTATATGAAGTATGAGCCAAAGGTTTACATTCATTGGAGGAGAGATGATTGAAGGCCAGAATGAGAAAATCATAAATAGAAGGTTTCAGGGGAAGTTTGAGTGTAGATGGTGAGGATGCTCCCAAAGCTATTTCTATAGGGAATCATTTCTATAAACATTTACAACCAGAAAACAAAGATTGCTGGAAGCTCTGAAGTAGATCAAAATATTTGAAGAAGGAGGAGGATAAATAGCAAAATTCACTTCCAAAGCCATAATGAAAGTACTATAGAGCCAAACAGAAAACACCTACAAAATATTCTTTTGACTCCAGTAGCTACAGGGAGATTCATGGTTTTTTAATTTAATTTAATTTAATTTGTTATTTTTTTAGATTCTTTTTTTTTTTCAATTGGATTTGTGATAAATGTCTAGACAATTCATTTTTGTTATGTTGTGATCAACAATGTGCAGAGTAATTAGAGGGAAATATAAATCACATGAAACAAAGCCAATCATGTCACTGATAAGAGGGGATTTAAGATGTGCTTCTCTCTCTCTCCCCAGCCTCATTTTCAGTGGGCTGCATTTTTCTGTTTTCCTCCACACCATGTTAGGCATTTTTGTAAGAACGCTTTCCTCTTTCTTCTGTTGTAAACATTTTTCCTATCTCAGCATCCTTTTTAAATTCAAGAGACATTTTCCTTTGCAATGTACAATGAAAGGCGATTATGTTAGAAAATATCAGAGTTGGCTTTGTCGTGTCTGGCGCTGTTAAATCGTGTTGTGTCCTCAAGAGCTCAAGTAATGAGGCTGAGGGAATGATTTGACAGTGGAACACAGCCTCCGCCAGATCTCCCAGCCTTCCTCAAAACTCCCTGAGACGAGAGAGATCTAGGTGGTGGGTGGAAGTATTTTTTCCTTAAAGGACGGGAGAGATTCTGGCAAACTTCTATTTTGGTTTTCACTTGTAGGGTGGAGGTGACATTTACAAAGGGGGTCTTTGTAGTCTTTCTTTCTAGTATTTAATTTGAATTCAAGAGAAGTGAAAAAGGAAGATTAATTACTTCACAAATATTCAATGGCGACTGCCTACTATATAGAAGAATCTAGATAGAGATGGAAGGGTGAGTAAGACAGATGTATGCTGCCTGTCTTCATAGAGTGACATCATGGGAAGAAGGCATAAAACAAACCAATTTTACAAATAAGTATTTAACTGCATTCATGACAAGTATGATGAAGGACAGGATGTCAAGACAACAGAAAGGGACCTGAGCTTATGTTCTGACCTGGGAGGATTTTCTTGAGGATGCAGTGTAGGACCTCTGCTATTTAGGATGAGAATTTGGGGAGGCCAAAGAGGAGGACAGGGGAAAGTATTCCAAGCAAAAGGAATAGCTTATGCTAAGGCCCTGCTATAGGGATCATAGTGCATCATGTTTCTCAGCCTTTGGTCTGTGATTTGGCTCTAAAGTATGGAAATATACCAGATTTGACCATGTTAAGTGACCCAGTTAATGCCCACACTTGAAGGGCTAGCAGAAAGCCACTCAAAAGATTTCCCACAAGGTGAAGCACCATCCCATTGCTATGACAGAGTGGTATGGGACTGGTTGAATGGAAGTTTCCAAAGCTGGACTGAGTGTCATGACCATGTGGAGTAGGCTTTTTCCCCAGTTCTGAATACTCTTGACTACTGCCTCTGTAGCATGCCAGAGGCACAGGTTTCCTAAATGAAAGTCTAAAGGCACAAATAATTTAGGGCAAAGCCTCAGAGACACATGTGTAAGGATTGTTGGAAATACGTTAATATACTGTGTTTATCACAGTTTTGCACAGGACATTGAACTATGTTTGCTAATGAGTGACTATTCACATTGAATAGATCGGACACTAATTGTCATGGATGTCCCGTCACTAATGTCATGCAAACTATGATGTATTGTAATATCAGGAAAACATTTAGTATGTATATGCATCTAGGTTTCTGGACTTTACAGCCATCCTGTTTTTCACGCATTTCCTCAGTAGAACACTCTTAATCAGAAATCAGTAATTTTAAAACTTCTGATTTTTTCCCCCCTATTTTCTCATTCCTTGCTTTGGTTTTTCTTCTTGCCTGGTAAAAACTGTGGAGTTCAGTGGAAGTCTTCCTGCAGTCTAATTAGTCTATTTAATTTTATAATACAAATTCTGAACCAGAAGCTGGAGATAATGTGCCCAATTCAATTCATATATGTCAATTTCTTTTTAATTGTAATTCTTTTTTCTAGTTCTTCCCACTCTCACTGCCCAGGCACAGCTGAGACTGGGGTAATTATAAGACTTACATGCCTACACTGTCAATTACACCTCCGGCTTTAGGATTAAATTCATTTATTATTGTTCTGATTATTAGTAATAATAACAGGCACCTCTCCCCAAACCTGGATGAATACTAGTTTTCACAGTCTTTGCTTCCGAACTTAGCTTGCTTTAAGTTTTTACCCAGATGATTCCTTCCTTCTTAAATGGCAAGGAGCATTCAGTTCCCTGTGTTGCATTTAAATGCTATCTTAGATCATTCAGAAGACAAGACTTTCTTAGACGATTCTTCTTGGTACGAGGAGATGGTATATTTCCTTTGGGTAGGATTCACCAACTAGTAGATATCAATGCAGTCTTCTCTTGATAACAGGACTACAATTTTGAAGAAGAATTTGAACTGGGAAAGGGCACCTATCAGCTATCCAGTCGCTTCCTTAGAAAGGCTCTAGGTCCGAGTCCTCAAAAGCAATCATGGCTTTGACTCCCATGCTGACCATTTTTCTGCCTTTTTTGATGGAGCTGTCCCCACCATCATCACTAACAGAAAAGCTACATGGTCCAACCAAGTTAAAAATGGTATTGGTCCCTCAGCAGCATGTTGATTCTTTCAAACTTCCTTCCCAGACTCAAATCTCAATATATCTTCTGTGTTTAAAACTATATTTGTAGTAAGATTACCCACAGAGCTTTAGGAAAAAAGATCATAGAGAGGCTTGGTGGAAGGTCAAGGTTTTTATTACCTTGCAATTTATATCTCTTTACCATATCAGAAGAAAGCAATGCAATTCAATTCTGAGTGTGCAAAATGTTTGTGTTTTAAGTTGTAAATGTCTCAATAATACAGCTTTTGGAAATAATACTCCATGGACTTCCTAGAAGACTGTGACAGCTCATCACCAGGTTTAAGGAGCCCAGGCTACTGCAGTGCCCTTTCTTTTCTTAGCTTCGTTTTTTGACCAGGGCTCACTGATGTAATTTCTTAATCATCCCTATACTTGAATTATATAGCCTCTTAGACGGTTAAACCTTTGCCTATAAAATGAAGAGCTCAGAAACCCAAAGAGTAGACATCCTTCATGGGCCCAGCCTCTCAGCTCACCCATTTAACCAACATGGGTGGAAAGTGTAGGGTGATTCCTGCCATGGGCCAAACACTCTTCTAAACTTTGAGGTTGCAACAATTATAATTGTTTATTCTAGTTCTTATGGAATATACATTTTGGGTGCAGAAGTAGAGACTGCCTATAAATAAAGAAGAGAATAGAGTATGCACTGACAAATGCTGTCAAGAGAATAAAGCAGGGAGATGTCCTAGAGGGTTAGTGGTGGATGGGTAGCTACTTTAGGGACAATCTCTCTGAAGAGGAAACAATGAAGTTGAAATCATGAATGACCAGAAGATTCAGGCATCTAAACTCTGGAAGAACATTTATGACAGAGGGAATGGTTATGTGAAGGCCCTTGGTTGAAACACGTTGGGGGAGTTTGAAAGAAGATAAGTGACAGAGATCTGGTAGGAGGTAAGGTCTGAGAGGTTGGACAGGGACTTAATGATACAGGGCCTATTGCACCATGGAAAGGAGTTAGGATTTTATTAAAGTTCATCGACAAACTATTAAAATGTCTTAAATAGTGGAGCAGCATGATGTGATTTATGCTCTTTGAAGATCACTCTGGCCACCATGTTAGCAAAGATTGTTAGCAAAGTCCTGGATACCTGTTATGTGACTACTGCAACGGTTCAGGTAAGAGATGATAGTGCCTTGACCTAGGACAACAGCCAGCCCCCCTCTCTGCAATAACCCAGCTCGATGGCCTTGTCCTACATTACCTCTAAAACTCTGAAACTAAAACCCTTTAAATATCTCAATTCTCATACTTAATCCAGCTGCTTTCCTGCTTCAGCAAGGTTCCCTTAATCTATAAATTGCCCCTCATTATTGTCCTCAACTCCCTTCTCCCTCTGATTATACTCATTCTATATCATTTCAAATGGTTTCTACCGTTTATCCAACTGGAACAATGCCTTCAGCCTCACCTTAGAAGACTTCCCTTTCCTTGATTAGCAACCTCCTCATCTCTAACTTGATCACCATCCTTTCAACCTCCCACTTGAGTTCTCTTCTTCACATCTGTACCATTGGGTTTCTAGTGTGACTTTTTTTCATCAAACTCATCAATCATGAGTGTCTTTGAATTCCTTTAGCTCTAAGTTTACCCAGATCAGTGCTCACTTGAGGAGAATCCCTTCATCCTCTTGTTCAAAATCTTGTGCTCTTCATCCTTCCACCCGGCCTCTTTCCAGGCTTTTTGGCATCGTTTATTGCCTACACTTTCCAGTGGCGCCATTAATATCATTCCTTCAGCTTGTAAATATATCCAGGGCTTTCCTATCTTAAAAGCAAAATTGAGATAATGAAAAGCAGCCTTCTGTGAATCTGCCTCCAACCCCTTCCATCAGCTACCTCCTGTCTTCAGATGAGGACGCTCTGTTTCTCTCTCTCATGCTCAAATTCCCTGAGTTTTATACTTTTACTGATTTTCCTTTCTAAATAAGTAAGGATGTTTATTGCAGAGAAATTCACAGTTACATGAATTCCAGCCTCACCTTCCAGGTAGAATCATACTTATAAGGCTTTATAGATTTCCCACCCCTGCCTTCTTTTCCTTTCTCATCTACTAATATTTCTCCCATGCACCAACATTCTAGTAATACCCTACTAGAACTTTAGAAATGTTGTTTTTTCTACTTGGGAACATGTAACATGTACAAGAACATGCTTATTCATTTATGAAATGAACATAATAAAGGTATCAACATTTCCATAGGGTTATTGAGGAGAAAAATGAGTTCATATATTTCAAATACTTAGGCTAGTGCCTGGTATATAGTAAGCAATCAATAAATGTTAGCTATTACTATCCTTATTGCTCTCTTTTACCCACTCTCTTTGCCTGGAAAAGTAGTAACTCCTCAAGACTCAGTTCAAGTCCTGCCTCCGTGGTGAATTACCCACCTTCTCTGCCACATTGTCTCACTCAGCTAGCCTAGGCTTGGTGCTCTTATCCATAACAGTGCCTCTAGAAGTGATTTACTTATAGTGATGAACATCGGTGCATACTTTATATTGGCACCTCTTATGCTTCTCAGACAAGTAGATCAGGGTAGGGAGTTTAAGGACCTTCACCACATTCTAAACAAGCAGTGGTTGGGCTTGCTGTTTAACACCAGAGCCTCTGGAGACCCCATCTGTGCTGCTACGTGAGTCCATATTGATTGATCAGTCAGAGTCCTTGTCCATTTCCAAGTCTTCTTTCCCAATGAGATACTTCAAGCGGATATAAATAAGCCATAAATAAGTTACTAAAGAGGATTAAACCCATTATACTTTTCTCAATATTATCTGAGTATTTCAACCAAGCAGAGAGAAACAGTTCTTCAGAATTTTGTTCAGCCTGTGTGTGTGTGTGAGTGTGTGTGTGTGTGTACATACCATGGGACATTTCTGTCTTTAGTGAATCAGAATTATATTAAAATAAATGGTAAAAGTAAGGAGCTTTTCAATCATGTTTGAAACCCCATTTAGGAAAATATGTATAAGACACAGAAAACTTAAGAGTTAAAATATTGAGTGAGTTTCACTCTGTATGTTTCTATATCTGTGATAGTGGAAGCCATAAAAAACAGTATTTATCTGTATATGTGTTCTATACCGATGTGATCTATCTCTCTAATTAGATAGTCAATTATTTTTAAAGAGCTGCAAATAAGCCCTATAAGAATGTCATAAATGCATTCCATTTGGAAACATCTTGCAGATAAATTTTATTTTTATTCTTCCTACATCCTCCAGCAGCCTTAAAAGAACAACAATAAAAAAAATCTCACTACCCAACTAATTCCAGAAACAGATCATTACTGCCTCGTAGTATGTTAATCATACTTACCATTCCTTCTCCTTCTACATCATTATGCTTTGGGATAGAAAAGGTGGGTGGTATGAGAGTCTCCTTGGAGAAATGAAGAGTTGGAGTAGACAGGTTTCTCAAGAAATGTAATGTTATTTTCATGCAAAAATTCCCAAGTAATAAAAAGGGGCTTGAAAATGGTGAAAATACATGATACATAAGCAGAATTATTAATAAGAGCACTCTATCTTTTGCTTCCATAGAATTTTTCAAGATGTAGACAAATTGGAGTTAAGCCAGGCAGAAGCAACAGAATTGAATAGGTAATTGAAGGAAAGACTTATGAAGAAAGATTAAAGGGGCTAAGTATCTGGAGTTTGGCTAAGTGACAACCCAGAGGAAGTGACATTACAGACTACAGATAGTTGAAAGTAGCTGGCCACAAGTAGTACAAGGGATTACGTAGGTAATGGAATGAAATCTGAGGGAGGGAAAATTTTAAACTCAATTTCTGGGTTCTGTTCCCGACTAAGAATTATTAGATTATAAAAGAGCTATCCCAGGACCAACCGCTCGGATGAAGGCAAGAGATAGGGTGTGGTAGCAATGGAGTCTCTAATAGTTTACTAGATTCTGAGCAACTTGTTGTCAGGAAGATTTAAAAATTCTTACTCGTTTTTAATCCCTGGGATTTAACATATTAATAAGAATTCCAGAGAGCTAAATCATGCTCAATTCAGTGAGAAGAAATTGATCTTTGGAGGCAGACATCGAAGATTTTATGACATCTCTGTGGGTTTATTGTATGACCCTGAACAAGTTACTTAACCTTGCTGAGACCCATCTGTAAAGTGGGTATTAATATCTACCTTATAGGAGGGACACCTGGGTGGCTCAGTCAGTTAAGCATCTGCCTTCCGCTTAGGTCATGGCCCAGGGTCCTCGGATTGAACCCGGCATCAGGCTTCCTGCTCAGCAGGGAGTCTGTTCCTGCTTCTCCCTCTGCTTCCCCCAGCATGCTCTCTCTCTCTCTCTCTCAAATAAATAAATAAATAAATAAATAAATAAATAAATAAATAAATAAATAAATAAATAAAATCTTTTAAAAATCTGCCTTTTAGGACTGGTGTGATGTTTACATGAGTCAACTTGACATCTCTTTTTACCTATTTAGCAGCTACTAAGTCCACCCCACCTGCCCACTGTCACTGTCGTTGTCTCGTTACTTTACTAGTTTCATAGATGGTATCATGGACTTCAATCCTGCCCTTCGTCAGTATTTCCCACTGAGCGGTCAGGGTAGCCTTTTGCAGAGCTTGTCTGATGGAGCCATCTCCTAGCTTAAAACTGCCAAAGGATCTCATTGCCTTCAGGATTAAAAGTGATCTCTTTAGAATGGCCTGCTCCTCTGCCTTCTTCCCAGTTCCAATTCTTATTACCCCACCCCTCCCACATAATGCTTGCTTGTCAGCATGAATTCCCAAATGAACTTTCCTCTTTTATGCCATAAACATGCTGGTCTCTCTGCTGAAAACCCAATATCTCAATCTTTCTTTTATCCCAAAAAGCCCAGCTCAGATTTTACCTCTTTGGGGATATCTTATCTAAGATCCACATGCCTCTCCATGTGTTTCCATAGTAATGGAACTTATCATTGCCTGACTATTGATTCTGTATTGTAATTGTCTTTTCACATCCACCTCTCCTAAGAGATTTTAGGCTTCATTTGGGCAGATACTTAGATTAGTGCCTTCCTTGGTACACATTCGACGTAATTTTTTAAAATAAAAGAATAATGGACAGATGGGTGGAAGGATGGGTGGAGTATAACAAAATACCTGGAATATTAGAGATCATGAGTTAATGTCCATTCTCTTCCCTTGAGGTTATGAAGCAAGGAATGCACTGGTTGTCTCTAATAACCATGGTCTTGAGTGAGTTTAATTCAAAATTATTTGTATGTAGTGCTATCTGCACCATCCACCCCTGTCCACCACATTGGGAAGATATTGTAGTCTTTCAGGAATCTGGGAGACCTGGGTATATGTTAGCACATACCAGAGAGGAAAATGTCAATATAGGAACCTCGAGGTAAGAGTTGAAAATATCCTAGGTAAATAAGTAAACACAGATAAGTGTTTATAAGTAATTACAGGTCCTCATCTTTACAACGAGTTGCTTTATGAATTCTGGGAGCCTGATTGAAGAAAGATGAAAATGAGGACTAAGGGGACTGAAATGGAAAGTGCACGGAGGAATAGGGGAGAGAGAGACAAAAACCAAACCTTTCCCTTTACACATTCCTTCTCCCTCTCTGGTGCTTGCCCATTGCCCAGCTGCTTGACCTTAAGACACATGGCCAGCCCCCCTTGTCTAGAGTTTGCCCTAATTGTTGAGTGCATTGTAGCATTTCAGGTGATCGATTGCTCATGCCAAGAGCAGAATGTTAAGATTCATGAAATTCGAATCCACTCCATTAATAACCTGAGCAGGGTTCTCATTCCTCCTTCCCTTTTGTTCTCCCTGTTGCCAAGTCTCCATCCTCACTCTTCTGTGTACGTATGTGCAAGGGAGACAAATGAACTTCAGACGCACCAATGAATTGCCACCAAAAAGTGCACCCCAGGCTCTTCTGTGTCCCTTTGCAGCTGTGTGATAAGTTGCCATCCTTAGAATTAATTGTTACCTTCTCAGGAAGTGTTTATACTCATTTTTGTCTCTCTACTGGTTCACCAGTGAACGTCTAAGACAGAGTCAAACTTTCTTTTGCCCTCTCAGGGGCTTGCTAAGAGGCAAGAATGCTAATTGGCGGAGCCCACAGGGAGAAGTGGTGTCTCCACATTGGTCTCCAGCATGCAAATGTAGTGTAGACATAGGCCATGTCATCTCAAATGCCTTTTAGTAGAATAACTCATTTCTCTTTTTTTGGCTCTGAGTTCAAATTTCTGTGATATTTTACTCCACGCTAGCTCTCCCAGGCTCAGGGAGGGAGAAACATTCTTTCAGCAAAGCACTTGCACTGTGTTCAAGAGTTGAAAGAAAATGAGCTATTTCTCTGGCACCTCTTTACAAACTTGACTAAGACCGCTCAGGTTTACACAGGAAGCACTAACACACAAAAGTGGTTCAGCCCTTACCCTGTCCTCTGAGACAAGTTGCCTAAAACAGTCTGCATAAAAGATGGCCCTTGACGGGCCCATGGGTAAGAACGAGCTTGAGCTATGTTCGTGCGACACTTTTGTTGACATCCTGTCTCTGTAAAGCGCAGAGATCCAGAAAGGTTACAACATACTCTTTGCAACTGGCACCTCCATTATGGCTATAAAGGTAATATATTCAGTGGTTCTCAATCAGGGATGGTTTTCACTCCCCTGCCCCCCAAGGGAACTTGAGGCAATGTCTGGAAACATTTTTGGTTGTCATAGTTGGGATAGGGAGAGCACGTGGGTGTGCTACTGATATCTAGTGAGTAGCGACCACAGATCCTGCTACACACCCTATAACGCACTAACTGCGGAATGTGTAAATCAAGTAAATCTCGGTATCCTGCCTGATATGTGACAGGAGATACTCAAGAAGTATAAATTATGACTTCTGTTCTCCGAGCATTAGAGATAAAAACAATCAGTGTTTACTTTTGAGCTCTGACTACATGCAAAGCCATATGATAACTACAAAACAAGGGCATGGCCGTGCCCTTGAGGGACTCAGAGTCTACTGAAGAAACTTCAACCTCGTAGGGAACTAACACAGATGTGCCAACACTGAGTGACATCAGACATGCTTAAATTCAGTACTAAATTTGATGATATAGTGAGGACTAGAAAGGTTTAAGAAGACCTAACGGACAAAGGAGTTTGCCCAGAGTCTTGAGATGACTAAATGAGGAAGCAGAGAGGTAGGGTTGACCACGATGGTGCAAGGAAGAGGGAAGAGGATAGCTAGAGCCTGGGATGAGGAAGAGGAGCCTGGTTTCTTGCATTCATTGTCAAGCCTTCAAGCATTGCCTGGCAAGTGCCAGTGGCAGAAGTTGCATAACTATTTGGGAGATCAAAGAGGAAATGTTCATCTGGATTACAAGTCTTTTCAGGACTGTTTTTTAAAATAACTGTTTTTGGTCTTGAAAAAAAAAATGGGTAAACATAAGATTGCAGGCCAAGAAATTGAGAACTCCTGAGGGACTTTTGCATGACCCATGTCTGAGAATTTCTGTCTTCCAACACAAGGCAACAATGGCAAGTAGGCTTGGAAGACAGTCAGTCTTTGGCTTTTCCTTTGTTTCAGATTAGCAGAAGTGAGATTTTAGACACAGAGACCATAATGTGAGTTTCTTAAGGACCCCTGCAATGAGTGTGTGACTTGCTTCTGTCTCTTAGGCATATCCCTGACTATTCTTTACCTCCAGCCCCCATTGGCTGTCAGATGGGAGTGTGGCTTTCCAGAAGGACTATAGGATTACAAGTGGAGACTTGAATTCCATTTTTTACTCCCCACTAACTAGCTGAGTGTCATTGCTCAAAACCTCGAGTGTAGAGATTGGGCTGGGTTAGGTAATGTTCAACTCTAACCTTATAGACCTATTCCCTTGTTGACTTTCCTGTTCCATTCAAAGAGGTTAAAGAAAATGCATATCGCAGACACATTTTGTTATCTTTCAGTGAAATGTTGAAATGAGCGATGTCAGCAGCCTTATGTTCTCACTCATGGTCTAGTATACCTGATGAATAAACAACACCAGTTTCTGTTACTGGATCTCATTCACAGCACATTTATAGTCCTGACTCCGCAGTGTTTTTGACAGAGATTCTGGAAGGGGAAAAGTGACAGTGCAGTTGTTCACTAACATCTGGGTGCACTTTTTGCACATGGGTATAACCCCGAGGAGACTTGTTCCCAGGCAGGGAGCTAATCCGATTCATATCTCTATCTGGAGGCACTTAAAGAAACTGTCAGATGGTTCCCACAGTGACAAATTTGAGTCCCAGGGAGCTTGCAGAAGTGGAGTGCGTTCAGCCGCATTTGGGGGGAAATTCCTACTGTCCTTCAAGGGAAAGCCTCCTGCAACATTTTTGCCAGAACCCAGGGAAGAAGGCCAAACTTTTCCATTTCTCTTGTTCTCTCTTTTGTTTACTTAAGAGGCAAAGTTTTAATGGGAAGTCAGTCATGTGACTTAGAGACCTAGCTGTCAGGCCTCAGCAAGGGTTTGCTTTTAAATGTCTCTCAACCTGAGCTCAGTTTTAGAACCTGAGTGATAGTTACCTGGGAAGTATTAGAGTAGTTTCTCTATCCTAAAATTGGCATGCTCTGTCTGGGAAAGAGTATTTGATCGTAGAACTGCTTCCACATAATTTCATTCCATTCTGATAATTCACCTAGAAAAACAAGATTTTTTTAATGCTCTCCTGACAATGCCTGTATGTTGACCACAACCTGTTCGCTAAACAGAAGACTGATATGTTGAACTGGAAGTGCACCGAGTTGCTCTTTTAATTGACTTGTACAAGTTACTTGCTCAGTGCTAAGTGAAGAGTTTTGTAATTACTGAAAGCTGAATTATCTACTGAGTGTAACAATCACTTCCCTGAGCAGACTGTTCACTAAGTGCCCTACATGAAGCTGAGAACTTTCCATAGGACGTACTAGTGTTCCCTCAGCTTACAAGTGAGGAAAGCAACATGTAAGTCAAATGATGTGCTGAAAGTCCAGGGGAGTCAGTCTCTCTTGCTTAATCCCTTGTTGAATATCTCTTCAGGCTTTGGAATGCAAAAAATTAAACACAGTCATTGTTCTCTGAGGATTCAGGTTCACACAGTAGGGCAGCTTCATCACTGTAATTCTCAAGTAATGACCCATGATGGGTGGCTCAGTCAGTTAAGCATCCAACTCTTCATTCCAGCTCAGGTTGTGATCTCAGGGTCCTGGGATCGAGCCCTGTGTCAAGCTCCACACTCAGCGTGGTGTCTGCTTCTTCCTGTGCCCCTCCCCCACCACAAATAAATAAAATCTTTAAAAAAAAAGTGAATATGCATGAGGTGGATGAGAAGGGGAAAGAGACTGCCTTGAGGTCAAGAGACTTTGTCCGCTTCTAACATAAGAAGTCATGTGACTGGCAGGATTACATTGTTTCTCCATTCACAGTGCTGCTGGGGAAATTAAAACTAATTTACATAAAGTGCCTAGCATCGTGTCTGGCAAATTGTACGTGTTCAGTACGTGTTGCTGGTCTTATTTTTGGTACCGATATTATTTAGCTGTATAAGCACATAGCATGAAGAAGATGAAACAAAGTCTGCACTGATATTACAGCATTCCTAGATACTTGTTGCCTAAAATAGATCTCTGATCAACTTAGCATTTGCTTCTTTCAACTTTCAGTATATGAAGAAATAAATATTTAGTCTTTGTCCGGGTTCTTAGCACAGAGCTCCTAAAACCTTTGGGATTAAGTTAAAGGAGTATCCTTTGTTATTCATAGCAAGCCTCTATCTGGAACACGGGAGTTTGAGCTCAGGCAGGGACTGTGAAGGGTACCCTGGATAACCTCAGGATGGGGCTGGTCTCCAGAAAGACCTGGTCTTTGGAGGGTGGGAACTTTCAGGCCCAGCCATGAACTTCAGGGAGGGGAGGAGACGGCACGGGACTGGATTACGGAGCTCTATAAAAACTGTGAAACAGATCAGAGAGGTTCCGAACTGGTGAATTGGTGAACATATGCCGGGAGGGCGATGTACCCCAACTGCACGGGGACAGCAGCTTTTGCACTTGGGACACTTCTGGACCTTGTCCTGTGTACCTCTTCATCTAGCTGTTCATTTGTGTCCTTTATAGTAACCAGGTACACCCAAGTATCTTTCTGAGCTCTACGAGCCTTTTGAGAAAATTATCAAACCCTAAGCCTGTGGGCTCTGATGCTAACTCTGGGACGTTAGTGTCAGAATTGAGGTGGTGCTTAAGGAATTGGAGAATTGGTCATTGGTGTTGAAAAATACCCCAGACTGAGTGAAACCACAGTAACAGGACAGTCTGTTTATTTAAACCTTCAATTGGTTGACTTCTGGCTAATTGCAATTTTACTAAACCAATGGTTATGGGCAGCTAGTTTTAGAGGAACCATGAGCATCGAATATATAGAAATCCCTGCCGACTTCTCAGGCTACGGATCCAGATGTTATTTTCTGAGTACATGCTCCTCTGGAAACCTCTCCAGGGGTGTGTTGCCACTTGGGGTCACTTCAACTTTTCAGTAACGTGCAAGGGACAGTATCTGCAACCACGGGGTAGCAGGAGAGCTCGCGTGTCGTCAGTCCCAGAATGACATAAGTGTAGAGAAACACCCCCCACAACTTATTTGTTTCCGGTCGTGGCCCCATGGATGCCCTCAGGTGACTAGATGTAAGGAAAACCTTGGGTGGCCTAACCTTTGAGGCTAAGAAATTGCATTGGTTGATGTCTCATTTCTCTTGCCTTTCCTTTACTTCATCGACTATGAATGACCCTTGTTTTCTCATAGCTGTTTTATGGCAATAAAAAACAACTCCCACTGTGCAAATATTATACTCTTCTTTTTGGCCTGAAGGGAAACTGCTACAAGAAAAATCCTGGAAATTTACTTTTTGATCCAGATCTTAAAGGAAATGATGGGTTATGAACACCTCTTAAATACAGAGCCCTGGGTGGGGAAGGCAAGGCAATTCCCATGCCCGCGTATCAGAGACTGAAATTCCAGGAGGTTCCCCTTTGCAGGAGAAATGGACCATTGCCTCTTCAAACCATTGGCCTCAATTGAGAGGCATCTTCTCCCTGAAGCGGAGTGTTTCTTTGAAGCTTTACACAGCTCAACTTCTGCTTTAGGGTAAAACATTTGAGAGCTAGAATGGTCCCGCAGTATGTTAACTGAATAGGTATTTCTCTTAGACCTTTACTTTAGTAGAAAATTTAAAGAAAAGAAAACTGCATGGAATAGTGGGGTGTTTGCATGTTTAGAATTGAGACCAGTTAGTTGACAGCCTGTAGAGCCTCTGAGTTCTTCTTCTAACGCGGGGGGGGGAGCCTGCCATGAGCACGGTGGTAGGCAGCGTCAACATTTTCAGCATGGGACCAGGCTGCAACCAGGGGTTGACACAGCCCATCCTGCTCACGTCTGCCAAAATCTCTCCCCTGCCAGGAAGCAGCTTCCCTTTCTTCCCAACTGCTTTCTCGTAGGGGGAGAAGGTCGCTGGTGCCCACCGTTTCCAGGGCAGCCCTTTGCACAAGCAGTGGGCACCTTTGAAAGGCAGACTGCAACAGGAAGACTTTGAAAGCAAGAAGGGGCTTTTTCATCTGCACAGGCCCCAGCCGGAACACTGGTTCCCGTGCAGTACAAGCAGTTTCAAAGTTATCTCCCATGCTGATAGGAATGTGATAACACGGAGCAGAAAGGTGCCATAATGATTTCCTTTCAAATGGCTGCCTCCCCATTTATCTTTGCACACTGTCAAAGACTGATATGGTAGGGAGTTAGCAGTGGCATGGAATAATTAATCTCGCACTGGGGAAGTAAGTTCCTCATTTGTCTCCTGAGAAATTAGCACTGCATTGACAGGGAAAGTAGATGATACAATGAGAAAGGAGAAGGGGTGTGGTATTTTTAACTCCAGGTGACAAGTCGTGAAGTTTTGATTGAGCACCTACTATGTGCCAAGGGCTGAGGATACTGATGACTCCTGCACTGGAATAGTTCATAGTCTCTCTAGGGCCATCTATTATTTTTAAAGGCATGTCGCTTTTGCAAAATGCCCAAGGCTGCTGTGGTGAAGCTTGTACCATCGCCTACAGAAGAGTTGAATTTCACTGAGTGCACTAGTTATTGGAAAGGTTTAACTTGCATAACAAAGAACCACCAGCACCAGCATCATGAGTGCATGAAGCCACCAAAGTGGCTTAACAAGGTAACAATTCACAGGTTGGGGATCTAGGACTAACGGGCCATTCTGCCACTCCTAACATGTGGCTCCCATCTCTGGAAGCCACCTTTTCGTATTTTCCAGCCAGTGGGAAGAGGGAGAGGGAAAGAACATGCCTTCACATGTTTAAGGGTAGGATCCTAACGTAGCACTCATCACTTTGCTTCTATCCCATAAGGCTAGACTCATCTGTAAAACAAGAGAAAGGCAAGAAACTACAGTCACTAACTAGAAAGTCATGTATCTCGCCTAAAACAAGTCGGAGTGTTCTCTTTCTAAGACAGCCACGGGAACCTAGTATTTGGGACAGTGAGCAGCATCTGCCACAGAGATATTAGATAAATGCCTTTTTACTTCTCTAAACTTCTATCAACTCACTTTTTCAGTGAGGGAATTGAAGGAGGTGAGCTCTGCAATCCACTTTGGTTCCAAAGTCAAAACAAGAGAGGAATGTTCTTCTCCACGTTCTGCCAGGCCGGAGGCATGGTAATGGACTCTGCTCTGGGCATTTTGTTTTGAGCTGATGTCTATTATTTGGAAATATCAGGTACTGACCTAACACTGGATTCAAATGAGAGCAGGACATGGTTCTAAGAAGTAGCTTGTGGAAAGAATCAAGCCTGTAATCCTCTTCCTCTGAGGCTGTAAATGCACTGACTGGGCCAAGCAAAACAATGGGAGCCAGGAGTAAGATACTGGATTTGGACAGTGGTGGGTAGCCAGGGAAGCCTTCTGTTGTAGAGAGATCAACAGACACCTATTTCCTCAGAAGAAAGAGAGATGCTGACCTGGGGAGTAAAGCATAAGACCAAGGGAAGCATATGCGTGTCTTTAATGGACCAGCACAGGGAGCCAGATTACACTACCATGCAGTCTGTTGGTGAGTGACTTCTGCTACTTGAAGGGATGATATTTTCTATAAGGTCCAGGAAATGGAGGTCACGGCTTCCCAGATCATGCCTTTGGAACCAAACCAGGTTGCAGACAATCTCTTTAGCCCTTGAGGTGGCTGAGGGGGACCTGAGGTCACCAAAGTCCTGGGTAAGTTTCCTCCAACCATGAAGGCCTCCTCCAGCTCCCCTCATTTTCTACATGTGCTGTGGCTTGTAAAGATTGCTGATCACCTGACAGTCTACCAGTGAGGGTGTTTCACTCTGGACACTTGGGAGTTGGCTCAGCTGCTCACTGGGGTGATTTAAATAAATTGTCTCATGGAGACGCATCAGCAAATCAGGGCTGGCATTTCGATTTCCTCTATGAGGTGAATTGTGGAAAGAGGTTCGTTATAATGATTAAGGAAGATTTATGCAGTAAGTCCATTTTTTTCCCTGTATCCTCTTACACTGCTGGTATTTTATGACCAAAACAATGAGTTCTGGATATTAACTATTTAATTCCAAAAAATGTGCTCCTAAATGAATTATTTGTAAGTTAGAATTTAATAACTGGAAACTTTCTGAATGTGCCAGATTATAAATAAATAAATAAATAAATAAATAAATAAATAAATAAATAAATAAATTCAAAGGAAATTCACTGCAAATTCTTTAATAAAGAGCAGTCATCCCCCAACAACCTAAATATTGGCTCTGACACAGTCAGTAAATTAACTCTTTGGCCTTAGGCAGATATCTTACCACTCTGTAAAGGAAGTTGGTTTTTTCCACTGTAAAATGATTCTCGGTAGGAATGGGGCATTAGCAAAGTGATCTGAGCACCTACTCTATCATTCTGATTTGATGTTCCCTTTGAAAAAGTCCATGACTCAAAATACACTAAACGAAAATCTCCCGCTACAAGAAGACAATGTGTCGGTCGCTACAGAGTGTGGTTTCTGTGGTTGGAGTCAAGAAAAACAGTGTTGTTTTCTGAGATCCTGACTCCACTGGATGGGGTAGATCGAATGAACAAAGCAAGACTCAGCCACTTCGGCTTCTAGCTGGTTTGTTTCTCCAGAAATTTCCCAAATTACAAGGCCAGAGCACCTATTCGCTACGACAGAGACACCTCATAAATTGTTAAACAGAGTTCAAGTTCAAAGAATTTTTTTTTCTGAGTAGTGATTTTACTTGGGTTTCAGTCATTTCTTCAGATTTTTTTATTTTAAAAAGATTTCACAAAAGCATCATGCAAAATGGTAAATACTAAGGCATTGCTTAAACCACACATCCTGCCTAGAACTGATCATTATATTTTCCAATTTAACACCCATTCCTTTCAGATAATGTGTTCTTACTCATTTTTTTTTAAATATCATGAAGTAAAAGCAACCATTTAAATATAAAACTCTTAACTGAAAAAATGAATCTGAACTCATTAAATATTTCTACCCAGTGAGTTTTCTGGCTCTTCAAATGACCTATTTTTCTTTTCCCTTCTTTTTTTAATTACAATTTTCTTTCTTTTTATCTCCGATTTTCCTTCTTTTTTAACCATAATTACATAGATTACCCTCTCTATTCTTCTATCTATTGTAGCCCCAGTTCTTAAGTATCAGCTTTTGTGGCTTTTCTATAGTATTTGAAATATAATTAATTAATTGACCATAATTAATGGAATAGAAGCCCTTTATTAATATAATTTGCATATGTACCCTTTTATTCTTAATTGAATATAAACCCTCACCTCCTCCAATAAGCTCCACCTATCACTCTAAAAAGAGAAATTAAATGAATTGGTCATATTTTTGTGCCTGTTTGTCCCTTTTTGTTTCCATTTCTGCCTCTAGCGCACAGTCTTATGGTAAACTGGAATTTTTTTGAAGCCGTGGCATATATCGCGCTGTACTCTCAGACCCTCCATTTTTACCATTATGGCTCTTTCCTGGACACCATGTCCTTGAGATCCCCCTATGTCTGATAAAGTAACTCAGCCTAAGGTCATCATAATCGATAAGGTGGGACTGTTTATCCTAAATTCAATCTAGTAACTTCGTTGTTTTAATGGAAAACATGAGTCCTGTGTATATGGGTGAGGGAGTACAAGCATACGGAAAGTAAAAAGGGATGTTTCTGTGAGGTTCCCACCTGCTGGGCTGAAATTGTGCCACTCGGGCTTGTGTCTCATCTGCTGAAATGTACGGCCAGCCTTGTCTGTTAGGCAAGAGGAAATTTAATTTGCAACCTATTTTATTAAAGGATAAATTAAGGTACCGAGTGGGAATTGAAATCACCTAAGGTAATGGAACATTGGAACTTGCCTAGATTTAAAACTGGGTCTTTTGTGAATTTCATTCATAAGGACACCATAATAATAGCTACATGTGTTAAGCACTTATGAGCCAGGGACTGTTTAACATACTTTTACATTTATTAACTCACTTAATTCCCATAACACCCTTATGAATAAGGTTCTCTTGTCTCCATTTCATGTATGAGAAGACTGAGGAGTAAAAAAGCATAAGGTTCTCTCAGTTCATGTAGCTGATACACTTTGGAGGTGGGATTTGAACCCATGGACTGTTGATCACTGTTTATAGTGCGTGAAGGTGGTTTGATGAAAAAGATTAAAAGAGCAGTGACTCTTTTGGGCTCCAAAGGAGCTGCTCAAACCCATCTTTTGGTATTATTATTAATACCAGCAGGATCAGCTGTTAAATAAGTGTTATCTAGAAGGGTCTTGCCCTTGGATAAAATTAAATCTTTCTCATGAATCCGCTACTGTGACCAAACTGCAAAATATGCCGTGGATGAATAATTAAATCCAGATGTCTCTTCCTGCAACAGCAGCAGCAAAAACTGGCGCGGGGGGGGGGGGCGGGGAGAGGGGGCGCGAAGAGAAGATAGACATAACAGACTCGGTATTCACACAAACCATGATAATTAATTTTAAAATCAAAGTGTGCTTTAAATGTCAGCCCTCCACTAATCCTAAGAATTACAAATAAAAAATAAAATCCGCCTGCCATTTAACAGCCAGCAATTCAAAACCCTGACTGTGTCAAGTGTCATATGCATAACAGAATTCACAATTTGGTTTTCTTAAGGAGAAATAATTTAGTTATCATTAAACTCCTTGGGAAACTGGTTTTAATAATGTTCTTTGGTTATCAGGGGTATCGTTTTTCCTTGAGGCAAAGAAGAGAGAATGTGCAGCTAAAACCTTTACTGTATGTGATAATGAAGTTGGTCCATTTCGGTGCAGGATTGCTACAATGCTTTATCACTCAACGTGAGCAGAGGTGTGAAAGCAGACGGTTTCTCAAACTGTAGGAAATTGCTGAATTCACAGATTTCTATCTCAGGACAATGAACTGGCTATATATTACATGAAGCTCAAATTTGGTTTGTTGGCTTGTTTTTTATGACTATTTTTTGACAGATTATTTTTTGACAGAATAATAGTCAGGGCCGTAGGAACATGTAAGAGAAGATGTTTGTACTATGTGTATTTTTTTAAATTACAATATGTGAGAATGGTAAAAAAGAGAAAGTATTTGAGTTTATCTGTGTACTTGTGGCTGTTTCCCTGTGTGACGTATTCCTGCATCTGGAGGAACCAAGGGCATTCCATTGCCTTGCTTGCTCTGAGAACATGCCAGGAGCTGGTCCCTACTGTGATACAATTAATTAAAACCATAAACATGATTCTAGCTAGGTTTAATGTAGTCCTGCCAGGACAACATTTTCTGGATTATTTAGTATTCATTGACTCACGGTCACTGAAGGTACCAAATCTTTTATCAAATGTCTTTCATTAAGGATGGTGAAAACTTATTTTGACCAGCTCATGGTCTGTACCTTCCCCTATTTGTGCGTTTCTGAGCAGACTTATTTCTCCTCTTCATTTCTTGGCCAACCCGGCCAACCACTCCAATGTTCCTTTATGATTTATAAACTATTTCATCTCTGCTGTTGGTAGATAGGGAATCCAATTCTGTATATACTCTGGAATTCTGTTTAAAAGTGCTGGCTTTTAATTTGGGGCCCAAGGCAGAATGTAGGGTGTGTCAATTTGGGAATGCTGAATGACTGAAATGTCATGACATTTACAATCCAGATGTCATCGCAAGCTGGGAGACAAGGCAGCTTGGTTGATAATTAGATGGCAGATGTCCAAGTAGTCGCACACGATACACATTGTTTTTTGTATATGTGAAACTCGGGACCCTAGCCCTGAAAGATAAATGAGAAATCACCTTGCCTATACCATAAAAAATAAAAAATTAGGTGTCCTAGTTTTATTGCCTTTTTACAAGTGTATTTATTGGAAATGACATGCATAAGAAAACAAAAAATCACTCAAAATTTCTTATTTTGGTATATCTCTATGAAGGTAAATATATTGATTATTATTACTTATTGCTTTTTCTTCAAAACTTAAACTCCCACATTCTGCAAATGAGCAAGATGAAGCCCAGGGGTGTTAAATGATTTCTAAGATCACCCAGCTAACTGGTGGTGGAAATGAGACCAGAATCTCTGATTCTCATGCCAGCGTTCTTTCCAGAAATACCTTATTCTCTCTCTTTTTTTTTTTTTTTGAAAAAAAAATTTCCCCACCTTTATTGAGATATAACTGACATAGAACATTGTGTAAGTTTACGGTATACAAGGTGATGATTTGATACACTTACCTACTACAAAATGATTAGTGCTAGAATTAGCTAACACCTCCATCAGGCCACATAATTACAATTTATTCTTTGTGGTGAGAACATTTAATATCTACTCTCTTAACAACTTTCAAGTATATAATACAGTATTATTAACATAATCACCATGCTGTACGTGAGATTCCCAGAACTTATTCATCTTATAACTGGAAATTTGTATTCTTTGATCATTTCCCCATTTCTCCTGCCCACCACCATTCTTGAATGCAGTTCTAAGTACAAGGAAGCCCACTCTTTGATTCCCTTCTAGTAAATGCTTGAACCAGATCCCCAGTGGCTCCTTGAGAAAGCTGGACACAAAGCTTTAAAGCCTTGGTTGAAGTGTTCTGATTAAACCTACATGGTACCCGAGCAATAGCCTAAAGTGTGGACAAAATTCTAGCTGGTAAGATTGATTCATTTTTTTTAATTTAAGGAGTACTTGGAGGGAAATGTGATAGATTCATTGCCTAGCTATTCTTAAGTTCCATCCATTGAATCCCCTATTCCTGATACAGCGTCTTGTAACTCTAGAATATTAAGGTTTGTTGGACTTCCCTTCCACTCTGTTCTGTAGCATTTTCTCTGTCTTTAGTGCTTCACATCCAAGACCCTGCGGTTTAAAGTCAGAAGTCAAATCTATTACCACTTTTGTGGTTTTGTTTACAAATTTGGAAAAAGAAGTTCTGTTTTTTTATAAAGCAAATACACCAGTTGCTGATTATTACCCAAAAATAATTTTCTTTTTCCATAGCTATAGGGAGAGCTAACTCTATTTATGACATTTCGGAAGGAAGTCCCAGTTGAAGAGAAGCATCCCTTGAAAAGTGAGACTTTAAAGCCCCCTAATTCGGGGGCAGACATTGACTTGAGCTCATTGTTGGTGGAAAGGAGAATTTTAGGAAAATATGTTCAGCTGTCTTGTGAGTTATGGAACCAGGAAAAAAATGGGCTTTCCATACCTCCCAGAGGTATTTTGTGTACACACAACTCAAATGCAACTAAACTTTCAGACTTCAAACTACGCACAGAGCTATGTTCCTCTGAGGAATAGTTGGGTATAAGTCAGAAGGAAATGACTGGAAAAGAACGAGGTTATAAAGTGTCTGAACACTTCTCATGTGAAGATTCTGATGAACTTCTGTAGTGCCGAGGTTTTGTTCTTTACTCTGATTTAAGAGGGTGTTTGAGGGGAAAGTCTTTCTATTACTCAAGTTACTGCTGGTTTCTGCTCCTATGGCCTGCTCGGTCCTCTGTCCTTTTAACCTGTAGTTTTTTTGGAGGGCCTCATGACTCTCATCATGGGGTCAGCCTTGTCCTTGGCTTGGATGCATCTTGTTCTGAAGCAGGGAGGAGTTTGGCTCATCTTGCTGCTGGTTCCTCTTGGACTTCTGGCACTCAGTACTCCAGCCACTTACTTTTCTTGAAGAGAACGTCTCTGCTTGTCTTGTTATACCAGGATGCCGGTTCCTGGAGTCCTACTTTGTCCCATTGATCCAGGACCTTCATGCATATTCCCCTTCATCTAGCTGAGTCCAGCTCAGCATAATCTTATATATCTAGTAGCCACATTTAAAAATTAAAAAGAAACAAATGAAATAAATTTTAAGAATACAGTAAGGTATATTTTATCTTCAGAACAAAGATACCACCCATACAATTCCAGTCATGATTAGGAGGGTAATTATCCAAACCTAACCTACATGAGTTGTCAGGAGGCCTGTTTTGAATAATCAGTTTAAATATTTAAATATTTTTGAATAAATCAGTTTAAAATATTTCTTGATTTTCCTGGTTTGGTCAAATATGTTAAAAAATTTGTATTCAACTTGCAGAAATGTACAAGGAGCTTTACAATGCTCAGACGTGATTTAAACCTTCAGGAAAAGAGATGAGAGCTTCCTTTGCTGAATGCTCCGGTCCATCAATAACATATATGAAGATGTATTCGAATAGGGCTTGTAAAACAACAGGGCTGACTCCACAGGTGAGAGAAGAGATATGGCTTCTTAATACACTTGGCATGACTAACCTATCCCTCCAAAATGAATCATTAGCCGCGTCCACATGACTTGAAAACTAGCAGATGAAACAGTAATCCTCTCAGCTATTTGATGTACATCAAGCATCCAGATGTTGGAAACATCCAAGCTGCAATTCTGAAGTTTGACACTTGCATGTATCATGTTTTGTCCTCAGAGACCAAATACAGAATCCAAACTACTTTTCAATTTACTCCTTAAAAGTGTAGTAACCTCTTTCCAGATTCATGGAGATATCTCTTCTTGGCACACAAGTTCTTCACTTTGTGGTTTGGGTCTTGAGAAATATTGGCTCTCTAATGTTTTGTGGTTGTTGTTTCTTTTGGGGTTTTTTGTTGTTTTGTTTTGGGGTTTTGTTGACACTCAATAATTACCCACCAATAACTTAAATTATGTTTAACAGGTGCAACCTAATATTAAAATTATTCTAAGTTGCTTCAACTCAATAATGGAAAATTTGACATACCTAGCAGAATTAGAGTTATCCACTGTCAGATCTTCTATGCCACTGGCCCCTTTTTAGTAAAATGATTACACACATTGACTATAGTAGTGTTTTATTACTATCAGCAACCATAGTGCCACTGTATGTATCTTCATTTCTGCCATTTATACTATGTCTCAGCATGGAGTTTATATCATGCATTTCATTTTAACAATTTTCTAATTGCTGTCACATTTTGTCACAGTGCACATTTTGTGGCCTGCAACATTGATTTCATCTTAATGTCACTGGTGGGAATGGATGATCTTAGGCTTGGCATAATATTAACTAGATCCATATGTCACATCATTGTGCAGTATTCTTATGAAAATATTCTAGTACTTAAGTACAGGTCAAGGTTATTTCAAAAATGGTGGACTTCCTATGGAACCCTTCATGCAGTAACAGTGTTTTGAAAACTGAGAAGAATGGGTTTAGGCCAACATCGATAGTGAAGGCTAGGTCTTTTTCAGATCAAAATTCGTATCTAAGCTAGCATCTTGACATTCAGGATCCCACAAGGAAGAGAGGCTGGAAATGTTACCCCAGGTGTCTTGAGAAAGTACATTAGCCCACCTTTATGTAGTAGGCTGAAAAATCTCCCCCAAAGATACCAGGTCCAGATTCCCGGAACCTGTGAGTTTTGCCTTAGAGGGAAAAAGGGCCTTGGCAAGTGTTACTAAGTTATGGATAGTGAGATGCAATAATCCTGGATTATCTGGGCAGGCCCTAAATGGCATCACAAGTATACTTAGGAGAGAGAAGCAGAGGAGACTGTCTGCTTGCACAGAAGAGAAGGTGGTGTGAACACAGACGCAGAGATTGGAATGACACAGCCCCAAGCCACGGAATGCTGGCAGCCACCAGCAGCCGGAATAGTCAAGAAACTGGTTCTTCCTCAGGGCCTCTGGTGCCCTGATTTCATCTAAATGATAGTAATCGGGGACTTCTGGTCTCCAGAACTATGAGAGAGTAAATTTCTCTTGTAAGCCACCCCGTTGGTATTAATTTGTTCCAGCAGCTGTGGGAAACTAATACATCAGACACCTTGCATGATAACAACAACGATAATTACCAAAAAAGACAAAGCATATAAAGTGCGAGTAAATGCATTTTTAGAAAGTTCTCTTACTCTAAATACAATGTAAACAAAAGCAGATCTTAGTATAAAAATTGCAGTTTCAAAATAAGTCTCCTGACCTCTCATTCCAAATACCGTGATGATCTTAAAGAAGCTGTTCTTACTTAGAAATCCTGAAGCCATCACTGCCTGCCTATGGGTTGGTTGAAATGATGGCACACTGGTGTGCCAAGGGTGTGTTCTGTGACAGTGAAGCAGAATGGAAGAATTCAAAGCCATAGTTTGGAGCTAAGAATAGGAATGCCTAAAACACGTGAGAAAGTTAAGAAAACAATTGGTTGAGGTCCAAAGGGCAAGTGTAGAAGAACCATTTGGAATTCTACCCTCCAATGGAGGGACTGGTGCCAGGCTCTCTTGCCTGTTTTGGTCCCCATGTGCTGTAAGGGCAGTGCTAGCTACCAGAAAGGGCACCCCGACTTAATGTATCTTATGTTGTTTACCGCTGTTCCCTAAATGAAATTTTTCAAAGAATTCCATCTTTGATGAGCCTCACACAAGCATATTGTCAATTCTGCGTTGTTTCGCATGCCGTCATATACCTGGAGCAGACACCTAGTCACCCTTTTTTTAAATCTGTCTTCGCTCTTGAGTTCCAGTTCCTAGCTTCCTCCTGAGTATGTCCAGAGGATACTGGCTGCCACTTTACACCCACTTGGTAAGACTGTCCCATCCCGTCGTGTTCTACTACAGCCTCGCCTCTTCCTTTTCCTTGTCTGAGGCAGTGGATCACGCACACTCCTCTCTGCTGAGTTTTAGCCCCTCAGCTGAAACCATGGAATCATCTTTGACTCTGCTGTTACCCTTCATATTCAGTCACTGGACATTACTGACATTTCTCCTCTTGTCTCATTTATCTCTTTTGCCACTGGCCTACTTTGAGTCCTCATCTCTTTTCTGAAAAATAAGAGTAGCCTACCAACTGGCCACTCTGCTTCTAGCTGCTGGAAGGTCCAATCTCCCTTGCCACCTGAGTTATCTCCCAAAATACTGTCACAACCTGTCAGTCCACTGGCAACTGGGATTACAGAAGCATCTGTTTCGAAGCGTGCATTCATGGCTCTCGACAACCCAGCCTCTGTCCGTCTTTCTAACCATCTCTCCCGACACCTACCTACACCTACCTGCCGTTGTCTCAACCAACATGCCTGCCACTTTTTACACCTCCTTGCATTTACTCACTGTTGGGATGTCTTCCTCTGCACACACCTTCCTTGACATATCTATTTGTTCCTCAAGGCCCAACTTAGGACTTCCCCATGAAACCTCTTTTGATTCCTGTCCTTCACCAATGACACGTAGCAACTACTGTATTTGCTTTAGTTGTATAATAAAACTTCTGCCTTTTAACATAGATCATTTTTCCATGTCTCTCCACCCCTCTCTCCAACACTAGATTGCAGATTCCTAGAGGCTGAAATGCGTGTCTTCGTCCGTTAAAACAAAGCTTAAATGTCACCTTACCTATACTGAGTCGCGCTCTTTTACTTTACCTCAGCTCCAAAATGTTATAAATGTATATTACATAATTTGATGCCATAATTTTAAAAAAAACTAGTTCTTGTTCCAGTGTCTTATCTCCCAAATTAGATTATAACCCTCTTCAGCTTAGGGAACATGTTCCACTTGCACACTCCTCACTACATTATACAACAAATACTCGCCGGATGAATCACTTGACATAGCTCCTTAGCCAAATAAAAATCCCTGGCTCTTCAGATAATTAGCTTTGTGACCTAAGGCAAACCATGTCTCCTCCAGGGGACTTAGTTTACTATACTATAAAATGGACAATACTTTTCATTTTTTAAATATAGACGTTCACGGATGTGTTCCTTTAAATCACAGAATTGGGTTTCACGCTAAATCTAAAAACAACAAACCAGAAGTTCAGAATCAACTGCATGCTTTCTGAAAGCAATATGAAAGGCATTATTTAATCAGATTCAGTATTATTCTAATTTCCTCTCTGAATTTTAGAAATACATCATTTTCCATGTCATCGTAAGTTAAAATATATATATATATATATATCAAGTATGTATATATGCACATACACACATATCTTCATATAGATTTTTTTTTCTAGCCAATATAAGAGTATTGTGCTAATGTTTATGCAAGATAGCAGTTCACAGGCTTATCTCTCATATCAAGATCCTCAAATACATTTGTCAGCCACTAGTTTTCTTAAAATCTACAAGAGGGGACCCTGCTGTATTACTGTGGTCATTATATTTTATTCCATCTTGTTCATTCCATTCCAGGACACTGTGGTGGATTAAGCAATATATGAGATTCATTCTTTTGGTTTAGAATTATATAGTTCTGTCATTGTTAGAACAGGGATCCCATTAACCCTACTCTCCAAAGTCAGATTTTCCAGACATATCAACCATTAGGTAGCAATGCCAGAAAGCATTCTAAACCTTTTGGAGTTTTGCAAGATATTGTACCTCTTGTTAATTGAATTGGGAGATAATGCCCTTGATTACCTCAATTCATATGCTGTATAATTTACCATAATGATAATTAACTCCTTGTACTGAATGGGATAAAAAATGCATGAGTTAGTCTCTCTCACCCTTTCTTCTCCCTCTTTGTGTCTCTCTCACTCCTTCCCTCCTCCTATTTATGTACAGCTCTGGAAGTAAGCATTTTACATGCAATCTGACAGGACTTGTTATAGCCACTTTCCCCCATATTGCTTTGTCACTCAAAATATCTCTAATAAGTAGAAGACCAATTTTTTAAAAATTTCCTAGGTGGATAGGTTGCTGCTTACTGCTTTGATCCAATTATGTTTTGGTTTGTGAAAGAAAGGCCATAACCTCACCCTTTAAGAATTCTAAGTTCATTTGTCTCTAAATTGTCCATAGTGCCTCAATATTTCAGAGACTATATTCCCACAGTTTCTTCTACACTTAAACAATTATGGAGTTGGTAAGACGATCAAACCAACATATGCTTTGTAAATCCTTCCTACTTCTCAGATGAGGGAGAAAGGATAGTATTACTCACAAATGCATAAATGCTTTGACAAGCTTGATATCTGATAGTTTCAACTTTTTTTTTAGATGAAAAATACTGAAGCACAAAGAAGCTAAGCAATATTAATGGGTTCTTCCTTACAATGATATAATTTGGCAAATATTTTAGATGAAGTGATATGATCCTGGAGTTGCCTCAGAATAATCAGGGGCTAGGGTAGCGAGGTGGTGTGGATAGAGATGCGACAAGGTCAGCCATGAATTGATCATTGTTAAACTTGGATAAAGAGTACATGAATGTTCCTCATATGATTTTGGTTACTTTGGAATATTTGACTTTTTTTGTAATAAAAAGGTGTTTAAAAAGAATATCATGAGCGTGACACCTGTCAAGGGGGTCAAGGTGGAGTACGGGCTCTGCCAGTAACATACACAACATGACTTCAGGGGGATCACAACTTCCTATACTTACTTTGCTGCCAGTAAAATGAAGGCATTAGATGAGATCAGTGGTTTCCAAGGTGGAATTGCCTGCAAAGTGTTGTTGTTGTTGTTGTTGTTATTGTTGTTGTTGTTGTTTTTCAAATTCCATTGTCAACTCAGAATTCCATTTGGATTTTTGGAGATAGAAAGGAAACAAAGAGAGTGACTTAAGGCCCTAAGGCAACACTTACCTAAGTCTCAGATGGGTTCTGAGAATACGCATTTTTAAAAAGCTCTCCAGGTGATTCTAATGGGTCCACGTACCACCCTCACAGAAACACTTTTCTAAATCATCTCTTCAGTTCCTTCTAACTAACCACCCCACAGTGTTACATGAGCATTATATTCTTTCTGCTTTCTGTGTTGTACCATTTCATGAACTACTGGTCATTTAATTATACGTACATAATGGTCAGGAAAATGATGCTAAGTTTCTTGCTTTGAGTCATGAGGCAAGGTAGAACATACTATGATTTAATTAGGATTCATGTCTGACACCTCTGGGCTATTACTAAGAAAAATAATCAACATCTATTAAGCAAATATATATAAATATATCCAGACTTCTTCTTGGGGAAAAGAACTTCCAAATTAAAATCAGCCTATCAATTTTACACTGACTGTTTAAAACAGATAAATTATTTTAGTATCTATTTTCCAGTCTTGCTTCTTAATGCTTACATAGCACGGGGTTTTATTGTTTATGCTGCTCCTACGGGATAGATTAACAAATTGAGATTAATGAGTTTCTTCCTTTTCTTCCACCTGTTTTTAACCAAACACCTATATGCTACATGAGCAGGGAATTGGGTGACTGCTCTTGTTGATCACCAAGATTTTTTTGCATAGTGAACAAGGAGTAGATGTGAATGACAGAAAGAAGATTGTGATAAATGTCTGCCTCCTAGAAGGAGCCATAAACATGGGTCAAGAAGGTTCTAATAGCCCCTGTTACTTGAAAGCACAAACTTGTGTTGTAATCTCTACCCCCAAACCTAGAAATTAGTTTAGTGACACCACACTACATTTTTTTTGTGGAAAGAAGAATAGAACTAAAACTGAAAAGCAGTCAGAACTTTGAGGTATTATCTACTTTCCCTTTCATCCACTCACAGGTTTCCCACCCTAGAAGGAATGACTATGAAACACCATACTTGTGACTCCAATTGATTCCGTATGGTACTGATAAGGGGTAGAATAATAACATGTCAATGTGTCATTACGGTGAGTGCTGAATATATGGAAAAACTAACTCATCTGTAGGACGTAACATTTGCCAGTGATGATGAAAAGTTTGTACCAGGTGACTTTGCCCTTCGTGCTTTGTCTCCTTCTCAGAACTTTTCTGAGCTCAGAAATAGCTGTAATGGGCTATTAATGCATTTGATATTTATTTTACTTATTTTAAAAAAAAAGCATATTACTGAATAAAGGACTTAAATTATAACCGACTCTTAACCTCACCTCCAAATAAACATCACATTGGAGATTAGGATTTTAATATGATGTTGGGGGACACAAACATTCAGTCCGTAACACTTGACTTGCAGCTGTGTAATTCCAGTCTTGACTTCCTCATCACATGGCTCTTTCCCTGTGTGTCCTTGTCTTCATGTGGCTGTCTCCTTATAAAGATACCAGTCATACTGGATTAGGACTCCTCCCTACTGCAGTATGGCTTTACCTAACTTAACTACATCTGCAAACTCCCTATTTCCAAATAAGTTCCCATGCTGAGGTACTGGGGGTTGGGCTTCAACACATCATTATAAGGTAGACAGCATTCAACCCATAACAAAAGGCTTTTCCAGACCTTTCCAGTTTGATCTGGTCTAGATCCAAATCCATGGGGTTTGGCCACATGAGCTGAAGCACTATTCCCTAAACTTGCTATAACATAATAATCACTAAAGTCCTTCAGTGAACATATAGATTCCTGGACCTCACCGCAGACTTACTGAATCAGGATCTCTAAGGAAGATGCCTGGAAATCTGTTTTTTGACAAGTACCCCTAGTTTGATTTTGTGATCAAGCAAATTTGGAAAACGGGGAGTTAGGGAGTCTAGCACTTACTGAGTTCTGCCATGTCGTTCCTGGCTGTGAAAGACATTTTGTATATTTCATCTACTTGAACCATCGCATCAGTCCTTAGAGGCTGCTTTTGTCATCCTCACTGCACACCTGGAGAAACTGTGCTAGGTAAGATTGGAGCTAGGTCTGATCTCAAAATGCACTCTTTCCATCATGCTGACATAAGTTAAAGAATCTGGAATCATACAATCCACTACAGTTGACTTTCCTCTTACTGCCAGGGTTAAACCTGCTTTCTTTTGTTCTTATGCTTGTAGGGAACAAGACAGCTGGTAGCTATCTTCCTCCACTTGGTTTTGCATGTACCGAAAAGCATCCTCTTCCCCACTCCCTTACTCCTTTACTTTTGGATCATTTGTTTGTTTTACTTCTTGAGGAACTTCTAAAACTACTCTATCTTCCTTTAGAGCAGATACAGATTTGTTGAAGCAGACATCCCCTGCCATCCTGTCTTTAGCAGGGCTGACACAACAGCTACCTGCCACGGTGTTTTCTCTCTGTCATCCCTCAAGTACAAAATAGATCATATGACTCTCAGTAATTTATGCCAGGTTCTGCCAGGGAAGAAATGAGACTTTAAAACTTTCTATAAGTTGAAATTATAGATCATATGAACTTCTGTAGAACATATTGAACATATGCATAAATATGTAAAGATATATATATATATACACATATATATATATAAAGTGATATATGTATACATATAAATGAAAATCTAAAACAGCTCAAAGAGCAGATAGTTTACAGAAACTGTAATGTAGGGGAACCAAGCCATTGTTTTCCTAAGAGCTTTGCCACTAGGATTTTATTTTCAGTACAATGAAAGCTTTTAAACCAAATGGTGACATGATAAAATTTCATATCTAGAAATTATGAAGGCTGTTGGGACAAGTGGGTTGGAAGAGGCAAAGAAAAGCTAGAAGGTATTTCACAACTTCTCCAGGAAAATAATGTGGTAGGAGAACCACGGACACTGAAAATGAGACCCATTACCTGCAATATTTTCCAGTCCAAAATATTTGTAGAATTCTACAGGTTTGGATTAGTTGCCCCTTTAGTTCAGCAATGTACAAAGACTGATCTACGAGTCATCGTAAACTGGTCATATAGTAAATTTAGGAATCGGGATAATTCCACCAACTTCACGTATCAAAATCCAACTGTCGGATGTTGCTACTGACTTCAGGTGGTTAAGAACTGGTTTCTTAAAAACAAAAACAAAACTAAACGACTCTTAGAGAAGTAACTGTATGTTTAGTAGTGAATCACTGATGTTAATAATCAGCACATTCGTGGGTGAGAACATGGGCCCTGGAGTCAAATTTAGGGAGGTAGCTCCGCCACTCCCCTGCTGTGTGGCTTTGGGTGGGTTCCTGAAACCCTGCCTCAGTTCCCTCATCCATAAAATGGGAATAATCCTTAGTTACCTTGTAGGATTATTGTGAATTCTAAGTGAGGTGATAAATGAAAAGGTCTGGGATAGAGCACACAATAGATGCTTTGTAAGTAAGTGCTTTGGTGGCTGTTTTATTAATAAATATCCATAACTTTATCCAAATTATTAAATAAAAAATGGACTGGGAAAAGGATACGTGTGGATTATAAAACTTGCAAACAGAAGAACAAAGAGAGATGTCCCACATAGTTCCTTGCCAAGCCACCCAAATGTTCACTCTCCATCCTTTTGGTCACTTTCCCCCAGTAAAACTGTACTCATTACCCACTTCTGACAATGCCATGAAGAACCGCTTGCCTTCTGCACAGGGCTGAGTTATGGACAACACATCAGAAGCCTTATACCCACTCTGTCTTCCCTGCGCCTACCTCAGATCCACACCAGAGATCGAACAAGAGGAGGGCACTGCAGCTTTACTCATCTTTTTATTTCCTTGTTGTTCTCTCTTCTGTGATCTCGACACCTGGAAGTGGTGCTCCTGCCCTCTCACCCCCTCTCTTGCCTGAGAGCTATTGTCAAATGTATAAATACACAGTGACTTAGAATGGCTTCCAGGGCCGACTGAGCGCTGAGGAGCCAGTTCTCCCCCATAAATATGCTGTGGACTGAGGAGCTTGCAGCCCATTAAAAAGGAAGGCGGGCTAACCTGAGAGGGAGGCACAGGGCAAGAGGCTGGAGCAACCTTTCAACTCCAGGTTGCAAAGAAGCCAAGGAATTTTTTTTTTTTTTTAATATTGTGAAGAGAAGGAAAATGTTGTACAATAAATCTATTGAGCTGCTTCAGGAAACCTTTCTCTTGATCTAATTGAGCTGTTTGGAGTGTGCTTGAAAGTTCTCATCCAGCGCATGTCGGCATCCTGCCTGCTAGGAGCCGTGAGGAGTTAATCGTCTCTGGCATCATTAGGGGAGATTGTCAGGTATCTGATGGCTTGGCCATTCTGAACTGCAGGTGGGGTATGGACGGCATGTGTGTCCACATTCGTCTTTGGGGCATGGGGCTGCTTCACTATGTCTGAGAACTGGAGGGGAGGAAAACATATCTTCCCTCTACCCATCTTAGGTTCTTGGCTGGGTGCTGTTAATTAGACTGGCAAGAGACAGACTGACAAGAGAAAACCAGAAGTTTATAAGGCACATAGATGTGGGAGCACCCAGGGATGAGTAACCCAGTTGGGTGGTTAGAACTTGGGGTTGCCTACTATCTTAGGCTAAATAGAGGAAAACTGGATTTGAGCTTCTAAGGTCTGGGAAGGTGACCTGAGAAGGTATGATAAACAAGGGTTCTTTAGTTAGGTTTGTTATGAGGATTTAAGTGGTACCTTCTTCATTGCTAAACAATAGCAAAGAGTCTTCTACTTCCTGGTAAGGGAGAAGGTTGGAATGCCTTTGCAAATGTAAAATTCCTTAATACATGTAAATTACCTTTATAAAACAAAAATGCAGCCCCATTTTTTTTTTTAGAGCTTTTCCTGTATCTGCTGGTTCTCAGTGGCCTTTAGCTCAAAATAATCCATAGGCCAAAGAGGCATATTTTGGGATGGCATGTTCTGGTACCTTTCAGAATCTAGTACACCCATACCCCCGTCTAGACAGTGCCTGCTAATACTGTCAGTGCCATCTAATTCACGTCCAGCAGATAGATAAATCCAAGACAAGTGTGATTATCTATTTTTTGTCCAAGTCTTTGAATATGCTATTCCCCTTCTGAAACCATCTTGTACCAATACCACTGGCTTCAGCTCCCATCCCCCTTTGCCTGTGGTCTCAAATCAGCTGTCACCAGTCTGGAAAGCCTTTCTTTACTCCTCATGATGATGAGGTTAGGAGTACTCTGTATGTTGTCCTAGGACCTTGACTTCCCATCTGAAGCACTTGATGCACAAAGCTGACTTGGTTATATATCTGATTACATTCTTTAGTAGTTCATACAGTCTGTGAGGTTGCATCATGCTCATCCCAGAACTGGAAGCAGTCCCCAATGTGTAGCAGGTTGACAATAAATTATCTACTCAAATAATTGAATAACCGTGGCTTAGAGGGAGAGAGGTTGTTTGAGAGCCCGGGAAGCTAGCTCATGATTTGTGGATTGTCAAGAATCACCATTCTCCAATAATTTGAGGACTCTTATTCCATGCTTTTCACTTTACACATTATCTGCATAATCATGTCCTTATTAGTCTGTGGCATTTCCAGCCCTTGCAAGTGACCGGCACCTGGTAGTTGGAGGGGGTGGGGAGGAGTAGAGGGGGTGGAAGAGGGACAAGCAGACTCTGTGCTAAACAGGAATCCCAAGGCAGGAGAGGGATCTCAGGACCCTGAGATTATGGCCTGAGCTGAAACTAAGAGTCAGATGTTTAACCGACTGAGCCACCCAGGTGCACCCCGATTAGATTTTTGAAGTAATTGGTAAACCTGACTTTCAAAAATAGATTGTGCTATGGATACAGCCCTTTCCATGCTGCCTTTGGACTTGAATTTCTTTTTGTCCTTGTTCTGTTTGAGTTTAGACTTTCAGCAAATTGTCTTTATGATTCTCTATTCTACCTCTGGCGTACCTTGTAAATTCATCTATAACCAAATCTGTTTAATCAAGGTCACAAACACTAAGTCAACATGAGACCTTGTTGTGGAATCCAGTGGTCCTGATTTTCCTGTTCACAAAGGAGGAGCCACTACCCCTCTTCCTCCTGCCTCTCCCACCTACTTCCTCTGTTGAGGCAGGTTATAGAATGTCATGCCATTTTGTCTTATTGATTGAGTCATCCGTCGTCTCTCATTCTGCAAAGTCAGGGCCTTAAGTACTTTTGTGGAGCACAAGGACTCTTCCTCACCTATCTTTGACTTTGTCATTGATATAATTTACTACTCCTGATAATAATTTTTTTTTCATAAAGTAAGATGTCAGGGTGACCAGGAAGGATGATAGGTGGAACACCAGATCTCTCCCTCTTGAAGAAGGGTACAGGAATACTGTCCTCATATGAGGCTGATGTAATCCCTCTGAACAGAACCTTAGCTTCTTAGATTAGAAATTCTAACTCAGCTCCTAAGACTGCCATTCTTAGATGCCTAAACTATATCCTTCATTTTGGTATTAAGTGATTGATGAGAGGGTTTTATTTCTGTCTTGGTCTGGAAATACCTTGTTAGAATGTTTTATGAAAAAAAGATCCTGAAGGAAGATAGATAGATAGATAGATAGATAGATAGATAGATAGATAGATAGATAGATTTTTTTTCCCAGAATAAGTTTACTATCTTTTTCTACCACTTATTTTTAATTCTCTTTTTCTTAAATCTCTCCACCATTCCTAATGTTTTACAACAAATTTCTCTGTGATTGTGGAGAGAAAACTGCAACCACATTTAGCCATGTCTTTTACATTTACCTGTGTTACCCTTCAAAAACAAACAAACATAACTTGTCAATTATCTGACCAGCAAAAATGGGTTTATTTGGAAATAGCAGAAAACTGCAGTTCAGGACATGCTAGGGAAAAACCATAGGCAGGTCCAGAGAACAAAGGAAAGGAATGCTCTTTTATAAGAAGACAAGAGGAGTTCAGAGGGGATCTTATACATAGAAAAATGCTCTGGAGTCAATTAGGAGTTCAGAGTGTAGTGGCTTTTCATTGGCTGAGTTGTGACAGTCGCACTAGCGGGATTGATTGCTGTCTGTGGAGGAGAAAATCTTTCTTCCTCCTGCTGGGGTAGTAAAGTATAGGCTTCTCCCTGTTGGGAGTGCAAGATACTTCCCTTCATGTTGGGGTCTGCAGTTGACAAGAGGAGTAGGGCTTGACAACACCCCTTTCTGGCCTCCGGACTCCATTTTAAATGAGGTTTCCTTCATTTGGTTTCACGCCTGTGTGGCTCTGGAACAGCTTGCTTTATATGCTGCGCAGGTTTAAAAGAAGTAAGCAAGAATTGAATTCTTCGAAATCAAGTCATTGCTTAAGGATATGGAAGATCTTGCTATTTGAATGAACCCTATTACGACCTTTATTTAAAAAGCAAATAATCGCTCTTTATCTTATCTTGTATGCAAATCCTGATTTCCACATTTAAGCTTTACTTAAAGCAGTGCCTATCTGTATAGTTATCTTTACATAAGGGTCATTCTCCAATCTCGTAATTGAAAATTAGGTAATTTTCATTTACTCTTTGGCATGTATGCCTGAAAATCTCTTATTTCTATCTTTATTTTGGTAATTCTCTTGGAGGAACTGTAATAGTTTCTGTAAAATGATCATATCTGCGTTTTAGTCTGAAAACAAAACAGGCGGAGCATACACTAGGGAATTAAGTACCCAGGATCAAGTTGAAGGAACTGTTGATGACTTTTTGGAAAATTGCAGTAAATCATGATTTCCTTATGGAATATAGAAGTGTCTGATTTTGGCATTTAATTCTCAAACATACTCAAATATGTTTTTCTTCTCCCTTTCCCACTCTGGTTTTATATACCATCATATTAATCAGAAATAGGTCATCTCGCCTTTGAGTCATTCATGAAGAATGCTTTTCTTTTTGAGTTCTGAGAGGAGTGGCGATTTTGCTTTTAGAGAGGAGCTGTTCTTCTGGGGCCAGAGGAAACATCTGAATGAAATAAGTATCACTCAGAATTGAATGTAAAGATAAAACTTAACTTTCATTGCCTTTTTTACCATTAAATGCATATTTGAGAAATGTCATCTTCTTTTATAGATTTCCTTTCTTTTTCACATCAGTACTGATTTGAACCAGGAAACTAAGTCTTAATATGCTGACCAATAACGTGGTGTTTTCTGGCGTGTGCAAAGCAGAAGATGCCACCGCAGAGCCTCCAACTTAACTTTGTTAAACCTAATGACCTTGGCATTTCAAAAAATATCTATGGTCAAGGTACTCCTAGTAAGTGAAACTAGGCTGGGCTCATTCTTCCTTCAGATCTCATCCTCAAGTCTGCTCACCCAGAAGGTCTGAAAATGAAGCCAGATGTAGAAACTGATTTTACTACTGAGAACCTGCAAGTTTAGGAAAAGGAACAGGATGTCATCCAGTGATCCTGCTTTTTCGTGTCACATGCCCCTGTCCTATTCCTTGGTAAGGGTTCACCTGAAATATGCCCACTGAAGATTGTGGCCGAGTTGGGATACCAAACCAAATCTTGATTCCCAATGCTTCAAGGGCCAGCTTCACCTTCAAAACCAGTCAAGCATAGTGGCCACCAAGTCCCGCTGGTGCTCAAGCCTTCCATTTCAGGAGAGGCTTTAGGTTGGATGCACCTCTTCAGGCAGGATGATGGACTGCAGCTGTGTGCAAATTCGTTTTCTTCAGGAGTTATTTATTGCTCTCACATTGGCAGCATATTCAAATGGAAGGAAAAACAAAGGCATTATAAAATGAGGACACAAAAGAGACGCAATATGTCTGCTCTCGTTTGTGCATTGATGTAAGAGCAATATGGGGGAAATAAGACCACCTTGGTCCATTTCGTCACTCGTCCGTTCATGGTCCCATCTTGCTGAAAGGCCTAAACCAAGGCAATGGCCATGTCTGATCATTGATGGATTTCCTGACACTATTGAGAAAGACAGACCAAATTAATGGTGATATTGTCTGGATGATTTATCATAAGTTCTCCCTGCAGTTTTAATTAGCTCTGTTCTTTTTCTCCTCCCATTTTAATCTCAAGCATATGTGTATTTTTGTATCATTAATTTAAAAAGTCTGTAAAGCATTTGGTATCATCCATCTATTTTCAAAGTAGATACAGCATGATGCAGTAGGAAGAACTTTGGACAAGCCAGAACTCCTCTAAGTTCCTGTCCAGGTCTGTCACTAACCTATAGTGTGTCCTTGGACACAACCTTGCAGCCATGTTAATTTTTTGCTGTTGCCAGCTTACAAATCTATTTCAAGTCTTTGGGCAATAAGAAATATACTTTCTATCTCCGTTATATAATACATCCTCTTTTATTTTTTTTTAAATAAATTCTCCTTTAAAGCAGAGTGTGTTATGAACTGACATTAAGGGAATTTTCTCTTTTTTTTTAAAGATTTTATTTGCTTATTTGAGAGAGAGAGAGAGAGAGCACAAGTGGGGGTCAGAAGGCAGAGGGAGAAGCTGACTCCCAGCTGAGGGGGGAGCCCAATGTGGGTTTGATCCCAGGACTCTGGGATCATGACCTCAGCCGAAGGCAGATGCTTAACCGACTGAGCCACCCAGGTGCCCCTTAGGGAATTTTCTAAGTACACTTTTTTTTTTTTTTCTTCCAGGAAAGTAATCCTTTATGGAACAGGATAGGATTACCTTAATAGCAAGTTCAAATTCCCTTAGTTGGGTAATTTCCAGATCACCCTTGTTCCCCCTTTTCCTCCTTGCCTTCCGAAAGGACAAAAAAGTATGGACTACATACAGTTGCTATATCTCTAAACATATGCCCAGTCGCACTTAAGAAATGTCCAGCATCATGTCCGAAATCCAGAAAGGACCAGAGTTAGAATGGCCAAATAGAAAGTGAAGTGAACTTTACACACCCAGTATTGGAAAAGACACCTTCTTTCCAACCACAAAAGCATTGTTCAAAAACACTTCACACCGCCCCAAGTTTGTCTTTCTATCACAGGTTTCCTAATTATAGCTGTCCAAAAGCCTTTTAAACTCCAAGTGACTCATCTTTCTCATCTATAGGAGAGAGAAAGTGGACCCAATTATTTTTAAATCTTTTTTTGCCTTACTATCCTCTTACTCTACTGGACATTTTAAGCTTTTCAGAAATCTGCTCTTGGAGAAAAAGACATTGAGGAAAACACAAAATAAGTGATAATGAGATTTTTAAAGTAGTAGTAAAATTAAATGCTCGGAGGTTTGGCATAATGATCCAACAGTTTATTTACTCCCCGAGAGTAAGAAGTTAAGGAGGTCCATTTACTCTTTCAAGCCAGAACTTCCTGTTATAACTGGGTAATAAATATACTTCTTACTTAATAAGAAGTGGCTGAACTTAAAGACCTACTGCTAATACCCACAGGCAAACAAAAAACACGTCTTTATTATTGACATTGCACATTTCCACAGAGCCTGTCTGTTACTACTGAGAGTATTACTTCTCTGCTATTTTTTACAAACAAAAAAGCCCAATAAAATGTAAACCTTATTTTCCTAAATTATTGCTCCTGAGGTATTCAGATTAAATAGTAAAACACTCCACATATATTTTTGTAAAGCCTCTTGTTCTGAGCAATTAAAAGGAGCTATTTTATTTCAGTCATGTCAAGGAAAGCAAATTCGTCCTAGAAGTCGTATTCCTACTTCTGATGTCACAGTTGCTTTATTATGTGACATTCAGAGGAAAGACTTGAAGTCGTATTTCTAGTAAAGTATTTAATTTGATAAATAATTTAGATGATACGTCAAACTAAAAATTTGATATTCCTGAAATAAAGTTTTAACTCAAGCTTGGTAATAAAGTTATCACATAAATAATATGGATTATTCTCAGGATGGGATATGGTGTCTTGATTAGAAAGAAGCACGAATAAAAGATTTATTTCATGGAAGAGAGGAAATGTGTGCTGTTTATTTGGCAATAAGAAATCAGACCAAAATATATTTGTGTGACATTTGGATAGGGTCATGTGGGAGGACAGGATCTGTCTTTACAAATATTTTCAGCCTCTGACATGAGAATGGGGTTGGAAAATGAATCCTGTATGTTACATGACTGAGATGCATATTGGAACTTAGGATGATTTCTGAAGTTGGTCTACTGGGAAATTACCTTTCACACAGCTTTAAGATATCTCTCTATATCTATCTATACATATATATATATATATTTTTAACTTTACTGATCTACTGGATACATCAACACATAAAATAGAATTGCCCAATACAAAAAAAAAAAAAGCAGTCTTTAAAAGGGCAAAAGTCAAGTGAGCTCATACCTAGCTGTGGGCTGGCAGGCATAATACTTTTCTTCAGAAAGAAGCAAGGTGAGGTAAGCCCTCGTGATAGTTACTCTGAAACAGTCTGAAGAACATCTACCTCTAGAAACGGGGCTAGTCACTGACTAAAAGACCCCAAACCTACTAATGCAAAAATCAATTGCTTTCCCAGGGATTTGGAAAAAAAATAATAATGATTCTTATTTCAAATCCTAAACCCTTGAGCCTAAGTTTGAATAACCTAACCTTTTTTTCTTTTTTTTTCTTTTTTTTTTTTCTTTTTTTTCTGAGAAGTAACACCTTTTTGGTGGAAAGGTTTTTCTTTGGAGGAAAGGAAAAAAGTAAGAAAGACAAATAATGTGGGAAGAAGTAAGGAGACACTGTTTAAGCAGAGGAAATGACTAAAAACATTATTTCACAAAGAACTCAGGGGAACTTAAAGCAAACAGTAAGTTTGCAAGAATAAATTTTTGCTTTGTAAAAATGCAAAAAAAGGGGGGGGGGAGGGGAGGGCATTACCGAAGGATAAATCTTCCAGTTCTTCCCTTTTGTTGGATTCCAGTTTGCTTCCTTCCACTTTTGCTGACTTTGATTGTTGCTGTCAGCCAAAGGGCTTCAAAGACACCAATGGCACACGTGCTCTTCTGGGCTATGGGGACTCATCCTTCCTAAACCAACTAAGGGCGCCTGTCACAAATGAGAGCAGCACAGAGACATGTGGGCTTACTGGCAAAATCTCAACTGGCAGCCAGGGCCCACCTCTGCCTCGTTGGCCCCTGGCTTACCCATGCCCCACTGTGGTCACTGAAGGTGGCCCCACAGCAGACACACTTCATAATCATTTGCCATAATGATGTGAACAGCAAATGGGCTGTAACCAATAAAAAAAAAAAAAAATGATTACCTCCTGAGGGGATGAATGAGGAAGGGATTGAGATGGCTGAAAGAGAGAGGGAGAAGAAGAAGGAGAGAGTCAGAGGAAGAGAATACTCTGGTGATTTAATGGAATAGTGAGAGAATACTAAAAAAGGAGACATATTTAATACATTTTAAAATTTTTAATATTTCTCTTCTCCTTCTGTTGTTGTTATTGTTGTTTTGTTGTTATTGAACCCAGCTTTTGAATCACGAGTAACTAGCTAGGAAGCATTTTGCCACCGGATGGACCTTCCTTCAGTGGCTTTCCATGTTACAATATCTGACAAAGAGGCAGTAAACCTAATGCTTAGTACAGCACAGTTGCCCTTCATCATAGCTGGATGGAAAGAATGTTCTTCCCTCAGATGTGACACGGGTTTTTTGGCCACTAGATAAGAACAATGTGTTCTCTTGTCTTCCAAATACCTTTCTTGTTGTACCATGGAAATTTGAGCAACAGTGTGACAAATTTTATTTAATTCTTAATTCTCAAAACTTCTATAGAACTGCATTTGCTAGAATTCTTCCCAAATGAGCAATACTATCCAGTCTTCTATCAAATCATTTATATTTTGATGATATGTACTATTTTAGTGACTGAATCAACTCATATACAAAAAGAAAATCTTTAACTCTTCTTGTGACTGAAAACCAGAGCTTAAAAGGAAGAAGGCCCTTTGTAAGAATCTTCTTGTGCCTTAAGAGTCTCTTTGAAGCCATAAACTTGGCAGAAACTCCAGCTTATTCCTGACCCCAGTCCTGCATTTGACATGAGCCATATGTTTGTAGCAGTCACTCTTGTGTGACTATATAAATTCACTGTGTCAATAGTTTGCATCCTGAATTAATTTGTATAAGGTGTCAGGGGGACTACTGATTTCATATTGGAAACATGGTTATGTGGAAGCCTTTATGGAGTTCTGTAAGTCAGCACGTTATAATTCTCCCTTCTACCATGCTCTAGAGGAATTAGCCTGGTGACTTCAAGAGACTACATTTTGGAAAAATTGCTAGCACTGTGAAATCAACCAGTTTCTAGCAATTTATTCCTTGCAAGAAAATTAGAGCATTAACTCTTTCCTATCACTGATTGAATTCTAGTTGGACTTAATCTGATTTGTGAAATGCTGCACTTGCATATGAGTAGTTAGAAAGAGGAAAGTGTGCCAAACCAGATGTTGTCCTGAGGAAAGAAGACCGTTGAGATGTAAAAGTGATTTAAAATGGCTTACCCATGGGTACAGCCCACAGCTTTCAGATTTCTCCTGGCCTCCCATTGTTCCCAACTTAATTATTTTCTTTTCTAAAGAAAAGGCAACATTTCCAATGAGCTAAGTGCTCATGCCCCAGTGCCCTGTAACTGAGTTCATCTATGCATCACTTATTAGCTTGATTATCTTTATTACTTTATTTGGCTTCCCTGAGTCTCCATTTCTTCATTTGCAAAAGGAGGATTGTTGTGAGGCTTCAATGTGGGAACCCATGTTTCTTATTTAGTGCAGCACCTGACACGAAGACAGACCCAATGAGCAGGAGTGGCCATCTCTCATCTTGGCGTCATTACGTTACAGACAGACGCACAGGGATAGAGAGGTTAAATGGTCATGTGCTGTCTTTCTCTTTTTTCTTTCCTCAATTGTTCTAAAAAACAACAGGGTTAAGCCCCCAGGTTTCATAAAAACATCCTGCCATGCATGGCAGTGAGTTTGGAGAGAAGATGGAACGTAGGAGAAAGTGAATTTGAATCCTTCACTGGCCCTGAACAACTTACCTAACCTTTATTCTTCTTTATCGATTTTGAAAATGAAATAATATTGAGCTACATGTAGCAGAGGCACAGGAAGTCATTTCTAAAGTAAACACTCTTTTGTAAATGCCGTATTATTAAATAATGGTTTTCCTTGTCCAGTGATACTTAGGTTTTTGACTTCTGGAAAGAAGTTATTAGGTTACCTTTTTTTTTTTTTTGCAAGGAATTTTATCCTTAGTCCTCAAAACACTTGAACATGAAACATCTGCCCTCGTTTTCGACCTTATTTCTTCAGCACCAATGGCAGCCATGTTTATAATCTTCGTTTTCATCCTAGTAAAGCTGAGGGAAGACAAGTGGAATCCACTGAGAAAAAGATTTTCCCTGGAGCGCGACTCAGCCTTCAAAAAGAAAATCGGCAATGTGAAAGGGGGAGAATGTTTAATCACCGAGAGCAATAATTACATGCTAAATATTAGTACAGCTGATAAGGAGCAGAGAACTAAGAGAGAATGAAGGAGCAGCTTTTGTCTATCTTGCCTGATGCCCGCGTTCGGTACTGCAGTACCCAGAGGAAACCCACCACAGCTACATTCAGAGTCACCCAGTAAATGATGCTTCTTTCTTTTCTTCCAGACCCATTCCTTCCTCTTCTTCTGAGCTTTAAGCAAGGGAACTGCCAGGAGAGAGCATTTCCTTATGTACTTTTCTGTTACTGTTATGCAGAGAAGTCTGAATGGCAGTCTGCTCTGGAAGAGAACAATTAGCTGTGTGACTTTATCTGGGCCAAAATTATAGAATTAGAACATCCATCTATATAAAAAAACCTGTTCTTAAGGCAACAGTGATCCTAGTTTATCTGCTAATTCCTTTCATGTCTGGAAAACTGTCTTCCTTGACAATTTTGGAATGCCTTTTACTATTTTGTTTCCTACCATGATACTAATATTCTGATTTTTTTTATTGCCTATGTTGTAAATTCATCTTACCTTCCCTCCTTCTATATCTTCTTCCAACATGCACGTGCCTGCACACACACGCACACACACACGCACACACGCACACACGCCACACAACTGTAAGTCAGTTAAAACCAATTTTGTCTAATTCAAGTTAGCATTTCCATTTTACTATTTTTCAGGTTGAATGAAATGTCCATGCTTTAACCTGCTCATATTTAGGCAGACTTGAGTAAAATACCAGACTATTTCTAGCTGGGTAGAAAGTTCAGCTCCAGCCTATTAGATAGTGTTGCTGATTTATACAGTAGGAAGCAAGAGGAAAGAACTATGGGTGGGCATAATAAATAGAAGACAAAAATCACCCTAAACATTTCACTTGTTGTCTGTTCAGATCTTGCAAGCTCTACTTTGATACCAAAATTTAGTTCTCTGTGCCTTTGGACATACTCCCAATTCCCTTTCAACAGAACAGCTTGTTTGCTTTTTTCTTTCTACTTGTTATTAAACATTTACTATAGTCCAAGTGCCGGAGTAGGTACTTTACATTTATTTGGTTCATTTACTCTTGCAGTAACCCTTTGTGGTGCGGTGGCTTCTGTGATACTGTATGGGGAGAGATACGATGAAAGTATGCCTAGCAATGTCTTCATCATGCTCTGTTATAATAGAGCGCTCATTTATTTGCACTTCCCCCACCAAATTAAATCTCATCCGTTATTGCATCTTTAGAAAATACCACAGTGCCAAGTAATTCCGTATTTGCCCATATGAATGAAACCCTGCTTATAAAATACTGGGAGCCCTGTGCAGAGTCACTCCGACCTAGCTCTCACTGCCTCTGGCAATATGAAAGCACGCAGTCAACATGACCAGTTAGGAAGTAAGAAGAAAGTTTCTCCTACTTTTTACATTCTCCATTTTTATTTTAAAAAGTTTTAAAAACTTCAAATATTTGAAAACATTAGTGTTTAAGTGGACTTATTGTTTGATTTCAGTAATAACTGCACATCCATATATGGGCATGTAAAGATGTTCCCAATACAATATTCGGGGGGCGGGGAGGTTTCATAATAGTGTACCTAGAATAAACCACTTTTTGAACATATAGATATATATTTGTACACCCATATCCAGGCACATTTTTATTCATCATTTGTTCTTATTTCATCAAACTGCTATTGTTGGATACTTGGGCTATTTCTGATGTTCTGTTGTTATTATTGTTATTATTACTATTGGGGAAAAAAATCCTGCACCAAATATCCTAGTACAGTCTCTCTGTGTGCTTGTCTAATTGTTTTGTCAGGATAACAGGACCCATACGTATCCACTCCAATGCAACTACTTGGTGTGAGTTGCTTCTGTGTCTCCGGGAATGGGCTTTTCCTCTGGGAGTAGTGGCTGCCACGTTATCTAGTGACTAGAGTAATATGACTTCATGTGACATGATTAATGAAGCGTGACAAAGGTCGTCTGCATCTTATTTATCAATGAGTTATCTGACACCCCTGCAAGACACTTATCTTTTTGAAAAGCCTATTCCTGAGCTCAGATGGCAGCAAAGGCCACATTTTCTCATATAAAAAGTAACCGAATCTAGTCTAGTACACGTGACCATTGGGCAGAGGGCCTTGTCCATTTTGTAAATTCTGTGGGATTGGGTCAAATTAGAAAACAGAAGCGCCTTAGAGCATCAAAGAACCGACAATCATAACCAGAACTACCACGTGACTGATGTTTTAAAATAGACTACAGTTACAAGCATTTTTGAAATGAGGAACTTAAGATGGTAGAAGCTTCTTCCGGGCTTCCTTACTGGTCACATCGAACGTATGGCTTCACAAAGACCTTCTTAGCCTATTCTGGGTAGGACCCTCCTATTAAAATGAGCACAGATTCATTCATGATGACAGCACCCACATCTTGAGTGCCCACTGTAGCCAGTACCATGGTATTTGCTGATGTTGAAGCTGTGCCATAAAGGACCAGTGGGAGTTACCAGGCAGGTGAGAGGAAGGGGGGCGTTGGTGGCAGCGGAAGCCACGTGCACAGAGTGCAGTGGTGAACCTACCAGACGCATTGGGAATTGTATATGGTGTGACTGTGCTGGAGGTGGCTTGCAAGCTGAGGAGTAATGGAAACTGTAGCTGAAGAGCATAGGAAATGGCAGATGATAGAGGCCCTTGCATCTCCCTGGCATTTATCATACATCTTACTCGGTGTTTTGATGAGCATTGAACCAGAACCTCAATATGAATTCTTGTTCTCATCTGTAAAAGTCACTTCAATGGCTTATCATTGCTCTTAGAGAAGACTAAGTCTTTAATACAGCCCGTAAGATCTGGGATCATCTGTCTCTGGGCTCCTTAATCTCTTTCCTCACCAAGCCAGCCTGCCTTCTTCCAGCCCCACTCTCTGTCCTTAGGCCATATTGACTTCCTTGAGTTTGGCTAAGAGACCATGTTGCTGCCTCCTGACAAAGGGCCTTTGCACATTCTGTTTATTCTATATGGAGTCCTCTCTCCTCCCTGCCACTCTTGCCTATTTATTTCCTCTTATCCTTCAGGTGTCAGTTCCTTTTTACTCAAGAAATACTTCCCCACGTTCCCTGAGTGGATCTAATTTCCTGCTTATACTCTCTCATAACACCACATACTTCTCTTTCACAGCACTGCAGGAGGGGTAATTGGCAGTGGTATATTGCTATAATTGTTTGATTAGTGTTGGTTTCCTCCTTGTAAGTAACATCATCAACACCATCATCATTAAATCAGCCAGCATCAGTTGTGATGCGTACCATGTGCCTCACACTATTCTAAGTATTTTTTAAAGATTCGTTTATTGATTTTAGAGAGAGAGTGGGGAGAGGCAGAGGGAGAGAGAGAGAGAATCTCAAGCAGACTCCCCACCTAGCACAGAGCCCGATGCAGGGCTTGATCCCATGACCCCAAGACCACGACCTGAGCCGAAACCAGGAGTCAGGCACTCAACCTACTGAGCCACCCAGGTGCCCCTGTTCTAGGCATTTTATACATATTAACTCATTTAATTCCCGTAACAGTTACACAGTTGATGAAGTTGGCATTTGAACCCAGGCAGACTGGATGCAGAATCTGTGCTCTTAGCCACTGTATTTCTGCTGACCAGTCCTAACACATAGTTCTTGCTCAATAAATATTTGTCGAAAGGATGAATGCATAAATGCATAGCATAGAAAAATAAAACAATGAAAACTCCATATATGCCTAACTCTTAGCTGGAAGCAATTGGGTATGACATAAAAGGACCGTGATAGACCAATCCTTCATTGGCAGGACTACGTTCTAGAGAAGATTTGGAAAAGAGAAACCCTGGAGTCCTTTATGTGATTTGTGATGGAAATCGTACAGGATGTTAACCAAAGGGACTAGTTTGGTGGTTTATGTGTCCTTTCTTCTGACCTTTCCCAGTAGGGACTTTTGAGTTTGTTCAGTGTCTGTAATCCCATAGGCTGATGTTTATAACATTGAGTGCTTATGCTGTATTTGCTAAGGATTTCCTCTACATGAAACGGCTCTTGAAAACTTGGAAATAGAGAGCAAGTCAATGGTGATATCATTCAGGGCTCTGCCAGACTGACTATCTTGCTTACCCCGAAGCAAATCACTTTCCTCTTTCTCACCTCTATGCAATAAGTACTTCACATCTTTGTGCTTTCATGTACTGAGATTTCTCCATGAATCTGAAAAGACATCTAGATAAAGCGAGGTGGAAAAATGATTGAAACTAGCTTTAGCACCTTAGACATTCGATTACTATCAGAAACCCAGTCAGACCATTGAATTCCCTTTGTATTACCAGACTGTGATAAAAGCATATTCATCTCCTCATGCACTTGCCTTCACATACAGTTTGCTGGGAGATCAGGTAGAAAAATATGCCCAAATTATTATTATTTCTATGTAAGTACGAGTGCATATGTAGTTTCAATATACCACGTGTTATACTGTTAATCAGTTGTATTTCAAGCAGTGCTAACTAGAGGTGACTGGTGTTTTTTTTTTTTTTTAATAGTCTTTGCTCTTTGAATTTGTTATGGTGATAAGTGAGGAAAATATGTGAGGGAAGTATTTGGTGATGGCGTAGGCAGGTTGATTTGTGACTCATGATAATTGGGGTGGGGGGCGGGAAGTGAATTCAGTATGTAATCTGTGTGTATGTGTGTTTGTGTCTGTGTGTGTATAAATAATGAGTTAGCTTGTTTTTCCCACTATTAAAATTGTTGAGCAGAGTGATGACTTAGATTCCTGATTTCTCTACTCCTGGATTTACTAGTAAAGGAGCAATATAGTATCAAGAACAAGACAAGATTGATCTTGGGTGGTAGTACGGTGTATAATTCTGTGATCTGTTCATGTCACCACCAATGCAGATTTACATTTAAATGGCTTTTGTATAAGATCGTGCACAGTACTGTTTTGTATCAGATATCACTTGAGGGTATTTAATACATAAAGCAATGAAATTGATATTTATGTGTAGGTACTCTTACTAGAGTTGAATGTTCTAACTGATGGAAGGAGAGATCCTGACTCTAGGACAACTCTAGGCATCCTGGACAACCTTCACAAACATAACAAACCCAGAATCATTCATAATTGATCATAATTATCCTTGGTCATCCAATTTCAAGTTAGGCTAGTGGGGTGTGGATTTGGGGATGATTCTTAGTGCCAGATGAAGATTGGATCATTCATAGGGAAAGCTATTCAATGTAAGACAGGTAAGACTAAATTCAAAGTTCTTCTCAGAGAATAAGGCTACTATGGATGAGACAAAAAGCTAGACAAGTGTTTGGACCAGAGCACTGGAATCTAAGTGAGATAAGCCAGAAGCAAAACCCACTAGGAATTGAATAAGAAGACCATGTGCACAAGTCAACTGGACTTCAGAGCAGAGTTTCAGATGTTCATGTACCATCCCAGGTCAGAAATCCAGGAGACGGAGGTGTGGGGGATGGGATGAAGAAGAAGGGGCAGTTGGGCAACAAGAGAATAAGTGGACATCCTGGCCAACTCTGTAAAGTGGTAAAACCTCAGTGGAAAGGCTAAGTTTGGAGGTTCTGATTCTAGGCACATCGATTCTGTATAAGGGGCAGCCACAGATTAGATTATTTCCAGATTCTCATTGCTAGCCAGTAGACAGTAAACAATACATGCCCATCACTTGCTCCATAACTGGTGGTGCTAAGTCATTGTTGTAACCTCAGGTGCTAGCACAGAGCCTAGCAAAAAGCAAGTGCTTCATAAATGATTAAGGAGTGAATCAATGAGTGATGAAATGAATGTGGGTGAATGAATGAATGAATGAATGAATGAATGCATGCATGAATGAATGAATGAATGAATGAATAGCAAAATATTACAGCAGATAGAGCAGGACTGTGGCAGGCAAGGGCTGACATCATCCTTCAAGGACCAACTAAAAATGCCACATTTTCACTAGAGCTTTCACTGAGTTAATCACTCCTCTCCTTTGTTCCTATGGTGATTTATTTATTCTGCTTTAATAGCATTTAGCAGTGATATTGTAATTACATTCCACAAATCTCCCTCCCTCCCAGACTGTGAAATCCTTGACCATAGGGATTATTCTTTGTTACCTACAGTACTGCACAGAGTATCTGTCACAGACTAGGCACTCAATAAATGATTAGCAAATTGAGTCTGTAAAGTTCCTAATGTACCCTTTTGGTTTGTGAACCATGCTTCTTTCACTCAAATAAGATCACCAAGCCTAATGATCATGTGATAGTCACACTGAGAAATCAGAGCGGTAACCTCTCCAATGTCAGGATTTCTTCTTCCCACCCTTCCGGTTCTCTCTGAGCAAGGTTTTTTCTTCACCTCCTAGAAATCATATACTGGAATAAGTTGTCAATGTGTGCTATTCTAGATTGCCCCATGGTTCCTATACTTCTCTGATGAAGAGAGCTAAGCTCTATGGATACAATTGTGCTATGTTAAAGGACCCTCAGCACTGACACAGATGCTAGGATCACACTGAGAAAACAAAGAATGTGGTCAGAGGCTAAGAGAGACAGGGCAAGGAAAGCATAAGGGTGTGAAGAAGGGGGCTCCTCTGTTCTTCCCCCCCAAGGACTGGGGAGCCCAGAAGTAGCATCACTTTGTACTCCAGTAGTGACATTTTAATCTATAAGCTAAGAATGCACTGATCGCCAACTGCAAAAATTGATTTGGTTGTTCATCTGATTCAACTCATGTCAGAGTTTGAAAGTAATTATGATAGTGGAGCTGATAGTCAGACAATTACATTGTGTTCTCTCGCTTTCCAGCTCCTTCCCCCTCTCGTTTCCTCCCCATCCCTCCACCCCCAAGGCTGTTCTTGTGGGAAAGCAATGTAGGCACAAGACAAGAGAATAATCTTTAGAGAAGAGGTGTGTGGACTCCTACAGCATAGGCTACAATAAATAGCATGTTGTCTGGGCTAGTCCTTTATCTTCATCTAATTTTTGTTAGCCTCCTATGAGATTTGACCAGATGAAAGACGTAGACTATTTTGGCCCCTCCTTAAAAATATGCAATAGTAAAAACACATGTACTGCAGAACAGTTACTGTTCCTGATTTGAACTTGAGTTTTGTTTACCATATCTACGGATACAGATCGTTTTTCTAAGATTTTTTCCAAATCATAATGCAAACAGGACCCCTGGGATAAGGAGATATTTACCTAAGGTTGAAATCCAGGTCTGTGTTGGGGAGCAGATTTTATGGGAGATTGAAAATAGCCCTTGAAATAGTAGTGCGAAAAACAGAACAAAGTATCGGGAAGAATGAGGAAGATTTTTTTCTGGAATCAATACCTGGCATGTACACCTAAAATAATGTAGAAGATGGAGTTAAAGAGTGTATCGCAAGGCAAAAGTTACTTTTTAGTCAGATGAAGAGATTGATGGATAGACATGAGTTCCTTGATCTATTTCTGTTTTAAAGGATGTTTATTTGCAAACAGTAAAAAAATTCAATGTTTTTGATCCAGCAGAATGGCTTTTGTCCAAAGCTAGTGAAATCAGAATGTTCATAATGGAGAGTCTATTCATTCTGGAAAAAAATTGGAATATCTAAATTATTTGAAAGCGTTTTTCTCTTGACAGTATAGAAAAACCTTTAAAGGATTTCATACCGAGGTTGATGGCATTCAGAATCACATCTCACCTCCAAGGGAACTTGCGGCTTAACAATTCACTATGACTACCTGAAGTTTCAAAAAGAAAATGAGAACTTCCCTCAAAGACTAGCCTATTCCAGATCCAAGTTTTTCACTATGCACTCTGTTAACTTCTCTGTAAGCCTCCTTTCTACTGCCTGGTGCACTGCAATTTGGCACATACACCCTTTTAATGAGTGAGCGTTCTGTACCCAGCCAATGTGTCAGAGAGGGTTGACCGAATTAATATTAAGACTGGTGGTGTGGAGCATGCCGTTGGCTTCTGGCTCCACTACCCTGCTGGAAAATGTTAGGGAATAAACTACATATACCCCCAAAACATTTCAACTGCATTTTATATTACATTAAATAACAGAGAATCATTTTACGTCGTCATCTATAGACCATCTCTTTTTAAAAAGTGCGGGAAGAGACCCAAAATATAAACATCATAGACTCTTGGGTCTGTATAATGTTGATACACATTCTCAGGTTGTCTAGTTCACAATAAGAATGTAATTGCATATACATTTTTATTTAGTGATATTATATCATGCTTGAGCCTCATAAGATCCATGTCATTATTGTAGATTTCCTGAGAGTTTAATGCCCCTTTTATGCTTTTCTTGACCTTCCTATCCTGTCTCTGACCACAGCTTAATAGTCAAGAGAATGACTTTGGAATCAGACAGAATTGGGTCAGAACTGTGGTTTTCCTATTCATTATCTCCATTCTCGAGTCTCCCAGAACCTGTTTCCTCGTCTGCAAAATAGCAATGGTAAAATGGGCTTCACAAGGTGTTTAGGAGGATTAAATGCAGTAGGATGCTAACATGGTACATTGCTTGGCACAAAGCACATACTTAATAAATTGTGTGTGGTTGTTATTGATTTGTTACTGTGGTTGCTTTAAATTCACCCTTTTGCCCTTCCTTCTGTGTAGAGACTTTAGATTGTCTCTGGGTCTTTGAAACTATCAGATTCTCTTCTCTTTGGACTTTGGGGCACTTTTTTTTTTTCCCTAAATCACAAAATCTCTAGCCACATCCTCCACCATGGCAGCAGATGACTAGAAAGTCTCCCCCTATGGCTTCAGAGCCCTTCTTTGGACTATCTCACTAGCTTCCTGACTATACTCACCCATCACCCTATCTCTGTCTATCCTGAGCTATTGATCTAGAGTAGACCACAGTATCTATTTCTCAACTCATTTCTCAGTGAGGCGACACTGTGGACACCGTACACTCCTTGGGCCTCCATAATCTACATGTTCTCTCTCTTTATAACATCTTCATGAGGGAGTCCACAATTCCATACTTCTGCTCTCTTCTAGAAAAAATACATGCTGAGGGCTTCACATATACTTCTGGACTTTGGGGAAAACCAAACAATTCATAACACTTTTTGAGGGGTAATTACTTCTTTGTTGTTTCCTAGCTATTCATTTAGAGATAGTCAACCTCTATGCCTCTTAGTTTATCTACCATATTTAAATCTCTCTGGATTCATTATTTAATAATCACAAAACCTCTTCCATGTGTATTGAGCTGGGTCCAATACAATCTCAATTTGGAATGCTCAAGAGATAGAGAGTTCCATCAAATTAATATCCTGATCAACAGAAAACTCTTTGTTTAAATGTTGCTGATAAGTGTTTCTAGTGTACATCATTCATCTTTTCTACTTCAGAAAGCTATCATTAGAGTCCCTGGACTTCATTTCAGGATCGTGTGTGACTAGGGGGTCATTTCAATGCCCCAAAATGTGGAAGTCTAGTAACTCGTACTGCGTCTGTATCATCTCCCCTCTCAAAAAACCCTCCGGGGAATATTTCAGACAATCTCTGACAATACCTCGACTTTTGCATAAGATGCATCTCTCTCTTTTAATTCAGGCACATTGAAACTTCTGGTTCAGAAGGTAAACTTCTTTTTAAAAGAATAATTGACGAAACTCTTGAAACTGAATAGAGATCTGCTTCTGTTCTGCACAGTGACCCCCATTGCTTTAGGAAGTAGTATAGTTTTGTCTTGTTAGATGCTAAAAACTTATTTCTCTTGGTTCCTGATGTTCGGGTTTTCTGCCTACCCATTTATTTATTTAATTCCTGATCACTAGCCACACTCTATGCCATAGGTTGGTTAATTGAATTCAAATGTCCAGCCTGTAACCAAAAAAAATATGTTTTGTGAAGAATAGGTATGAAATAGAGAAGTCAGTGGTGGTGTGGTACAGAAAAAGGAGTAGGGCCAAACCGCATGGGAATTCATGATGTGTTGAAGGGCACAGGGAGCCAGGAAAGGAAGACCGTGAGCCAACATGTGTCACCATCCAACAGAATCTGATTCCAGCACTCGGCCCTTTGTTCATGTTCCATGAAACCATATAGGCCAGAAGAACTCATGTCATGCCCTCGGTTCTTCTCTGGATGCCAGGGTTCCAGCTCTTTGATCTGTTGTCTCATCTCAGCATCATATGATACTAGAAGAAGCTACGTTTCACTTGACCCACTTCTCTTTTTCAGTCCGAATCAGGGACACAGCAAAGTTCAGCAAGGACTGACATTTGTTGGCCTCTTGTGTGACTCAAAATACAGATTGAATCCACTGCTATGGAAGCAGTTTTCCACGCAAATCTAATCCCCGCCCCGTGATCACCACACCAGAGCTAATATTCAAATGCTTATATTGCTGATAGAGTCCAAGATCATTTCACGTCGTTTTACTGGGGCTACTCATCAAAAGGTATTTTCTTGTCTATTCTGTGGGTGGGAAAGTGGTGGAGAAAAGTCTTCCTAAGTGTTCTACATAGCTTCATTCTATGCTGTTCTATAGCTATGTTCTCTGTAGTGCAATTTCTATTTTACCTGCCCTGTTGCAGGTGAAGGGTCTTGCAGAACATGTTCATTGCATAAGAACAAACCTGCCTGTTTGCACACCTGAAACTAATATAACATTGTATGCCAATTATACCTCAAAAAAAAAAAAAAAAGACAAATCTGCCTTATTCATGACCACTGGTTGCTGACAAGCTTTGGACTCCCTCCACAGCTTGAACTCTCTTCTGTCCCTTGAAAGCATCATACGCTGTGCTATAAGTATTACATGTGTTTTTATTTCCTAAAGGATGTGTTTTAAACAAGTCACCACTTAAAGGAAAAGCTCGCAGAAGCTTTACTAGCAAGTTGACTAAAATTTAGAACTTAGGAAGTAGCCCTCGGTCTTCTCTGTGGCAGCCATGAGCCAGATTCATGGCCATTAACCTAAGTCTATTACTTTTCCTCATACTGTCATGGGACAAAAATAGCTGATAGAGACCAAGAGACCTGCTTGGTCTCCTGTGTGTCACAACAAAGAGGATGACCTCTCACTAGTCCTGCTAGGACTCTGCATCATATGTAAAGAGTATTCTGAGAATGAAGTCCCTATACAAATGAAAAGTGTGGTTATCTTAATCCCTTGAAGATTTTTAGAGCAATTTCATCCATTTGACAAAGATAGTGTGTGGAATCCAGGGTGAATGATACTCGAGTTTATTTATCCCATCATGCACTGAAATCGTTGGGGGCATCAAAAATATGGATGACAGATTTGGTAATATGCTAGTGATTTTCATCACCTCTTGCATTACAGCTCTAAAATATTAATCAACGAATGATTGTCTCGAAACCTTTAGCCAACAGCATTAGAGTTTCCAAGATACTGCCTAGGAATGCTAAAGTGCTGTTTCATAATCTCGTACATTGTATGCGATAACAACGTATAGAGAAGAAAGAAACTGAACCCAATTAAACCTGGTGGAAGAAGCCCATAGGATATAATTATCTGAATTTGGGCTTTTTTTCTGAGATTTATTCTCTCACGTGGCAGGACTCTAGCAGGAGGCCTACCATGACCCAAAGAGATAAGGATTTTGGCCGCATGTACGGGATAGCATTTGGACTCAGTAGCTCCTCCTTGAAGTGCCCCCGTTAAGTCTCTGTGGGGTATCCAACATTCACTCTCTCACAGTCCAGCAGAGATGAGGGGATTTGTCTTCTCCAGGCAAGGTCCCTCTGCTGAGAATTGGAACAAGGAGACACATTGCCACTTGCCTATCTTTCAGGAAAATGACCGCTGTGATAGCATGAATATCCCGAGAGCTTTGCCTTGATGGAAGTGTGTTTTTAATGATATGATTTCAGTATCCAGCCCTCTGTGGATAGCTTGGCATATGTCTTGTTATATTTAAACAGCACTGACTGATAAAGTGGATGTTAATTGGCAGTTAGTGACTAGGCTACAGGTCTTTGTTACCCGGGCTCCAACTAACTGATCATTAACTAGGAGGAAATGTTTGACCCAGAAGGTCATTACTGTTATTAAGTGGGAAAAGAAATTAAAATGCTCTAAATTGCTTTTTTATGAATCAGATGAGGATTTAAAAAAGAAAAAGACAAAGAAAGGAAGAAAGAAAAAAAAGAACAAGCTTGCGTTATGGTAGAGTCAGTATTTCGTAGCCCTGTTTTGCCCTCCCTAAAAGATCAAATGGTAATGTTTATGGGGAAAGGCTGTATTTCCAAATTCTCATTGTTTTATTCCCCAGAACGTTACTATTTTGACATTCACTAAAAACTAGAAATTTCAAAGCATTCATTCTTCAACTCCACCCGGAGAATGTAACTCCTAAAATTTTGAAAACCAATCATTTTGTCCACATGCCACGCGGTTTAAGGGGCTTTGAGTAATTTAAAAAATGGAAATGTGAAAAAGTAAATAAAAAATGAAAATATGATTAAAAGTAATGTGACTCCATACATCTTATTATGTAAAATTATAATAGTATCATATTTGTCTTTAGAAGTTCCTTTACCATAAGCTAGTTGTGTTTTACTGAATTTTGCTGATTAAGCCTTGGGACTCGCCGTGTAAAGGAGTATGAATCCTGCACATCTTCTGGATTCATTCTGTGACCTTTATGATTTTGCCTCTTTGATGATTTCCTCATCACCTTTATAATGCAAAATAAATAAATAAATAAGTAAAAGTGGTCTGATGGGGTGCTGTGGGTCTTGGCAATTAAAACTTCACATGAAAATTGTCTCCTGAGAGAAAATATTACTCTCCCTTTTAATAAAAGGATACAATTAAACCCTCCCCCAAACCTCTCTTCTTCAGATGTATTAATGTCTTATGTAAAAGATGGAAATGGATTCTTGTTTCGTTGAGAAATTGAAGCAAGAGCCAAAAGCATTTCTACCCGTAAATTGGTTTATGAATATTAAATATCCCAACCGTGGTGCTGACTAATTAAAATAAGAAACTGGAAGGTATAGTGGGCTCTGTGCTTATGACCCTGTTGTTTCAGTCCTGGGTTTAGTTCTATGCCCTTAGTGTTACTGTCTTTGTCTTGTCTTTGGTTGCATGATGAAGGAAGGTTTGGAAATGCCAGCGTTTTACCTATGGGAATTCGTGGGTTTACCTTTTACCTCTGAAGACTACAGAAAGTAATTGAGTTGCTTGGAAATCTCTTTAAATTAGGCTTAAAAGGTACTGGGTTTATTTTGTACATCTTTTTCTTTTTCTTCCAAAGATTAGGGCTGGACTTTAGAAGGCTCTTTTAGCTACTTTAAAAAGGAAAATGTATCCCTGAACCAAATAGGACTGAAGGCGATGTGTTGCACATGTTTGAAGGCAAGAGCATCTGATCTCCAAAGAATCAGAAAATCTCTTCTCTAGTTGTATTTGTAGGTACTTTTTGTTATGTTGCCTTTTTTTTTTTAAACAGGTAAAGCTCAAATGAGCACAGCATGGCCCAGATGGTGTTTAAAGCTGCCCAAGTTTCTTTTATATAACTTTCCCTTTGTGAAGTGTGTTCCAGCTGGGAATCTGTTGGGCCATTAAAACTTTGTCCCTTTGATGTTTTTGTTATTCTCACACACATGTGCACGCACACCCACGTGCGCACGCACACACACACAGGCATTTACATGACCATCCCAAATGTGTGGCGTTAAATCACCTCCGGCAGTGTGGAGAGTAACTCTGAAAGGCTCTATTAACTGTCTCTCAAGCTAAACATTTTTTTCAGTAGGAAGACAGAAAAACCCTGCAGGATAAATTTCCAAACGGAGAGTAAAATTCTTACCCACAGATACCAATTCTTTGTAAGGCTTTTTTACCTTCTCATGGAGGCCTTACTTAAGAAGAGGTGCAGACAGGCACTGCGTTCATCGCCGTCTCCGGAGTGTCTACGGGAATGTCCTCATTCAGCTGAGTGTCCCCAGCAGTGAAAATTAGCTTGGCCTCCCAGTTCCTTTACGTGCTCGGGATGTGCCTTCCTCCTGGGATTAAGCAAACAGCATGTGCTGGCATTTGTATAGAAAGATCATCTTGGTGCACGATTAATGCATATTTGACTTGGTGTGTATGTCAGGTGACAAAGGTAGGTTTCCCTGGAGCCATCACCACCTCCTCTGTCTTTCTTCATGTCTGTCCGTCTCTCTCTCTATATATATATATAATTTTTTTTTTTATTCCACAACCTGACTTCTCCATATCTCTTCTATGTTCCAGGCAATCCAAATTGGTTTCTTATTCACATTCCCTCCTTCTTACACGTTCCTGCTTCTCTGCATTAACTTGTGACATTCACCTGGCTTATCTGTCCCCACCCTGCCTATTAATATCCTATATCTTGTCACAAGCCAAATTTTTTTGTTACTATTACTTAAGGACATCTATCCCAGGCACTTACCTACCTAATGATAAGCTTGAGGACTGGGGCCACTACACATGCCTTTTTGTTTCCCCCAAAGCAGAAAAGACTTGAATAAGGGAATGGTGAGGCATCTACCTGGGTGTGAATATCCTTGGAGAGCACTCAACAGAATTTTTCTCAATGTCAAGGAAATTGTTCCTAGACAGATTCAATGTATCACCTTGGCGTCCGTAGCATCATCTGCTGAACAATCTGTTTAAATCTGTGAAAATTATTTAAACACTTTGATGCTGGTTGATTAATAGCCATTGCCTCAAGACCCCAAGTGTCCTGTCCTTTCACCTGCATCCCTCCCATCAGGATTCCCCTCTGTCGGTACCATAAGGCCTGGGACAGCCAAAGCTTCCACGACCCAGCTCCAGGGCTGTGGCCACTGTCCGTTCTGATTAATCTGCTCTCCTGCTGCACTGATTGTTGAATATTGACTGTTAAATTTTATATTACCCCTGCTGATATCATTGTTATAGCCAGCGTGACACCCACAGAAGGCAGTTAAAGCCAGGCACTGTTTATGGGGTATGTCTGCCCTTCACTTGAACAGAGAAGAAACTAATGGTTTGAATAGGTGTTGGGGATCTTTGAGTATTTTCCCAGTTTGACTGTAAAAGTTAATGAAATTAGGGCCCAATCTTAAAATACAAATATAGCCAAAGATCTATCCTATGATATAAATAGATACATTTTTTTAAAGAGGAGTAACTAGGGAATTAGATTCCATTTGAACCTCTGTGTGCTGAGCAATTGGAAGCATATTAAAACAATTTTAAATATAAGCACTTATTGCCTTTGCCTCTAAGATATTACTTACATGGCAAATTAAGAGTCCAGTCTGACGTGTTCCTGGGTGTACAGCCTATAAAGGTATTTAAAACCTAAAGTATATTTATTTTGCATTTAAAGATGTTTAGAGACTGCCCTGTGTGGTAATGTGCGCTCTGCGACTAGCACCATTTAAACACGCCCCCCTGCACGCATTAATGTGTGCATCAAAGAGAAGAAGAGCAAGGGATGGTAAACTGTTAACTGCACAGTGTTCAAGTAAGATTTATCTAAGAAAGAACAGTCTAGTGCCTTAATGTGAATATTCAAAGATAGATGTTTATCTTAATGGACTCAGAGGGACTTACAAACAGCATAATTGCTGAAGTCATTTTACAGGGCATTTATTCAGAGCGATTACATTTACTCTTACTTTCTTTCATATAAAGAATTCTACTTAAAGGTCTAAGTGAGACAGGGCCAGTGTGACCAAAGAACCATAGGTTGGTTCTTCCTACTGTCTGCTCAGCCAAGGCTCTTTGGAATGATGAGAAGCAAAACCCAAATCTCTTTTTTGGCACTCACTGGACTTTTTGCAAAAGGCTGGTCTGTTAAAATGCTAAATTGTCCCAATATCCAGATTACTACATGGTATTTGACTTAGTTTAAACCTGTAGTCCCGCAGGTAAGGAGTTGACCCTCTGGTACGTGGTTGTAGAATTGAAGGGAAATTGTCCATAGGCTTGTCTGGACCAATGAGACATAACGTGTCTTGAAAGCAAATATGCTCTTGCAGAGCAACTCCCATCCTTGACAAAGCTTATAAAAGCATTCCTGCCCCTGACACCGCCTAAGGTCAGAATTACGAAGAATCTGGGGCGCCTGGGTGGCACAACGGTTAAGCGTCTGCCTTCGGCTCAGGGCGTAATCCTGGTGTTATGGGATCGAGCCCCACATCAGGCTCTTCTGCTATGAGCCTGCTTCTTCCTCTCCCACTCCTCCTGCTTGTGTTCCATCTCTCGCTGGCTGTCTCTATCTCTGTCAAATAAATAAAATCTTAAAAAAAAAAAAAAAGAATTACTAATAATCTGACAACACTGGGAAGTGCTTCTCTCTTCCACTCATATCATTTCCACCTTTAAACATGACTTCTGGCTTATCCAATTCTATCTGAATCCATAGACATTCCCTGAGCATCTGCTATTCATTTAAACACATATCATGCACCCAAGCTGTGGTCCAGCACTGTAGTCCTCTGGATAATATCAAACCAATATTTAATAACACATCACACATTAACAACACATCACACAATAGTAACATGTCTAAGTTGCTGATAATCCATTTCAATCCACCCAACAAGAGCATGAGGTAGACGTCATTGTCTGAAGTTTACAGAGGAGAAAACCCAAGTGCAGAGCGCTTGTGATCTCCGTGGGCTCCCCTCCGGGGACAGAGCTTATGTTTTCTGACGCCCCACGCAACACTTTTCCCTTGATAGTATGGTTAGCTCTATCTACTGCTTAAGTAGCCATCAGGTAGAAGGGAGAACATAACTCAGGTGTGTATTATAAGTCAGAACATAGTAAGTACACTAAGCGAGATTCAAAGAAAGTACTAAGTTAGCCTGCCAGAATATTTTATTTTTCAGCCATAGGATCAGGAAGAAGCTGCATGAAAATGTGTTGGCATGGTGTCCTAAAGAAGGATATGTGGAATCTTACCAGGTATAAATGGAATGAAATGCAGGTATAGCTGAGTAAGGATGCTATAAGCCAGGACATTGTCGGAACTTACCAGGCTTATTCAAAGCCTGGCAAATATTTATTTAATGGTTGCAGTGTGGAGGTGCTTACAGGGGCAAATGGTAGTGAAAGACATGCTACAAAGTTACAATGGAGCCCAGAGGTGGAAGATCTTGAAATTAAAAAAAAAAAAAATTTTTTTTTTTTGTTTTTTTAAGCCTAGAATTCATTTGATAGGCAATGGGATAAATTTAAACCAAGAGAGTGTCGCATTGAAAGCTGTGTTTTTATTCTGGTGATGCTTTCTTGGGTTCATTGAAGACAGGTAAGTGGAGGCAGGAGTTTGATTAAAGATTCTCAAGATTCATCAGCATAAGCAACCAACCAGGGCGTAGAAATCAAAATGACATTTTAGAGATGATCTTCATGGGACTTGGTGCCTGGAGGTGGGATGCTGAGCAGCGCGGATTCAGAGGTGACCCTGAGAGTTTGGGCTTGTTCCTGAAGGTAATGGTGCCATAGACAGAGGTGCCATTTTGTCTGGGGTAGGTGGATGGCACATACTTATAGGATATTCCGTTCAAAATATATTATGCCACTAAGGTGAAAATGCTTATCCTGACTTATGTAACTCCAAAATAATCTCTCCTTTCTCAAGCTCCTTTTGGACTTCCACCTGAGCCATAGAGTTGTCATATAAGAACATTGTAATCACTGTGGAGCTTTCCAAGTCCCATTCCTGGATATTATGAAAATGCCACCTGGTGACTGCGGTCCACCAAAGGCAGAAACCACTCACATGATGCCTTATGTCTCTCTGTCTCTGGTTGCTCTCTATGCATTGCTCTCTCCATTTTGATTGTGTTCAGCTTCTAGTAAGAGAAAACTTGACCTGCAGTGATTAAAGAAGGGATATATTTTCTCACAAGAATTCTGGAATCTGGAAAGTAGAAAACTACTTGTTTGGGCTCATGCATTTAACATTTAACATTATCAGAGTCAGCTTCTCAGGTCTTTTGTTCTTTCTGTCATACTTACCAGCTTCTGATTACAAGATGGCTGCTACAGCTCCAAATATCTCATCCAAACACAAGGAAGAAGGGAAAGCAGTAGGACCTGCCATTTCTTCCTCTTTTCTTAGTAATAGAATAAGTATTTCTAGAACCTCTAGCAGATTTCCTTATCCGTCACTTTGTCCAGACTGATGCCATGTGGCCACATCTAGTTGCAAAGGAGACTTGTTTAGGCAGGTCCCATTGCCAGCCCTAGAAAGGAGGAAGAGTAGAATGGATATTGACAATGTCTGCAACACTTGTCTTTCTTGCTACAGTGTAAACACTTCGAAGGCAAGGACCATGATCCATCAGGCCCTGCCCCCCTATTATGCCACGTGTTGTTCCTTCCCTGGAACTTTGCTGGACAGAGAGAGGGCTGAGATGGGGAGAGCTTGAGGAGCTGAATCCTCACCTTGTGTGCTAAGCACCTTCTTTGTCTGTTGGTTCCTCTGAGCAGCCTTAGGAATGTGGGAGCTTCTGGATACGTGTTAGAGAGGCTCTTTTCAGCACCTCTCAAAAAAAATAAAAATTAAAAAAGAAAGAATTAGAAGAAAAACAAGACTACATGCTGGGAGGAAATCTATGCGGCTGTAAAAATAGAATAGGGCTCAAGTGCATTCTTCAGTAATGAATGCATGAAAAGAAGCCTCTTAAATTATGAATGTGGCTTCTCTTGTTTATTGCTGAGTAATCCTGGTTTATTGATTTCTGTTTATTTCCAATCACCTAGAATGAGAGACTATGTTGCTTAGAGATCTTGATCCCTAAAAGATTGTTTAAAGCTACTCTGCTGTATTTAGTTGTTTATTTTTTGCTCAAAGTGATCAAATCAATACGAATGCAAACAAAACACTTTTTCCTCCGTACTCTAGAAGACAAGGGGGAAAAAAACACAGAAAAGCTAAATAAAGATCCTTGGATAAAAAAAAAAAAAAAAAAGTCCCAGCAAATGACATATTGATTTCTTTCAAAGAGTCAGAGTATAAATTAAAAATATTCTTCTGACATAAGTTTTTAAAGATGCACTGACTCAGCAGTATTGGTATTTACTGACTTTCTCTTCCTAGAGGACCAGTTTGGAAGTGCAGCCCACTTGCCCCAAGATCAGCTGGCCCTCAGAGTTCTCAGAGGGAAGTTTCCCCCACACTCAGTGCTGGCAGAGGTCCTTGGTTCTGTATCATCAGTTCTCAGTTTGGTTTTGCCCTCCACCACACTGCTCTCTGTGTGCACGAACGCTGTAAAATTTTTTAGAAAATTATGCGATCGTAATTCTTTTTTAAAGTGGTTGCCTTGAAACTCTTCTCAGGATTGGAAAGAAGAGGGAATAAACAAAGCCCAGGACGTTATTATGGGATATTCTCTAGAATGTTAAACTTCGGTGCAGACAGGTATGGAGGTGAGGGGGGTGGAAGGGACTGGCACAGAAGAGCCAAACCAGTGTGGGGGAAGGGGGGTACTAGTGCTCTTCTCCCAAAGTACTCATCGGAGAATAAGGCTGGTTATGACCCACACTCGTGAGGCCAGACCCAGAAGCATAAACTGTTTGTCATCATCTGAATTTCTAAAAACCATGTTAGAACCCTTTGGCCTGGCTCAAAGGCATTTTGCACAACTGTTGTCAGGAGCAGCTGCAGCATTTGAGAGAATCAGTGCAAAATAAAACAAAGGGGCCCCTCGTTCAAAGAACAGAAAAAAAGGTAGAAAAATATCCAGCTTTTTTTTCTTTCTCCACAGTCCCTCACCTTGTCACAGGACATTTTATTTGCTATTTAATGCCATTTTAAGTAAATAAAAATAAAAAATTTAGATTATTAGCATATTACCACTCATCTTTATATTGTATGATGCTAGTTTTAAATGCAAATATGAGAGCATTGAATTCGAATGCAGAATCACTGAAATAACACAATTCAAATTTCATAGCTCACGTCTGCATATGTATTTTATTCTTACTGGAAGAGTGGAGACTGCACAAAACTAACTCACCTGTCTTTATTTCACTTTTTGGTACGTGCACCTTCTTCTGACACTCTTTACCTTCATCTTACTGATAGAAAGGTAGGATGAAAAGAAGGAACCTCTGGGTGGTCCTTTCTCTTTCTATTTGTCATCTTTAGTGTAAGTGGTTGGCTAAGACAGAGAAGTAAGAAAGGATGGTGATAGGTTTCCTTGGTTGCTTATGTTCTTAGAACACCATTGCCTTCTCCCTGCTTTCTAAGCAACTTTGATTCAAAAGGAAAGCATAGCCTGTGGGAGCCCCACTTACTCAGTAGATGTAACATACTTACCTGTGTGTTCATATCAGAGGATATGGTAGAAAACTCTTAAAAAAGGAAATGCAAAGGAGGTCAGCTTTGGACTAAGACTTTATCCATAGTCACTCTTGTCTAGAAGGTAAAACTAACCTCCCAGGAAAAAAGATGGGGGTATTCATTCAGATCAATCCGTTTGATTCATCTTATTCCATTACATGATGGGTCCACAGAATCCTGTGCCCACGGAGCAGCAAAGACTCTGTTTGTAGATGGCGTGGCAAGAAACAGGGCTGGACACGCACATTGCATGTATCTCATTTCCTTATGCACATGCTCTCTTGTCTCGTTGAACTTCTCTTATAAAACACGAGTACAAAAAGAAACTGATTAAGAACTTCAAGGTGGTGAGAACAGAGCATGAAACCAAGCTCAAGGCCCCTGTGAGCATAGAACCCTATGTGACCGCCTAGGTCTCCTGTCTGGGATTACAACTGCTCTATTTCCAGTCTCCACTTTGATAGGGAAGGAGTGTTGTTGCCTATAAATTAGGGGGAGATTGCTAGCCTTGCTGTCCATAAGAAATGAGAAATGAATTAGTCTTGGTTTTCCCCACATGAACGTTCTGTTGTGTTTGCTTCTGTAAATTGTTTTGAATCTATATCTAAGATAAGATAATCCACTTAAGGCGTGTTGCAGCTGTGACTGAGGAAGTGGCTTCTGTAGGGTGAGTGACTCCATCCTGAATTTCTCATGCAGCCCTACCGGAAGACTTTCTCTAACTTGGGATTTATCATACTAGTCAAAGACTATTTGAATCCATCCCCAGTCTTCCTTTGTGGGAGGCTGGTATTGCCTTTGAGACATGAGTAACTAGGGATAAATCTTCAATCCAAAGCCACAGTCCTTTGACTTTTCCCTCTCTTGGGGTTTGATACCATGTGATTCAGTGCACTCTCACTTTCTACTTATAGTTGACTCCAATGTACTGCAGATTCCCTGTAACTCCTCAGGGTTCTATTAAATCAAATATCAAATACACAAAACTTGCTTTAACTGCTGCTGTCACTCTGACACCAGTGTCTGCCTTCTCTAATATATTATATGGCTGAGTGGGAGATATTCTTTTCAGTGCAATAAGGAAAAACAATCTTATCTTTGTGTCAGTTGTATCTTACATTCAATTTGTTGCGCTTGATTGTTCTCGGTAAGTTTGCTGTGCCACATACTCGGTAGGTTCCCAGTTGGGCTAATATGCTCTTCCTTGTTCTGTTTATGTTGTCTTGAGCTTGCATTTCTTTCCTAGTTTCTTATTAGGCATGAACCTGTCATACTTTCAGTTTTTCAAGGTAGCTGTTCTCAGCCCTTTCCTACATTCACAGACATAACAGATGGTCCCACGCATTGCACAGTCTTCAGTAAAAGTGGCTTTCCATAGACTCTCTCTCTCTCTCTCTCTCTCTCTCTCTCTCTCTCTATATATATATATATATATATATATATATATATACCTCTATATATATATATATATATATACACACATATATATACACATATATATACACATATATATATACATATATATATATATATATGGTTATGTTTGATTCCCAATATTTTGCTATTTTCCCACTTCTTTGTCTCCTGCTCATCTAGAGCACCTTAATTTATCAGTGACCAAAGATTGAGAACCACTGCTATTTTCTCTGGACTGAATGGCTACCTTACAGCTTTTTTCAGAATTGCTGACCAAAATCCAGGACTGGCTTTATCCTGCAACTCATTGTTCTCCTCCAAAGTTTGGGTCTATTATTAAGCTTTCTTACGCTGTGATCTCAAATTGCCAGGAAGGGCTGTCTCTCCTATGTTGAGTGGTAAGGTTAGGCTACAGAATAGAAGGCCAAGAGAAAAATCATCTCCACAAAGAAATATGATTCTATTTTTCTTATTTTTTCCCAAAACCCATTTCTTTTCCCTGAAGAGAGAGAGAACATGGAGAAATGAATAAAAGTACATTTTTGGTTCAAAAAAAACACACATTGGTGCTCTCCATGATAGAGGCTTTTGTACAGAATGTTAACATCCATTAACTGATACCTACATCACTTTTAGTGGGTTCCATTAATCCTTGACCTGGTCACTCGCCCCTTAAAAACAGAGGCTTGATTTTGGTGATGATATTGGAGTAAAAAGCTTACTTAGAATGGATATAGCACCAAAAAGAAAAAAAGAAGGTGGCAGGTTGCCAAGCAGATAAGCAAGCAAGAAAAGTAGATTTTAGGTCCTTGGAACTTCAGCTAAAATTTTGGCATTCCCTTATAATGGTTAGACCCTAAATTCTGAAAACAAAGTTTGTGGTGAAAAGCAAAAGAGTTTACGGTGGAAACAGAGCCACACCTTTCTGACTAGCCAGACTAGAGAGAAGCTGTACCAATAAGAAAAATAACTACTAAAGCCAAAACTTAGGTGTATATAATCGACAGGCTCCTGGTCTAAATTCCTAGAGATGGTATGTGCTTGGGTGGGTGGTTTGTATTTTTTTTTCCTGCCTCCTCAATAATATGTAATTTCTCCAGGCCAAGAAATAAATTGAAAGGATTTGGAGGGATTTGCTTATCAGTGGAACACCACGTAGCATTACATTCCTCCTGCTTTTGGGAAGGTACATTGAAGTTTGGTTAATCTTCTGTGGTTCAATACTCCTCTTCCCTCTGTCAGGCTGCCTTGAACAACAGATAGATTAATCCCCCTTCTACCCACTCTTTTTTCCCTCCTCCCTCTCCTCTCTCTTGATCCACCCTTCCTTTTTTGAGCAGATGGAAGAAATCTTAAAACTGGAAAGAAAGGAAGGAAAAAAAAAAAAAAGATGCCACACCACATTTAATTATATAATCTGAGAAGACCTCAAGGATAGAAGGAAAGGACCCCAATCCTTGGCACAAAGTTTGGCTAAGCTTAGCTTGGTTCTTTCGCTGTTAATTAAATCTTGAGTCTGCAAAGGGATTTCTTTAAAGGTTAATTTATTAGTGAAAGTTATTATACATCATGCCGTTTTCTCATCCTGCTCTAGTATCTGCAGTGTGGAAAAGAAGAGGAAGAATATGGAGGCTATTGAGAGCAAGCAGAATTTAAAGGGACGTTGGTGGTACTATTTCGTTGGATTCCTGTATGATCTGCTATCATGAATGCCTGTGAATAATCAGTTTCTGTGACAGTGGGTACCACTGATGGACCTCACGTTAACTTTATGTTTTTGCGGCTGATGGTTTAGGAGCTAGTCAGTGTTTTCTAGTTTAGCCTGGCTCAAATCCCTACAGTCTATAAGCCACGTGAGGACAAGGACTGGGTCTGTCTAGCCCTTAGCGCAGTGAGTGGCGTATCAGAAGCAGTTAATAAGCATTTGCTGAGGGAAGATGGATTGAGTAAATGTGTGCCTACTTAATATCACATATCAAGAGCAATTTTGTTTGTTCTTTATATTCAGTTTTCTTAGCTCTGGTCCAGTTAAATGAATTAGGTTATGCTGCATGCCATATCTGTAGCCCAGGGCAATTCTCTTTAAAGCCTTCTCCTTCCACGGAAATAGGAGTCAAGTAAAATATGTGGACATTCATATCTGACTTGGCAAGTGATTATCTCCAGGAGTGGGTGGAGAGAAACGAGGAAAGGATTATTTTTGAAAAACCACAATAACATGAACTCCAGGAGACAGTTTTAAAATTCACAGGGTGTTGTTCCAATAAAGTTACATGGGCACATAGAGGTAAGACCTGAGGAAACTCAGAAAGCATCTTAACTAGATGGAACTTTGTCTCTCTGTCTCTGTCGTTCAGAACCTGTCTCGTGGTATGCCCCAACCTCTCACACTTGAGTATGACAAGTTCAAGCTGTTTGTTTCATTTTCTCATAATAGTGTCAGTTGCTTGTTTGAAGAGAACTATAAAGGGGGGTGTTCAGAATAAAATGAGGGTATTGATAATCCCACCCATGCATCTTACCATGTTTTAGGGTTGTTTCTATATTGGCCTTGAGTTGGATAGAGTGATGGGGCTGGTGGGAGAGATTATTGCTTCTAACAAGTTTGCCCCAAGATCCAGCCTTTTTCTGTCTTTGGTTCAGTCTAAAAATCATCCAGTAGTGTGTGTGAGTGTGTGAGTGTGTGCGTGCGTGTGCGCACGCGTCAGGTGGAGATCTATAAGCGTTAATCTAAATTGGGACTACGCAGTGGCAACAATTTGATAAAGAAAATCCTAATAGATAAACTTCAATTGTGATGGTCAGGCTTTTTTAAATCGCATTAAAGGTTACAGATGTACCGAGAGTCTGTGAGTTCTTCTTGAATTAAAAGTATCTTAGATATCCTTTATTTCAATAGGGAATAAACGTTCATCATGAAGCTGTATGACTCCCTCTCTCCTATGAAATACTTTAAACCCCAACTTTGTCACGGAATAGAAGTATAGAGGGGAAAAACGAAAACACCAAGCATGTGAAGGAATTGAATTCTTTTTAGCATGAAGCAGCTGCAGAGATGCATGGCTGTTTTCGGTGGGACTTCAGAATATTTATGGGCCTTTCTCTTTTCTTTTTTCACGGGAAGAAAGGCGATCATCATTCTCGAGTGTGTTATTTATAATTTCATAAAGCTGTTCTGCGGCAGGACTTATTTTATCTTGCGTTTAATCTCGGTCACATAACTGTGCTTCCAAGGAGCTGGGTGGAGAAAAATGATTATCCCCCCCCCCAATGATTAGCCGATTCTCAGTATAAGATAAAGGGCTAAAGGTGGGAATTTGAAGTCACAAATAGGCCTCTGGGCAGGAAGGAGGGGACATGGTGAGTCTACCTTGAGCTCTTCTGACCACGGCAGCAGACATTTTTCTCAATGCCAAATTAATGGATGGCGATGAAGAATGGGGGGGGCACTCCTGTGAGGTAGACCCCTTCAGAGTAAATAATTAGAAGCAGGTGATTACAGACACAGTAACTCACTGGAGGAAAATGAGAAGCCAGGTCTGTGAAGCTGAGGGAATTGGAAGGTAAATACACCTATAAATTTACTTGGGTGGACAGAGTTTTGAGCTTTCTTCTGTCCCAGTTTATTCTAAAGTAATTTATATCTAAATAAAATTTATATTTAAATTTATTTATTTAAATAAACACTGGTAGAAATAAAAGGAATACAAATGCAATAAAAAATCTTTCAGGAAAAGAATAAAGAGGGCTCCTTCCAGACAGATATTTTATTGAAAGTTATTATAATACCTATCTTTAGTTTTATGAATCCTAATACAGAACCAGGTAATTTCAACATATGGATTAAAAATATGAAATGCATATTTTAAAATGGGGTAGTATACACGGACAGAAGAATATTTTCCTCCCCTTGAGAAGTCAAGGTAAAGTCTTTAATCTGCACTGTGGAGGAATGGCGCCATCAGCCCCGTGCACTACGTTCTGAAACAACGTATAAGTGCTTCCAAAGGAAGGGTGACAGATGACGTTGATGAGACATGGAATGGGGGGGGGGAGGAGAGACGTCCCATAGGACAGGATATTAAATTCATGCTCATTATCCCGAGTTTGCAAGAACAACATGATAACTCAGGTAGCTGTCATTCTGTCACGCTGGTACATCTTTTCACCCCTGTCCTTCTCAGAGGTATACAAATGAATTGTGCTTCTTCATGCCTCTGAGCCTTTGCAAAGACTGTTGATTCCACCTGGAATGCCCTTCTCCTCCCGCCCACAGATCTCAGCTCTCCCTGCTTCACTGCTGCCTGTCCCTCAGGGCTCATTTCCACTTCCCCTCTGCCCAGGAGCTCTCTCTGTTCCCCTGCTGTTTGCTCCCTTAGCACCTTATCCTTACTCTTGCCATGACATTCAGTTTACTATATCAACTTTGCCTGTTTACTTGGCCCTCTCTTCAGAGACTGAATTCCCAGAGCAGTGGAACTGTAGTTTATCTATCACTGTATCCTTCATAATGGCTACAGTGCTTGACACATAGGTGTTCAGTAAATATTTATTCAAGTAATAAAGGAATGAATGAAAGATGAACAAAGCACCGTGATGATACAGTCATATATCACAAATGGTGGATCTAATAGCCCAGCCATGATTAAACGATTTGGTTTGGAGGTGGTCACAGACCTTCTATTCTTTCTTGACGGACTTACAGATAATGTGGATATTTGACTTATAGGAGCCGTAATATGTAAACACTTTAAGCTTAGTCACTGGGAATTATGAGAGCTTTAGACAATCACTGTGAAGGAAAGAAATAGGAAGATAATAGAGAAAGCACCTTGATAAGCATTCCCAGCACAACTATAAGAATAGAAGAACTTCCTAAAGCAGTACTGTTCCCTGAAGGAGTACGGACGGTGGGCAGTTAAAAGTAGCAGATGTCACTACAAATGTCCGCACCCTTATTATTATGAATACTAAGATGTGAATATGCGTCAACTGTGTAGCATGAAGTCTGAATATAGCAAGTGTTTAATAACTGGTAAATGTTATTAGTAGGCATGATTCTAGAAAGTTCAAATATCTTTTTCCTCTCAAGAGGGCTAAGTGCTCTTTTTTCCAAGGAATTTGAGTAATTATGAAAAATGGATATGATTGTAGGAAAATACGCACATATGCAGCCTAGGGCTACTGTATTTCATTTAAAGACCAAAGTCCAGACTTCCGTTCTACTCATGATAATCCTATCCAGAGTCTGTGTATATCTGCAGTAGTGAAGCATAACTCACCAGCCGTGGGAACCAACAGTCAACAATGCGTACCTCTTTTCCCAAAATTCCGAGTCAGAACCTGAATTTACTTATATTTGGGGAAGGACACAGACAAGAAAATTAAAGAGCTACTAAAAGGAAGCCTTGGGTTTTCTGAGAGTAATTTTGAAGCAAACTGTCATTACTTTAGGATATGATTCTAAGTGCATATCATCCAAAAGCTTTTGGTTTGTGATTTTAGGGTTTTTTATATGGCAGGGACAGAAGTAGTAAAAAAACATTTTTTTAATCCCTAAATATAGTGTTCTAAATCCTGAGTCCTTTGCAAATCAAAGCTTGCTGCCCCTGGCAGAGCCAGTATTTCTGAAACTACAGTGTTCTGTGGCAGGCATGGGAGTGTCGGATGCCAGGTTCTCCAGGCAAACATTGGTTACTGTGTTGGGCAATGAGGGGATTGAGATGTTTGTAATGGCTTTGGGAATTTCATTGGCAGTGGCTGTAATTGGTGATGATGAGGTTTGAGAGACAGAAAGGAAGGGGCTGGATTCACATAAAACCCACACAGATTGTCTGGACCCAGAGCCATGGGAAACAGATTATCTTCCAGTGATTTTTAAGCTCTCTTGGCATCTCTATGAGTATATTTTTCTTTACCACTCTTCATGGCAGATGCAACCAGAGGTAATGAATGAAAATGGAGTTAATGAATTATCAGCAATGAAGAACAGTTCTAATGGGGATGAATCGTTAAAGAGAGAACACATAGGTGGATAGCAACTTTATTTAAACTAGGAGTGGTAACTAGGCTTAAGTGCTCTTACTGATTGATTGACTTAGTTTTAGCTAATATTTATTGAGCATGTACCATATGCCAGGAACAGAGCTTTACTTTAAAAACCAAAAAAAGATTTATTTACTTATTTGAGAGACAGAGAGAACACACAGGGTGTGGGGAGAAGGACAGAATCTCAAGCAGACTTCCCACTGAGCACGGAGCCTGATCCGGGGCTGAATCTCATGACCCCGCGATCGCGACCTGAGCCAAAATCAAGACAGACACTCAACTGACTGAGCCACCCAGGCACCCCCAGAGCTTCACTTTTAACATTACACTTAAACTGATGACAAGACCCTGTGTTTATCCCAATTTATAGATGGAAAAACTGAGGCTTGAAGAGGGGAAGTAATTCACCCCCCCACCCCCACCCTGGTCACTGACTGTAAGTGTAGGAGCTGGGAGTCACAGCTGTGCTCTGTGACGAGTCAGTCCTGCTCATTCCGTGCTCTGCTAGACTGCCTGCCAGACCCTCCTTGGAGTCTAACCACCATTAACGGTAGTTACTGGCAAAATGTGTTTCTGTTGCCTGAGAACAACAATGTATTCATCCATATGCATATAAAAGATCAGCAGAAATCAAATCTCTGGGAAGTAGGGCACAGGGTCAGTTAATAGGGAGAAAGGGCGTGAAAATGGGGAAGAGCGTATGTGTGGGGTCTGCAGGTGTGGTTGGGGCCCATGTTGGGGGCAGAAGAGGAGGTGGTGATGGGAAGGAGAGTGGGGCTGGGGACACTGTCGCCCAAACCACATAGTTACAGGGGAGAACTCATGTAGTATTAGAGGAGGCAGGGGGATACTGAGAGGAAAATAGTAAATATCCTTCAACTCAGAGTCTAGTACTTTCCTTGGTGGTGTTGGGGGGGGGAACTCTACATCTTATCTTTGGCCAAGGAAAATTAATATAAATTTCTTTCTTAGAATTTCTGCTTGACTTTGAGTTCTTGAGCCGAGTTCACTAGATTTTCATGTAACTCACTGGTTTTCACTCAAAACTAGGAACCTGAGCTAGTTATGCCGCATACAGGCCATTCTGCAAGGTCCTTATAATGAAGTCACCAGCAGTTAATTTCCAGCTGATTACCTTTAGAAGTGTATTCTCGACCTCTTTTTTATTACTACCCTATAAGGAGTTTTTTAGGCAATTTTTCCCCCTAATTACCCTTCTCCCATAAAATTTTAATACCACAGATATACTGTATATTTGTGTAAGTACTGCAGGCTTTTGTTGGCAGGTCAAAAAACATTTTCATATCTAAGATCCATCCCCCCGAACACCCAAAACAATTTTTGCTGCCTTGAGGAAGGTCTTCCCTCCATGGATAACTCATGCATTATAACTATCAAAAGTGATTGTGACCCTCCCCAAAAGACTGTTTGCCTCTTATTATTGCCTTCTGCATTTCTGCACAGTTAACATGTATACCCTTTACCATCTCCCTTCCCTAAGTGAAAGTGGGCCTGCAGAGGGCCCAATCACAACAGGAAACTCCAAGGAGGTGTGCTCACCATTTCTCTAACACAAATCATGGCGGCTCTAGGATAGAGCTGCCAATTTCAGTGGCTGGAAATGCAATGCACATTTTAGTAGTGTCTAATTGAAAAAAAAAAAAAAAGGATGTTTGAAATTTCTTTTTCTGTTAACTTTAAGAAGGAGCAGGGTTGAATTATCTCCCTGTCAAATGTAAGAATAAAGATAAATAACATGGTTTTAAGGCACCTCTCTACCACTGTGAATTAAGTGAAATCAATTACCTAGTGTGATTTTTCTACTGTTCTTTGTCGTGTCCAGTAAATTCTATGCTTCATGTGTGTATTTCAAAACGGATGTTGTCTGGAAATGCTAAGCATATGGGTTGTCACGTGCATTGCTTTGCTCGGGCTGTCATAGCAAAGTGCACAAACCGAGTGGCTTTAACAACAGAAATTTATTTTCTCACAGTTGTGGAAGCTAGAAGTCTAGGGTCGAGGTGTCAGCAGGGTCGGGTTTTTTTCTGAGAACTCTTTCCTTGGCTTATGGATGGCTGTCTTCTCCCTGTGCCGTCACACGTCCCTCTGTGCATGTCTGTGTCCTAATCTCATCTTTTTATGAAGGACTCCAGGCATATTGGATTTGGCTTACCCTAATGATCTCATTTTAACACAGACCCTATCTCCAAATACTAGTCATATTCGGAGGTACTGGGGGGTTAGAACTGCGGCATATGAATTTTGGAGGACACAGTTCAGTCCAAAACTAACATCATGGAGGAAGGGGTGTAAAAGTAGCCTATGTGAAGCACAAATGCAGACTTTAACTAAGATGTATCTGTTCCTCACTGTTTCTTACTAGTCCTGTGTCCTCTTTGAACTTAAGCTCTCCTTAGAAGTATATAATTATATCCGTCCCAAAGGATTGTGAGAATTGTATCTAATCAATTAATAACAGCTATACCTAATAAATATATATACATGTCTAGCTCAGCATCTGGCTTCTAATTGCTTTTCCTCTTGAATATGGATTCAGACTTCAATGCATTGGGAATAATAAAACCAAGCAAGTCAGTTAATACTACCAATACCAAGAAAGGGAAAAAATGAGCATTTATTGAACAAGTGCTGTATATTGAGTACCCTTATGCACATAGTAGGACAAACATTTGTTTTTTACAGAAGATCTGTAGATTAATTATTCAGTAGTATTTATTGTGAATGCAATATCTATCAGGTACAAAAAAGTAGTCTTCTCATCTTCTGTGTAGCAAAGGCCCTTCTTATTACCCATACCCACTGTTTCCTGTATTTCTTGCCGCAGATTTCCTGGCATTTGGGGAGTTTCTGCAAGATGCAATAGAAAAAAAAAAATTGTCACAAGTTGAATTACTCTTGTGGCAACCAGATTTTTTTTTTTCTGCTGTCGTCAGAAACAGTCTTACCTGTGTCCAGAGGCTGTCATGTGGTATCTCTCTGCTGGCCTACATTACTAATTCAGCTAATTGCAGCAATTACATGAAGAGATCGCTGCTAGCGAGAAAAGCCATTATGCTGTTCCTGAACAGCCTGCATTCCATAGCATTCATTAATTATGCCTGCCTGTAGATTCACAACCACCAAATCATACACTTGAGACCACACACCACATGCCCTGAAACCCTCTCAAAGTTTGCAGTGCCTTTCCATGCTGGCCGGCACTCTTACATGGCCCACCGTTTGTATCGCCCTTCGCCTGCTCTTCAGATTCTCAAAATTGAGATTAAAATCAGAATGGAGTGAGGCTGTTCAATGTGACTTACAGGGATGGGGATAGTCTTGAGCCCCCTGGAACCACTTGGAGTCATTCAGCTTCTCATAAAATCCATCAAGGTTGTTTGAACTCATAGCCATTCACAGCTCCACAAGAGTTTAAAATGCTCTATCCTCCAGCATGCCCTCTTTAGAGAAGAGAAACCTCATAATGATGGGAGGCAGGACATAGTGATAAGACGTTGATGCTTTTGTTCATTGGTTTCCTTATCTCTCTCTCCTCTCTCTTCCCTTTCCCCTTACCCCATTATTTTTCCTTTGACATACACAGCCAACATCAGATGACCTTGTTTCATCTGCTGAATGTTCAAGCGATGACGAAGACCTCGTTGAATGTGAGCCGAGTACAGGTAGGTTAGGTCAGTCTTGTTTTGCTTGCTTTATTTTTACATTTGCAAAAAACAATACATACATATATGTGAATATACATGTGTTTTATATATACTATAGTGTGTTAATGTGTGTATTTCCTCTATCTATATATGTATAAGCATACATATATAAATATTAATATATAATCAAAAGCATCAAGTCCCATGGAAGGAGCAGATAAGATCCCAGGGAAATTTAACATCAGTGCCTGATACCCAAAGAAAAACCCATGGTGTACCACCCAACTTTGAGCAGTCGGACACTGAGATTAACTATGGGAACAGGAAAACTACGGCAGCCACTGGCAGCTATGAAGTTGACAGGGGGTGGGGACATGAAGATGTGTATACTGGAATAACATCAAAACACCATGAGCCCAAAGTGGAGCTATAAAGAGCATTTAAATCTCATGAATTGTTCTGAGCCTGTGTGGCAAACAAAATAAAACCAGAAACCAAAACCAAAGAACAATAAAAAAAATTTTTTTCCATGGGATTTCAACAGCAGTTAACATGGTATTATACTAATTTTGTTCATTGCACGTTTAGAGAATTGTGCTGTAATATAGCATAGTAAACACAAAATTAGTACTGAATCATGCCATGTCAACGGCTGAGATGCTTCAAAATGTATCTACTGTTTTGAAGTTAAGAGGACTTTGGCAACTTGATGCTTCAGTGTGTTCCCCATTCGCACCCAGATACATTTTGATATTTTATGGTCTTCCTTTATAGTGAGCTATATAATGTCCAGCAGGCAAACTACAGTCCCTGATGATTTCCTATCAATTTTTCCAAGTCGTCTGTTTTGAGACTTGCTATAAGTTAAACATTTATATATATATAATAGAGAACAGATATCATCGAATTTCTGTGTAAGTTTCATAGAATTAAAAGCTGGAGTTGGGATAGGATCTTATTTCTGCAAAGGCTAAGAGAAATAAATAGAATATTCTAGTTGATTCTTTGGGTTGCTTTATTTTTTTTTCCTTTTCTTAAAAAAAAAAGTGAGCCATTAAACATTTTCTTTTGCAAACTCTAGAGAAATTCAAGGTTTGTGAAAAAAATAATATAACAAAAGTAAAAACCTTCCATTTCTTACCCCAAGATGATTTTTTTTTTTCCCAAATTTTGTTGAAGGCCTGACTGGTGTCTTGCAAGTGGCTTTGAATCCAGGAAGTTCTGTGGGTTCCTGTTTTTAGCATTACGTAGGGACTTAATAATAGGTAGGGCCTTTCCATTTTGGAGTGTGATCCATTCCTTTAGAATCTCAGCTGTGTGGAAGGAAAGTAACTCTGGCCTGGTGGTCAGATTTTTTCAGATTATTAGATAATAATCTCAATGTACTACATGAGGTTTTAACAACACTGGAGGGCAGATACATCCAGTCCATACCAGAATTTGGGCACCAAGTTTTTATTCACTCATTAATTCATCCATTCATTCATTCAATAAATATTTCTGGGCACTAGGATAGAATACAGTATATCTCTAGAGTTGAGGCCATCCTGTTCTAATAATTTTCATAAATGAGCTGTTGGAAAATAGAATTAGGAGCTTCGCTACTGAAATTTCCTCTCCAAAATAATTCAGTTCAGCAAATATTTTTTGAGTTAACTGTGTGTGTTAGGCACGTATTAGATCTTAGGAATTCAGATATGAATATGGCATGATCCCCAAGACGTATGTTAAATTAACTGATTTCATGGCCAATAGTTTAAGATACGTAGACTTCAATTTGGATTTTCTGTTTATCCTTTTTCTGGTTATCTTGCTTTCATAGCAGTAATGTCTGTATATCTGCAACATTGTTGTTCAAAACTTGATTTTAAGTCTTCTTTTAAAAATTAAGGCTTGACCATTATAATATATTGCTACTGTCTTCCCCTACCACCTCCCTGCCTCCTACACATGGTCATCTCCATAGCAACCTCCATAATAAAACAGAGGGCTTTTCCAGATCTGATTCACAAGGTCTACAGCTCCCCAGGTTGTGGGTGTATATTGCCATTTGGTATTGAACTTGAACAGACCCAAACCTGAATGGCCCCAAACTAAGTCCATTTGCTTTTTTAGTGGCTGCACAGGTGTTCATCTGATTCAGAAGCAGAGGACAGAAATTCAATGCCAGCATTTCTTGAGTAATATAATTACATGGGGCAGGTGGGAGATAAAAGCAGGTTTTAAAACAATCTGTTGTGTTCAGCAAGGGGGTGTGGGAGGGGGCATATAAATAAAGTAGGTGACAGAGTGCTCACCCTGAAGGAGCTAACATGCAGCTCTACGAGACTAATATTGATCCCCTCTGCCTGGGATTATTCAACTCCTCACCTTTGAAGAATGAGCTTTTCTTCTTTCTAAATATCTTTATTCCATAAAGTATTCCTGATAAGGATTCAGATACACAGGGAAATATGTTAGAGGCATATTTAATACAGGAGGGAGATAGATATTCCTACTGATAAAAAGATTTTACCCTGGGGGCCTGATTAACACTGATGAAGGTTATGTGCATAGAGATACCGAGCCCTCTTTTGTATTCAATGAGAAATATCTCCATAGCCTTCACATCTTCCAAAAACAATTTGGATTAAAAATCAGAAAAATTGGGGCACCTGGGTGGCACAGTGGTTAAGCATCTGCCTTCGGCTCAAGGCGTGATCCTGGCATTGTGGGATCGAGCCCCACATCAGGCTCCTCCCTGGGAGCCTGCTTCTTCCTCTCCCACTCCCCCTGCTTGTTTTCCCTCTCTCGCTGGCTGTCTCTATCTCTGTCGAATAAATAAATAAAATCTTTAAAAAAAAAAATCAGAAAAATTTAGGGGTGCCTGGGTGGCGCAGTCATTAAGTGTCTGCCTTTGGCTCAGGGCTTGATCCCAGCGTTCTGGGTTCGAGCCCCGCATCAGGCTCCTGGCTGGGAGCCTGCTTCTTCCTCTCCCACTCTCCCTGCTTGTGTTCCCTCTTTCGCTGGCTGTCTCTCTCTCTCTCTCTCTCTCTGTCAAATAAATAAATAAAATCTTTAAAAAAAAATCAGAAAAATTTAAACCAGTTTTTTCTGGAACTAGGTTTTGCCCTGCCTCAAGAGAAAGCTTCCGTTGCCCATGCAGCAACAGATAATGGTGACATCTAGATAACATTGGCATAAATCAGTAGTCTGGGATTCTGTGTGAAAACTGAGGTTAAAATTCTGGGTTTGAACATTCTTTATTTATTTTTTAAAGATTTTATTTATTTATTTGACAGAGAGACAGACAGTGAGAGAGGGAACACAAGTAGGGGAAGTGGAAGAGGAAGAAGCAGGCTCCCAGCGGAGGAGCCCGATGTGGGGCTCGATCCCAGGACTCTGGGATCACACCCTGAGCTGAAGGCAGACGCTTAAGGACTGAGCCACCCAAGCGCCCCTGGGTTTGAACATTCTAAGTTTCTCAAATTTTACTCTTTTCCAGGCCTGATGTTTGATAGAAACACACTAAATGTGGTTAATTACCCAGGCCTTCTTTCATCTTACTTAACAATGACCTTTTCTTCTCACTTTGTCAGCCAGTTGAGGATTTTCTAGCTGTCTCAGTTATAAGGCTTTTAACTTCTACAGCTTCTTTTGTGATTATTTAGGTTCACTAGAAGCTCTTATTTTTCATAAATTTGCATAGTTCAGTATATGCCCTATTCAACTTTTGTTTTCATGTGGGCATCAAATTTTAAATGAAATTATTTTTCTTATATAATCTTCTTTAAATCAGAATGGGCTTTAAAGCGCCTGGTTTTGAGTCAGATGTAAGCAATTGGCTTTCATACCCACCACCCACTTTGGCACTTAGGGATCACCCTCGTTTGTATAGCTCAATCATATCATCTTTAGGAACCATTTAAAATTTTTTAGAGTTTGATGATAGTCTAGAAACCTTTAAATCCAATGAGTGTCAAATTTTCTCTGGGTGTAATGAGTAAAAAACAAACAGAAAAACCCTAGACCATGAGAGCAAGGCAGTAAGTGAAAGCTCAAGGAGTATTTGTTGACTGAATTTGTATGACTCTCGAAATACCTCATATCTTAAATTAAAATTGGAGAGTTTTCATATCTTTAACTTCATCTTCCCTTAAAGAGCTAAATAAAACCTGTTGAATTATTTAAAATATATGATTCCATGGAAATAAATATCACCCTAACAAAAACCCACATTTCTTCTTCTTCAAAAAAAAAAGAGTTCTCTTTTTTAACGAGTCACAGGTAAAATTGCATTTTCTAAACATTTACATGGAGAAACCAGCATTGAAAATTTCTAAAATCATAACAAAGATAGCTGCATTAAATGAAAATACTCAGAAGAATATTTGAACAACTATTTACCAAAAATCGAGGGTCAGGATTTTAATTTTTCTAATTTGTACACGTGGGTTGTGTACAGTTCTTCCCCACAAAGGAAGTCAGTGTCTATTTGATATTTCAACCTTGCATCTTTGCAAACAAACTCTTTCCTTCCCAAGTATACTTCTATTGATATGAAGTTGTGCAGTAAACTCATATTTCATCGTTTTCACCTCTTTGGAGCCAACAACAAAAAAAAGAGAGAAGCTGGGGAGGATTCAGATGACCACTAGAAAATGGGATTATTGATAAATGATATTATGGGAAGTCAAATTACAATTAAGATCTTTAGTAAATTCACATTTGTGATCTAAAGTATGGGAATTGATTCTGAAATATAGAGAAACTGACAAAAGTCACTTCCCAAATGGAAAAGAAAGCTCTTTCCCTTCCCCGGTCTGACCCCCCACTGTCTCCGTCTTTGGAAATAGAAATAATATCAAAACATTGTGATCTTAGGTTAGCGTTTGTGTAATTGAAAATTACCAGCTTTCAGAATCTTAATGTATTTATAGTCTCAATATTCTAAAGTCCTGGAGGTAGGGTTCACAGAGCAAAGGGGGAAAAAAAAAGAAAGAAATGCCTTTTACACCTGAGAAATGGGCATGGCAACAATTAACTGTATTGATTTATCCAGCCTTACACAGGGATACATTTTTCTGGTTGTCAATTAGCCAGGTTTTTTGCTTCCACTTTTGTTGAAAAGGCCTTGATCAAATCTCAAGGGACAGTCCTTCCAGCAGAGGGCAGGCAGTATAAAGGAAGTAAGGAAGAAATCCATCCATCCATCAATAATAGGACCTTGCTAAATAACTTTCATCATGGTGGGATTGAGGGAGATGTTTAAACCATTGGCAGTAATTTGAGATCACAAAATAATTACTATTCCCAGAGTGGTTCTCAGATGCATTTTTACTCCTGAAATCCACAGCCCTCCCATTTGTATTCGGTGTTATTGCTACTTTGTTCCTCTTTGTTAGTCAGGCTGTAATATTCAGCCCAGTGTGGGTGAAATTTAAATCTGGCAAAACACCAAGAGCACAGCCTTATTTGTGTTCTCCAGGTGGACCTGGGTCTTAATCCTTTATCAGTTTGAGATTCCTCAGTATTTATAATATGAAAATCTGGCACTGAATTGTTCACCAAATCCTTAGAGTTTTTATTTACTGGATCACCATGGAAAATGCAGCTGAAATGTTAAGACAATACCGATTTCGGATCAGAAGGGTAAGAAATATTTTTCAAAATCCACAGATTAAAAAAAACTAAATGTGCTGGTCATCAGCCTTAAATATGATATTTGCAGTCATACGTATTTATAGAAATACACCTTGTCGTTAGTGTTTTCAGCAAGCTTGAAGCATTAGCAACTTGTACATTTTTATTACAAAGAAATGGATTTTTATTTTATTTTAGAAAGATTTTTCCATATAGAAAAATTGACTAATGACATAATGATTCTATTTACCAATCTTGAGTTTCCATATGGAAAATTTTTTCTAAAATTAAACCGGGGAGGTACTGTATGGTGACTAACATAATATAATAAAAAAAAACATTAAATAGAATAATAAAATTAAATAAAAATTCAGTGTATAGTAGAATAGTTAATGCCTAAATAAAATGCCATAGGAATGTTTGAGTATCACAGTGTCCAGAACCCACCTTGAAGCTTAAGTCCACCTTAAAACACTTAGAATAAAGAGATAATGGACATATCTCAGAAATGTTTTATTTTTGCTAAGAAGAATATAAATAGATGTAAATTTCATTAATTTAATCATTGTTGCCTGTAGACATTAGTCATTTTTACATTTGAGTTATAATACATGTCTAATGTATGCAAAAGCAAACAGGTAGTCACACGTTTAGATCTATGGGCTCATAATGTTCCCAATTTTATGGTATGATTTCTGTTTTCATGCATTAGCCCACCAGTGATGAATTGTATCACTCTCTTATAAACGAACTCCACTTCAACACACACTAATTTTTAAGCTATTGGAGCAAATATGTGCCCTTTAAACCCTTAATGGTAAATTGCTTTGATAATTGGGGTAAGAATAGAAATATAAATGTAGGAGAGTCTACTGATTGGCTAGTAGGCAATTAGGCAATTGATAGCTCAGACTGATGTACAGAAAATAGGTGGCTCATGGATTGACCGTTATCATGGTTTTCATAACAAAAACAGTAAATCTAATAACAAGAATGATAAAAATGAAAAAAAAATCTATCTCCATTACCCAAGATTTTGTAGTATGTTGAGAAGGAAAGGGAATCAATAAGATCAATGTGTAAGTATACACATGTCCATTTGAAAGTTTAATAAATGATTTGTGTGATAACATTTAGTGACTGCTGTGTGTAGACCCTAGAATAGGTGCTAGGAAAACAAAAATAAGACAAAACATCTTCAAGGAGTTCATGGTCCATTAGGGAAGACAGATACAAAAACAAAGGGAATAAAAAGAAAAAAAGGAAAGAAAGGGAAGAAACAGTGTGGACAGTGAATGGAAATGCCTAGAATATTGTCAGAACTTGGAGGAGAGGTTGCTAATTCAGCAGTAGCATACCCCGTCTAAGGATGAGCAAGGAAAGTCATAGAAGAGGATACCAACCAGTGACAGAATCACATAACCCCAAAGATCATTCTTCTGTATCTTAGTTCAAGGGCACGGAATTTCAGATTCACTATGATTGAAAAATTACTACAGTTCTGTAATAAACTTTTCTTGTACGGTCTTAGGACCAGGTCTTCTTGGGTAGCAGGGTAAATAAGGATGGGCATGATGAAGGGAGAATTTCAAACCAAACTCATGAGAACTTCCTGATTTCAAATGCCAGTGCAAGTAGTTGATAACAAGTGAGCTTAATGAAATCATTAAGCAAGCCCCCTCCCCTCCTCCAAATTAATAAAGAGGGACTGGGTTTCTAAGGAAAAGTTTTTATGAATTTTCTTTTTTTCTTTTTGTTCTGTATTTTTTCTCCCATGAAATCCCAATATGTATACTGTGTGTATATATATATTTGTATATAATACGTGTGCATACTTAATGTGTAGTACCTGCCAGTCCATATATATGTAGACACAGTATAAGTGATATTAGACTAATGTAAACAGAGATTAACAACAGTCCCTGCCATCAGCCATGTGTTTACACAGAAATTCACACCTTCATTTTTACATCAGCCAACATAGACGTGCATGATACTGTTTTAACTTGGCGAACAAAGCATGTGAACTTTTCTTTAGGTTTTGTTTTCTTCTGTATCATAATTACAGTGATGATTCCATAATTCAGTTATCCTTGGGAGGGGTGGAGAGAAAAAATTATACAGATATATCTATCCATATATGCACATTCCTGTGTATATATATAAATAGATATATACCTTGTATATATTTGAGAAACATTTTCTGTCGTTTCACCTCATCTTGTGCCGCATGAATTTTTGGTGGTTCAATTTATTTTGTTTTGATTCCCATTTAGTATTTTGGTCATTATGGCTATGTGAAACTCATTGCTGTATTTTTATTGGTAATTATAATCATTTTTTAAATACTGAGAGATATATAGATATACAAAACAAAGAAGGCAACAAAATCTTTTCTTGCCATCCTAATCTCTGATTTCTCCCCCTTCGGCATATCCCTCCAGTATTTATATTTATGCTCAAAACAAAACAAACCCCAGCAAATCCAAGAAAGTTGTGTACAAAAGAATGAAATACTGTGTTTTCCTCTTCTTCCTCCTATATAGATATATTTTTTTCCTTTTAATTTACTTCCTTTTCCCTTTTCATTTCTCCCCATATCTGCACAGGCCACTTGCCTTTCCTCCCCACTGCCCGGCCCCCTCCCCCCCCCCCATGACAATGTAATTAATTGAAAGGACAGATGAGCCAGGAAAAAAAAAAAAGAAAAGAAAAAAGAAAGAAAGAAGGAAAGACAGATAGACATTCAGATACAAGAGAGAAACACACTCCTGTCCACAAATTTCAGATGGCATAAAAAGAATTTTATTGCAGATGTAGAATATTTGTTGTATCTTTTATTTCTGGACCAGCCCAGGATCATTGTGTGGCATGCAGTGATAGTTCTGTAGCTAATCAACTAACCATGGCCTTCATCACCAGTGCATGGCTGTAACGATGTCATCTTGTGTCTCATCCAAGTGACACCTCCAGGCTAACCCAGCAAGTCCAGTGTATGAGTTGTGGGGGTAACTTTCTTTTGTAGTTATAATTTCACGGGTTCTCGTTTTTCCTATTAGTTCCATTGGGTCATGGCAGCCCCAAGAGCTGCTCTCACAACATCTCTGTGTGGTTTCGTTCTTGTGTTCGCTTCCCTTGGCACCGCAGTCAAGCATGTGTCTCTTGTCTGGCACATCTGTCTTGCCATCTTGTCTTGGAGTCCACTGCCGTGCTCTTGTTCTGTGATTCTGTTCTCTGTTTGTAATATGTGGTTTGAAATGCTCTCCCTTTATTTCTCACTCCCCTCTTGTTTCTACTTTTAACCTCACCCCTAGGGAACTTCACAAAGAAGCAAAACAAATTTTCAGTCAAAATGTAAGGCTGATAACTGTGCTTTGCATCTGGAAGTCATAAGTTGCACTTTTTACTGGCTAAGGGGGCAAAACTTACAGTGAGAAACTCCTAATGATAACAGCCAAGCAACCACCCAATCAACAACAACAGGAAACCCTTGTTGATTTTTTTTTTTTTTTTGGCATAATCAAATGGGCTTACTGTTAGAAATTTCACGTAAAGGCTGATTTCTGGAGAGTTTTTGTATTGATTATCAATCTTCTAGTTAGTTTTTTCTTCAGGAACAGATGAACAAAGGTTTTTCAGAAAATGCTAGTAAGGAAGCATCCTCATTTCTGCTATATAGAGCAGTGCCTGTTCTTGAATTGGTAAGGAATTTGTGAAAATCTGAATGTGTTTTATTATGAAATGCATTTATGTTTATGTATTTCAACCTAAAATATAAATGTGTTTGGCAAGGCATCGGAGGAAAAAAAAAAAAAAACTTTTTAACTCACTGGTTTTACCTCATGCATATTTTGAGGTAAGAATATCTTTTGATCTTTTAGAGTCAAATGATGTATATTTTATATTATTTTTTTAATTCATGGAAGTATTACAGAGCCAATGCTTTGACTAGACTTAAATCCTTTCTTTTCTCTTTCTGAAGAACGTGACATACATAATTGCTGTAGTTCTGAGAATAGAGTCTGAATTTCTTGAGACGGAAGTGGAAAAAAGTGCCCAGTTAATTCTTCGGGTGCTGGATTATGCTTCTGATGATCCAGAAAATTCGTGGGATGACTTGGAATGACTTGGAGTTTTTTTTTAACACTAATAATCTGAAAATGCATCTCTGTAACTTCACCCCCTTATTCATGGAGGTTGAACAAGAGAATATAAAATAGGTATGCAAGGATCAATAGATTAAAGATTTTTGAAATAGTTCTAAAATTTCTATAAGTCCATATTTCTAATCAGGACAAGAGAAAGCATTTCGAGGCAGGTGGTTTTATGATGAGATGTTTCAGGTGTGTCGGGGTAGCTCTGTGCTGCTCTTCAGCGGAAGGGCAAAGCAAGAGGATATTAATGGGGCTGTGGACTAAGAAGAACTTTTTTAAAAAGACAAGGGAGAGAGGGAAGGAGGAAGAGAGTGAAGGGAGGTAAGGCGCTAGGGAGAGAGGGAGAGGTATTCATGACGAACGAAGAAAAACAGCTAGCCCATAAATGTTAAGAACCAGCACACACACAGACACACACAGCTCTAATGTGTAGTGTTTTCTGTGCAGAGTGTAAAATACTGCCATGGCTGACTTCAAGCCACACATATGACAATAGGAAACTGAGGAGTGGGAAGTACTGCTCATTAGTACGTGATTATATAGTATTTTCACCATACAGATACTACAGACATCAATCACCTCGAGAACTTAGAAAACAGTAAAATGTAGTAAAATAACTAGGAAGTAATGGGTTTTAAGTTTTTAATACCTTTGTTTTTAACAATGTATTTGATTGCAATTTTATATACTTTAATTTTTGATGATGGCTGTTTAACAGCCAACTTGCAAAATTGCTGAAAATGTGCTAGTAATCAGCCGTCAAGAGCTGGCTCTAGCACCCCACGGGCTCAGGTCCATGCTGGGGGCATTCAAACACGGGATTTATTTAAAATTCTTTTAAATTATTATGAGTGGGAAACTGTTATGGCCATCTTACAGTTGAGATAATCAGGACTCAAAAACTTTGCTTTTCCAAGATTGCATTATCTGCTCATAGTGGCAGAGGTAAGATTCAAACCCAAATCCGTTTGAAAATGGATACATTGTATTTCTCCTGCAGTGTGCACAGAGGGTAGGGATTCAACACTTATTGAAACACTAAATTTTGGAACCATCATGCGCTTATTTGTGGAGCTTTCACTAATTTTGTTTCCTCAAAATAGAGTTGCCAAATACTCCTCCCTTAGTAACAATGAAGAGAAATAAGATATTTCTTAGGTTCACAAATTTTGCTTCTTGAGCTTTAGAAAGACATAATAGACGCATTTCTTAGCATGTAATTATAATCTCCAGCATGATTCCATCATTCAGTTGTTATGTTTTTGTAACTTTTAAAATAAAATGAACTTTATTTAGTTATGGTATTTGATGCATGTTAATTAACCAACTGCACAGTGAAATATATCAATGCCCATTACTTCCACATTTTCTCGTAAACTAGTATACTAACACTTAAAACAGCATGAGAACCATTGTATTGCAGAAAAATAACTGAAGCTTTAAAAAGTCATTTAACTGTTAAATACTTAATCATTGCTTTGTAAAAGAGTTTGAGAGATCTGGGACTTAAAAAGGAAAAATGTTGGATCTTATTAGCCCTTCTAATTTGACGAGAAAAATTCTGTGATTGGGTTTCCAATAGTGCAATATTTTACTTTGATTTGATGTCAGGGTTAGTTGCCCCTGTGGTCAACTTCCAGTGACAGCATACGTAATACTGAATAGAGTCCCCTGAAGTGATTTCTAGGCTTCTATAGGTTCGCCACTGCTTCATCTTTGTTCCTTCATCTGGTAAATATTCACTGAACACTTAATTATAGTCAGGGATAGTCCTAAGTATTTTATATTTTTAACTTCTTTAATCCTCATAGCAATCTTGTGAGGGGCTATTATCATTTTTTATTTTAAGATGAGTAAACTGAGGCACAGAGGAGCTAAGCAAATTGTCCCAAGTTCACACAGCAAGGAAGTAGAAGAAAAAATGGGATTTGAACCCAAGCCAACTGGCCCTCAAGCCCACACACTAGTCACTATGGTACATTGTCTCTTATTCTATAGCGTTTACTCTCCATTAACCTGGATACATAAAAGAGCTACATGCTTCCTACATAACAATGACAGAAAGTGTGTGTATTGAGTATATTAATTCGTTGGGTAGTACTTGTTAAATGGATTAATTACTGTGTCTCTCAAAGGCTTCAAAAGCATTGCTTGATTGGGGTTATGAAATTGCTCAGTTATGATTTATCCAAACAGCTGTGGTTGCAACAACTTACCCTGGTTTCCTGTGAGGTGGAGTGGTTCCAATACTCAGGATAAATACCATCACTTAGGTGAGGTTATTCCCTCTTGAGTTCACCTGTGTAATAATTTGTGCACTGGGGCTTCTCGCTCATTACTCATCAGCAGTCCCATTTAGAACATATGATCAGACAACAGCCCCTCTGAAGACAGAGGCTCTTAGAGTTCTGGTAAGATGCTGTATTTTCTTTATTTCCGAAATAATTATGTTCCTTGGAGCACAGTGTTGTAGATGTTACAGATAATAGAAGGCAACAAAATAAGTGAACATGGACCTCAGGGGACATCTTTCTTAGCCCCTCGTTTTTCTCATTTTCTCACATTATGGATCTCAAACTATATATATATATGTCAAAACCAACAACAGCAACAAAACCCCCCAAAAAACAAAAAACAAACCTTTCTTGGGCTCTTAAATTTTCTATGGAAGAAAAAAAAATCTCAGAAGGAGTTATTAAGGACTAAAATTCACAATTAAAAAGAAAGCATCTTTTTAAAACTGTGCTTGCTTTTATTAGAATCCTTCCAAGGAAACTAGAGCTCGCCCAAGCATCTGAGTGTCTCATTACGAGCTATATCGGTCCTGACCAGTCCTGAAGCCAGATCCTAAATCAGAAAATGTTACAGTTGCAAATGCTGGAGTCATTCTCTACTGCCCAGTAGTTGCACTGCCCTTAGCTCTGAACCACAGAGGTGCCTTTATGCTAAGAAATAATGACGGTTGGCAACATTGTATTGCCAAGTGTTCCAATTTGTCCAATCCATCACTCAGAGCAAAGGTCGGGCAGACTTTTTTCTGTAAAGGGCTACAGGGCAAATATTTTAGATTTTAAGAGTCAGATGACCCGTTGTAACTACTCAGCCCTGTTGTAACACAGAAGCGGCCGCAGACAATACATAGATGAACAAGTGTGGCTGTGTTTCAATAAAACTTCATTTTCAGAAGCAGGCATCAAACTGGATTTGGTAGTCTGCTGATCCCTAATCTAAAGACACCTGATAGATTTCTGACTACAAATTCCTCACCTAAATATATATAGTTGAGTCCTTCTTGCTCATTCTAGCACCGATCTTAGTACACATTTGTTGAGTTCTCCATTAAGTACCCGAGACCACATAGGAGAGGATAGGACATTAAGAACTCGTTGTTTCCAACACATCATTATCTCAGATATGAAACATGACAACAAACAAACATTCACTACCAGGGTCATCTCCACTCCGCGTGCACATTGCATTTCTTGTAACAACTTTATGCTCTGCCCTTCATTTTGCAAATCTATCTTTTGGACTTCTGCCGCGGCTGGGCGTGGGCTGCCTTCTCCCGTGCTTCCAGGCCTCTTTGGCAGTAGACTCCTTGAACTCCAGCCCACATGCTGTGTCACATCCCAGTAATTCTTCCCCAAACCTTGGCTGTGGGTTATTGAGCTGACAAATGTCTAAATGACTGAGGTATGATATTTGCAACCTGCTGAGAACCTCTTCTTTTCCTGTGCTTTTTGATTTGTAGCTTTATAAGTTTTTTGGAGCAAAGTGAGAAAAATGTTCTTGGTGACACTGGCACAGGAACTGAATGGGGCAGACAAAATTGGAGGGACGCGATATATAGGATTCCTTCCTGCATTGAGGACAAAAGCATTTATTTGTGTCTTAGCCCTCTGAGTGTCGGAGGTAACGGATTATGCGGTGGGGCGCAGAAAGCAGCATCCTGATGTCCTGAGGAGAATAATGTCTTTTACCACCTGGCAGCAGATTAGACAGGAATAGGCTATGAAAATACAGGTTCAAAGCCATATTTAGTATGACTGCGGAAATGGGATCTGTTACTTAAGGATTTTATTTTACGAATTAGTGCTTAGTCCCTTTAGCATCTTTAACATTAGAAATCTGTGGAAAACCAACATAAAAAAACTCCTGGATGAGTATCAGGTCAACTGTGAAGCCAGAACCTAACGCATCCCAACCCCAGGGGGAGTATAAGATTAACTTTGGGGAGCTTGGATGCTTAGTGACAACATGAGGAGCTTTCTCCCTTAGCAAGGCCCCCTGATGTGGTACTGTGCCTGCAGTCGTAAGGTCCTAAACTGGCTTGGAAAGAAAGCAGAAAACTAAATGGAGAGACAATGCAGGGAGACAAGAAAGAGGGAGCCGTTTGGAGAGGCTTTGGGGGCAGGAGGTGTAAGGGTTGGCTTCTAAAACAACGTAATTTAGAATTAGTGTTTTAATAAGCCTCTGAGATCAAAGGGATTGTAGAAAACAGGAGTAAAACAAGGGTTAATTAAGGCCTATTGATGGATGACCTGATAGGAAGGTAACAAAGGAAAGTCAACTTCTTTTTCTCTCATTATGCCTGCAATAGCCTGGTATTTTACTGCGTGGTTGGTTGATTGGTTGGTTTCATTTTTTGTTTGCTTGCTTGTTTATTTCTTTATTTACTTACACTTATGCATTACGGGGGTTCCCTATAAAGCAAACGGGCAAACCCAGTCCCCAGGGACCTTCTGGGTATTATGAATAGGTGAAGTAGACCAGATTTCACACAATCAGCAATAGCAAGAACTCTGATAAACTAGAGAGAGCATGCCCTCATTTAACAGCATTGAAATTAAATATATTTACTATGTTAAAATAAAAATAGACCCCATGAAAGTCAAACAAGATACAACAATGACACACATAGTGTTTTTCATCCTATCTTTAAAAATTCCTTTAGATCTCACCCCTTCATAAAATTTGAGGAGTGTGCTCTCAGTAAGATTTCTGGTGAAGGTACCAGTTGGTGTCATTGGCTATCAAATTAAACACAGAAATTCCTCTTCCTAACTACCATATGCTAAAGGTCTTTTCTGTATTTTTTTCTTTTATTATAATCTTAAAGTTTACACAACTCTAAGGGAATACACTTGAAGAACTTAAGAGTTCATTGTAATTGGTTTAGGTGACCATTTTGAAGCCTACGCAGGTAAATTGATTTGCTCAGGATCACAGAGCTCATTTTTGTTAGCGTCAGAATTAAATCCCAAGTGTCCTAAATCCGTAATCCATGCCATTTTACTGATACTGTGTATCCCGGGTTTTTTTGTTGTGGGTTTTTTTTTTTTTTTTTTTTTTTTTTAAAGCTCAGAGGTTTTATTCTAATCTGAGATAGTATCCAACAGAAAATTCAGAGGAAGTGTAAAAAATTGGTTTTCTTCTTTCTGGCCATTGAGGGGTCAGATCTATAACTCTCTAGCATACTGGCCACTAGGGGAGCCAGCGAAGAGGTTACTCAAAAATGGCGAAGCAATTCGTGGGGACTAGAAGTGGCTTGTGGTACAGACCCAACCATTGTATGTTCTAGTGATGAGTTGTTTGTGCTGTGACCATCCTACACCAAGGACACATGATCAGGCAAACTGGAACTGAGGTTCCAAAGCTCAAATGTAAAGCCAGTGGCAAGCCATGCCAAAATGTATGCTCATCCATGGTGAAATCAGAAAAGGATACTACATCCAGAGTTTCCACAAAGTTAAACTTGATAGAATTGCCCTATATTCTGAGATTGTATCTTCTGGTTTTTGATGGTTAAATCAATGTCTTTCACAAAAATAATGTTTTGTAATGGTTTGTAGTATCTTGAATTAGCAAATAAAATTTGGCAAGTGGATATTAGTCCTCCCCCATAGATTTTTCTTTTACATTTTACTGGTCTCTGTAAAAACCAAATAGACCAACCTCCAGAAACCAGAAAATGAGATTTAAAGCATTATCTATACTGGCACACTAGATTTAATAGATTTTGAAGACTAAAGACCAAAATCTAAAATGTTATTATGAACTAGATGATCTTAAGGTCAAGCCACATATTTTACTGAAGCCCCAGGAAGTTATTCTATACGTAGGTCATTTAGATATTAAGTATTAAGATAGTTTTTGAATCCCAGCACAAAGAGATAGACAAAAGCACAAAATAGAATGGGAGATTCCCGAAAATCCCAGAATAAATGTTATGAGAAAACCAAAATCAGTTTATAAACATAAATAGACTTAAAAATAGAAATGTTTAAGGACTGGGATCTAAATTGAGATTTTTTTTTTCCATCTGAACCCTCACAGCAGAGTAGAGAGAGCTATTTTGTTGCACTGAATTAGTCTACATTTGAGCTAATGTGATCCATCTTTGTGTCAAAAGAAGGTCAAAAACCTTAGTCCCCAGCCAGAAGAAAGGGTATGATCTCTAGTAAAGGCAATTACTGAATTGTATCTATGGTTCTCATCTCCTCCTACCTTTTCTGTCTCTTGGCGAATCTATACCAATAACCTCTGCTTAACAGAATTTATTATCTAAATATTGAAAATATTACACTTAATTTAGTCTAATAAAGAGCCATGCCAAGTATACTGAGTGTTTATTGGAAATTAGAAGTTCGATGTCCTGAATCAGGTATAAGGATTATAACATCAGTGCTGATCTTTAAGTGGTGGCCAGTGGGTGATTTTTATTTTGTTATTCATACTTCAGAATTTCTATGTAGAGTATGTATTTGTTATCGAAAAGTAAGGATACACACACACACACACACACATCTAGCTATATTAAAAGGCCAGCAAGGGAAATCTTGGGAATATTTAGACATAGAAACTCTGCCAGACCAGTCATTTGAAAAAAAAAATAGTGAATTCCTGTTTTTACCATGAGTTTGAGTTAAGTCCATGGTGTAAGGCTCTGCAAGGAAGCTGCTGGAGGAACTCAAGAGGAGGATGATGATGATGATAGGTAGGGCTCTGTATAGCTGAGCACACCCCAGTTCCCTGAGGTCAGTCCTGTTCATCAAGTGACAAATGGTCCGTGGATGCACCAGGTGGTCCGATAGAAGCAGTAGGCATGAGGTAGCCTGTAAATGGCCCATTACCAGAAAGCTTAAAATCTGTGCTCGGAAACCAGAAACACAGATGGGATGTGAAGTGGCCTTCAACAGACACTTGGGAATATGATTGATTTTATATTCCAGCCTTTGGGTGCTGTGTAACCTCCACTGCCTGACCAGCCTCAGCTGTGCACCTGCTTGTTGGAGGGAATACACAGAGCAGAGGATGCCCTTGCAAAGGAGTAATTAAAAACTTTGCATTCCTCTCTCTCTACCTCGCTCTTCTTCCTTCTCTCCCTTGATAGGATGTCCAGAAAATTAAACCAGCTGTAGATTAATTGAGACTCTCTTCCTTGTAGGGAACATCTGTCACCACTGCTACCGAGATTGTAGGAACGAATTAAAACATTTGATTACCTTGAGTCCAAAAGAATGCTGTAGTCTCTTCAGTCATTAGTTTATCAGAGTTTCTTGGTGGTTCTTTTTTTTTTTTTTTCCATGTGCAGCTTATGACTTTAGCCCTTCCCTGAAGCTGTAAGATATTTCAGCAGATGTCGTTTCCCCCTATGTCTACCCTTTCTCTTGTGCAAGGGGGAGAAAGCACTCAACAAAAGCAGTTTTGGAGATAGACAGAAGAGGTCTCCATCATGAACATATTTTTAGAAACAGCTGGTAAAACAAATGGTCCAAATGTGATGCCTGGAGCATAGCTATTCAAACAACAGGGTTGTTTAAAGATAAAAGCAACCACTTTTCAATATCTACATGAGTAGTGATTCCCACACTTAGACTAAAGAGATGGGAGAGCTTGCTAAGACTTTTTGATTTCTATTTTGTTTTCTGGGACAACTTCTTTCACTCTTTTGGTGGTGTTAGTGTGTGACTATTAAAAGCTTCCCGTCAAATGGTTAAAATTGTGACTATCATCGCAGATAAAATATTTTTGAATTTACATATAATGGATTTTTAAATTTTTGTTTTATGCTTCGGAGAACGTTCCTTTTGGATAGCATCTATGTGGCGTCTAAAAGAACGAATTGGGAAATCAATAATGTCCTGATGCTATCACTGATCTTATAACCCATGTTTTTAAAAAAAGGCAGTGCTACTAAAGGACGAACATTTGTATTTGTAGCCATTAAAACAAAAATCTAATTTCACTTTCATTGGCCACATTCAGAGTCTGCTTTATGACCTTCCCTTGTCATGACTTCATTTGTTTACTGAATTGTTCTTTTTTTTTTTTTTTCTGGAGCCACTGCCAAGTGCTATTACAAAGAATCCTTTATCACACCAATTGGTGAAATAATTCTTTATTATATTTTTTATGGTAGTTCCAGTTTTCAAATTACTTATGCATTCTCTCCGGGTCAGGCATTGCATGAAGGCTGATTTGTTATCATTGAGCTTGATAAACGAGTGTTCACCTTACCAGTTGCCATTCATGTTGACTTTTTCCTACCCTTTGTTCACTACGGTTTTGTTTTCATTTAAGAAAATTGCAGAAGTGAGGCCTCCAGCAGGGGTACGTTCTTCCCAGTGGGCTCTTACCCAATGGAGAAAGCCTCCCTTTTAAAACCATGCACAGAGAATAATCTTCAGTACCTCCCTCTCCCCAGCACCCCACCCGTCCCATGGGGCATCATGCTTACTCCATAGATGGAACTAAGAAATTTGAAAAGTGCTTCACTTATTATTTTCATTACATAAATATAAGAAAAGTATCTTTTCTATAACCCAGCCCATCTGCAGTATGCCTCTGCTATTTTACCCCAAACTGACCTACTCGATGCGTAGTTTTGATGTTGTGTAGTTTGGGACTGATTTTTTTTCCTTCTATCATGCTGGTCCTGGAAAACATGATCATAAATACTGACAACCCAGATTTTTAAAAACATATGTATCCTTATCTTTATACACTTACACTAAAGCATCAATCAGTAACTTTCACGGATGGTTCTTTTGATGTAAAAATAACTCCGTATCGGAGTTATAGATCCTGAAGCACCTGTCACATTGGAAATCTGACCATGAAGTCTGCATACGTGTGTTCTAATATCATCGTGACCACGCACCATGCACACACAAAATTACCTACACATACATAGACTTACTTCCTCAGAGGTGGGTGTTTTTTTTTAACTTTTGATTTTCAAATAATTTCAGAGCTATGACAGAGTAGGGGGAGTTAGGAGGCAGGGTGAGGGCAGGGAAACCCTTTCTGATGAAATGATATTTGAGCTGAATTGTGTGGCATAAGTGAAAGTTAACTGGGGAAAGAAGAAGGAAGAAGCATTTGAGCTGGCAGGAAACTGTAGACGTTAGAAAAAAGCAGTCATCTCGGGGGTCATCTGGGAACAGCAACTGTCTCAGAGGATTTTGTCTAAGGTATAAAAGAAAGAACCTTCAGATAAATAGGCATCGGTGTCCTTTTGCATCTCCGGGTGAGTGGAGATAAGAGAAAATTTAGCGACCCGGCAGTGCCCCTTGGTGGGGAGCGAGCAAGCTGTGCCAAGAATGGGCCCATAGTGATGTGGTCACCTGAGAAATGTAGACTTTCAAAAAAAAAAAAAAGCCAGTCTGTCATTTTTGGTACACCAATTCCTACCAGTAACGGAGACGGTGACAGGGGTATATGTCTGAGATAAGAAGTGTCACCAAAGCCATTTCCAGAGTCTTAAAGTCTTAGATGATTCTTTACATTTCAGGGTACGATTGTGCATTTCTTCAAACACATGCAATTTGGATGTGAGAGACTTAAGACCACAGGCAAATCCTAGGTGTTCTTACATCTTGCAAAGACTCTGAGTGAATTAGTCACACAATCGTTTTTTTTAAGGCAAATAGACATTGTCTCAAAGGATTGTGCTGGAGATGAGAATTGCATATCGGTGATGGTGGTGCAGAAGTAGAGCCAAGTATCGCTCTCCTTATAGTTTACACAGTTCCGCATTTCCCCACGACCCCCTTCACCATGACCGCCATTACTGAGTAAGTCCTTGAATCTGTGATTTTAAAGTTACTGGTCATTTCCCAGCGTGATTAATGATTTTGAAGGAAAGAGTCTACATGCTTTGCTTTTTAAACACTTGCCCCACCATAGAAATTTGTGCTTCTACCGTTGGAATAAAAGAAAAATGCTTTGTATTAAGACTTAGAATAATGATGTTGTTTTCTGTTTAGGACATATTTTTATTATTATTACTACCATAAAGAACTACTTTTTCCAAAAAGGAGATAATAGGAAATCCAGTCCAGAATGTCCAGAACAGGACTTTTCAAAGTCACGTCTTAGATTGCTAACAGCACCTCAGTACTGGGTGGGAACCAAATCGTCTTTCTGTCCATTGGGAAATAGCAGGTTTTCTTCCCGTCTGTCATTGCCTGTGTGTGGCAATCACCTCTGCTTATAAAAATCCATTCCTTCTGCCTGTTGCACTTGATAAGATTACTGCTGATTACCGTTTAGATTTTTCAGATTTGGTAAGTGACATAGCACATTTTATGGAGTCAGGAACCAGTAGCCATGAAGATTAGTCGTGGTGGCCTGAATCAATTCTAAATGAATTGTTTTATTGCCCACACAATGATCAATATTTGTGCTGCCACAAAAGCTCGGTTCTAGCCCATGAAAGAAGAAATATATATATATATATTTAGTTCTATGGGCTAACAGACTTCTCTGAAGTTTTCTTTGCAGAGAGAGATGGCTAGTAAGCATCTTTTTCAGTAGAATAGCGCTGAGTTATGGTAACAACATCATTTACCCACCCAGCCTCCCGTGGCCACAGAACCCAATGACTTCTTTTTTTAAATGAAGGTGTCTGCATATCCGCGGCGCTGCTCACCGTATTTCATTACAATGCATTGCTTCACTCAACACACTCGGAAAGAAGAAAATGTACCGGCAGCTTCAAATTCCGCCACCTCCTCCGAGCCAGGCTTGTTTATCTGTCTACAACACACTTGGAGCATTTGAAAGACTAGTGATGAGGTTCATTCGTGCTGTAAAAATGCGTTGAGCATCATGGCTGCTTCCTTCACAATGGCCTGGCATGGAAGGATGGAGAAGGCCATTGTTACCGCACAAATGACTGTCAATTTGCCTCTTAGATGGCTTGCCCAGGGAAGTTGCATCATTTTAAAGTTCCAGGGAACATTTATGATAGTAGTATTTTAGTTGTAACTTTGTGAGACTCCTTAATAAGCTTGCAAAGAATAAGCTTGGAATCCAGAAATAGTTTGTTCTATTTCAGGGTGGGGCGGGGGGGTGGTGTTGCTTTATACTTAGGTAGGGTCCTTCATCTAGCCATGGGGTTTAGATTCAGGCTCAAGAAGTGGGCTTGGGAGGCATGCTCCTTTGGCTCTAGATAATGAACAAAATGAACAAAATGCTTTTCTCTGTCAATTTGAGGGTGGGGGGCACCTTTATTTCTGGAATTACTCTCAGTAAACCACAAAATGTATGACAGGGAGCTGGAAAGAACAGCTTGACATGTGAACGTTTTCCTTCTGCAAGTACTCAACCGGAAGAGGAGTCTAGTGGCACCCCAGAGGAGGCCTTCTACAGAGCCTGGAAGTTAGAGACAGCCCACAGGCCTGAGGGTCCTCCCAGACCCTTGCCTGATGCTGCTTGCCAGAGCTAGGGAAAGGAATTCTTTTTTTTTAAACATTTTATTTATTTATTTGAGAGAGGGAGAAGCAGACTCCCAGCTGAGCAGAAAGCCTGACGTGGGGCTCGGTCCCAGGACCCTGAGATCACGAACCGAGCCGTAGGCAGACGCTTAACTGACTGAGCCACCCAGGCGCCCTGGAAAAGGAATTCTTGGTTTACTGTTCGATGGCACAGATCATCTCACAGTGGAGGAGAGCTAGTCTTTGTGTCCCCTTTATATAAAAACTCTTATTTCCCAGCGTTGGGGTAGATAGAGCCACGGGCAGAGTAACTGCTCCATTTTGTCTTAACGGACTAAAACCACCTTAGTCCATCGCTTACCTCCTGTTAACTCATTTGCTCTGTAAAGGGAGACTTGCTCAGTTAACTATTTGGGCAGCTTCGTAAACCTTCCGTGTTGTTTGGCACAAGGCATTGGTGACGGCTGTAAGCCACCTAGTTTTAGTCCTCTCCTCATTTCCTTCACACTGATGGAGGAAATGAGAAGGAGGTTGAATAAGCTCCCTTTTTTTTCTTAGATGACACAAATATTAAATTGACAGATACACTCTTTGGAGGTTCCAGTCCATTTCAGGAAAGTGTTGATATGAGGTCTTTAAGGGTCAACAGTCCTATTAGAGAGAGGGAGACCACCGGGGAATCATGAGGAAAAGAAAAATGAGGGGAATGTCTGGATTCAATAGGAAATTGGAGGTGCTGAGAGCATTTTAAGAAAAACGCTTGCTTTTTGACCAGCAGTGTCTTTTTGTTCAAAGGGACTAGAAACTTCATACTTTCCCTGAAGTATAAGAAAACTGCAGACCTATCTCCACAACTTTTTTCTCTTTATATAATCTTGCCGTCCCGCCAGAGCTAGCAAGTGAGGGTTTTCACATGGGAACTGGTCATACGGGATGTCCATGCAGAACTGGGGGAGGCCCCGTGTTCCACACATGCAGAGCGGGGAAGCTCCCGCTCTGGGTCGATGAAGGTGTGTGGACTGCCCCGTGTGTCCCATCCGTGCTTCTGGGAAGCTCACATAATCCGGAGAACTGAGGATATATTCCTTAGATACCAGGCTACTGGGGACCTAGACATTGTGTCTGGTTTTATTTTTATGTTATCAAACGTGGGGTTTTCCTAGCTTCACTTAACACGTCTGGAGGACAGAGCTGTTTCAGTCAGACACAGCTCTGCTGCTCTTAGAAACATTGAGGATGGATTTCCTTGTTGGTACCTGCTACTCACGAGAGACGAAAAACTGATAATTTGGCTGCTGGCAAAATTCCACTGCAGTGGCTAATAGGGAGTTCTGGAAAGATGCCAACAGCAACCAGATTGCATGAAGTACTTAAACTACTCTTTAAGATCAGTTCTGCAGTTGGGAACTTGAAATCAACTGCAGAGCCACCTTCCAGTTTCCAGCCTATTCTGCTCTGTGTTTCTCTTGTCTTCTGTCATTTCCCTCATATGTTATCCCAAAGGGGATTCTCTCTCTGTGTGTCTCTCGCACACAGACATGCTTCTGTGAAAATGCCATAGTACTTTAGAATTTAACACTTTCACATGTGTTATCCCTTGCCTTGTACAAATATTAATGATATGATGATATTACCTATATTAATGATATTCGTGGTTCGAGAGAAACACCAAAGGAATCATAGTATGGACTATCTCCTACGTTGCATTGCAGACCATGGCAGGAGAGGAGAGCTAGGTATCACAGACCTGGGCTATAGCCCTGGCTCTGTTCCTCAGTATCTCCCTGACCTTGAGCCCATACCTTAAATTCCCTGCAATGTGGTTTCTTTACCTTTAAACCAGTGCTTCTAAACTGAGGGTGATTTTGCCCCTAGGAGATATCTGACAATGTCTGGAGATATTGACTGTCACAACTGGGGAGATGCTATTGACATCTAGTGAGTAGAGGCCAGAGACGTTGCTAAACCTTCCGAGTATACAGGACAGCTCCCTTAAGAGAGAATTATCCAACCTAAAATGTCAATGAGGTTGAGATACCTCACGTCAAGATGTAAATAACGTCTACCCCATTCATCACAGGAATATGATGGGACTCGGATATATATGAGAACATAAAGTGGCCTTCCATGTCTGATATTAATACCATTTGGCATAGGGTGTAGAGACACCACATTGAATCTAGAGAAGAAAATAAATTTATTCTCCTGGATTAAAAGTCATAAATGAAACTATCAGATCAAAATATAGTCAATGCCTCCACTAAATCTTGCTCCATAATTGTGGTTTTAAACCAATTCTCTGAACATAGGAGAAACAAGGAAAAAATATTAATCTTAGAAGGAACCTACCATTCAGTGACTAATATAGATAAAGGAAATTGGAATCCATGCAACTAATAGACTTTTCTATTAGCATACAGTTATAACACATCTTTCCTAATAGAAGTGAGCTTAAAATAATAAGTTGTTTGGATCACATTAATTAACACTGAGCTAGCTCTATTAGATTTGCACCTGAGGTTGGGTTCATTTTACCAGTACTGATGAATATCAAACTTAACAATATCTAGCCACATTATATTAGAATAAAATATGTTTTACATTGAAGGCAAATGTTAGACTAGACTCTTAATAATGATCTTTTATATTAGCTCAGATAACTAGAGATAGTAAAAAATGAATTAAATTTCAACGAGCCAAACTACAACATCAGCTATAATAGTAATGAGAATTAATTCTTTTTGTAGCTTTTATTGTGCAGTGACCTCATCTGTATATATATATAACTCTGGAGTTTACAAGTCATTTTCACAGATATTGCTTCTTTCCTTATTTTTGCAATGCAGTCCTCTTAAAATTTTAACTTGAGATTCATGGAAAAGATCTGAATTTCTTCACAGAATTTTATTTACAGGAGCATTTTTGTTGGGAAAGAGCATGAAATCTTTATCAAAATTTCAAGAAGGTTTGTTATTCAAAAAAAAAAAAAATTGAGAGATCACCCTTAGGATAAAGGCTCATCTTCTAAATGCTCATTTTCACCAAAGTCCTCCTTAAATCATACTGTATTTATTCAATACCAATATATTAACAGATCATCTCTAGAAGTACTAATTGATCAGTAATTTTAAAATTCTTAATTGACATAGATGCAGATTTTTTTTTTAATTTAAAGATGCAGATCGGAAGCTCCGCCATATAGCTAAATTGAATAATTATGCAAATGCATCACAATATTATTTAATTGGACCTTTTGGAATGAAAATAACCCAGATATCTGTCAAGTCACAACATCTTGTATGTAAACAAGCAGAAGAAAACAGTTCTGGCTGCCCTCCCAAGAAAATATACATGAGAGAGCATGTAATTATAGTACAAACACATTCCCACGTTGCTTGTTATGGAATTCCCACTGTGTAAGAACAACTATATAGATAGACTGGAAATCCAGAGTTGGTAGTTAAATAAATAGAATTGTCCCACACCCACCAATAATAATAACAAACGCTATTAGTTTCTAAGAAACACAACAAAGAAAACACAGAAATCCAACATTTCTCACTACTATTGAGATTTAAAGTACCATTGGAAAAGCAAACTCTATTACAAATGCTGACATTCCACCCAGAGCCCATTCTCCTCATTTTCTTATTTCCATCTCTACCACCTTTCTCTCATCTGATAAGAGATTTCCAAGTACTGCTGTTATAACTGCTAAATGAGTTACCTGCAGTGAGATGCCTCATCTCATTCTCCTGGAGGGCCCAGTTCTCTTAGCCTTTCCATTTCTTGAACCAACAATTTAACTGAATATTATTTGCTGCTCAACTTCTCAGCTAAAGACACATTTTCTATGAAATATCACTGTTGAAAATGTTATGTGTATTGCTCAAAATATAGCCACATGTCTATACTCGTGTTTCAGTGAAGACTGTGACATGCAACATAACAAAAGGAGCTAAATATTTTGACAAGAGTGTTCCAAATTAATACTAAATAGTTGAACATTACAAAGTCAAAATCAAGACCAGAAAAGTTTGCATTCATTCCCAACCATACTTCACCATGACTTGTAATAGCCAGATTCAGATACCCTTTATTTTTCTTCGGCACATTTCTCTTTTCATACCCTATCTTCTTATAGAATCATGTTAACTTTCTGCAAACACTGAGAACACCTTGAGAGTCGCTTTCAAAAGCAAGAATGTTGTTTTTGCTCCCATGCCCAGCGACAAAATAGGAAGCGAGGTCCTTCTTCAAAACCTGCCATATGCAGTTGCCACCCCATGGAGTTTGAAAGTGAGGCTGCAGAACTGTTTCATTTTGAAATATTTTCCTATAGGGGCGCCTGGGTGGCACAGCGGTTAAGCATCTGCCTTCGACTCAGGGCGTGATCCCGGCGTTATGGGACCGAGCCCCACATCAGGCTCCTCCGCTATGAGCCTGCTTCTTCCTCTCCCACTCCCCCTGCTTGTGTTCCCTCTCTCGCTGGCTCTCTCTCTCTCTGTCGAATAAATAAATAAAATCTTTAAAAAAAAAAAAACAATATCTGTTAAAAAAAAAAAAAAGAAATATTTTCCTATGCACCATAACACTTTTCCTTTTAATGATATATAAGAATAAATATTAATATTACTCTCAGAATAGTGTTTTTTTTTAACTTTGAAAAAATTCAACATCTGAAGATTTGGCTTTGGATTTTTTAAAAATTTATTTATTTATTTATTTATTTGAGAGAGAACATAAACAAGGAGCAGCAGGCAGAGGGAGAAGCAGGCTCCCCACTGAGCAGGGAGCCCAGCGTGGGACAGGGGAGCTCCATTCCAGGACCCTGGGATCATGACCTGAGCAGAAGGCAGACACTTAACCAGCTGAGCCAGCCAAGCATCCCCAGATTTTGATTTCTTCTTGCACATTCTTTAGGCCTCTGTTCCAGGATTTATGGCTACTTTTGCTCAGGGGCAGCCCCTTTTTGGCAGACCCTTTGCTTCTGGGGGGTAGAAATATAGTACGTAGGATAAATTGAATATCTACATACCAGATGACATAATTGAGGGATTGAATTGAAGAAATTTGTGGCAACTAATATAATTATTCAAACTGGAATGTGGCCATTGCTCTAGGGTTCATATTTTTCTTTGTAAGCAAAGTGGATGGGGATTCAGTGTAAGCGTAGGTAGTTAGACTTTCAACGCTGAACCATATCCCTGTAGGGGGCAAGTGGGTTTTGTTATTGAAGATCATAATAGTTACACAAGAAATTAGACAGTGACGGCAGAGGAACATCACCCTATCAGACTTGGCCAGTGTTAGGAGGATGCAATTCAAATCCTGCCATTCATGGAACAGCCTAGCTTATCTGTAGTTGGTTATTTAAAACTACATAGTAAATTTCAGTCAGAACTCAGTGCTCTGCAATTGATTTCCAGGTTCTCACAATTCTGCATTATTGGAGTAGAATGCTTTCTAGTAATATTTCTTTCTAGTGTTGTATAGAGAAAAGCAGGACAAATGCAGTTATTCTTCTCAACGGGGTTCAACTGGATGCTATTAACAGTTCCAAGAATTTGAACTGAAATGGTTCTGTGCACTGAAAGAAACACACTGGTAACTGGGGAAGAGGCTAAATGCAAACCATGGCTATTGCATTGCCCACTTTGCCTTCCCAGTTGGCTTTCTTAGAGCAACCAGTCCTATGTTTAAGACCAGAGGGTCAGGCCTGAGTGTTTCTCTTTGAAACTCTTGCCAGTTGACATCAGATACACTTTTAGGTTGTTAAAACCAAGAGCCCTTCTTCAGCTAGGAAGTGGTTCACTTTTACTGTCAAGCCTGGCTCGTGAGAAAGTTTCACGCACTATTCTGGACAACAGATAAAACCAGCTCAAATGACAGAAAGCTACGTGCTGGGCTCCTAACTATGCTTTTCAAAACCTATGTAGCTTTCTTTTATTTGGCCACCATTATAATATGAGCTATCCAACAGAGAAAGAGCTGCTTATAGCTTTAGAATACAGGTTATGGGTAATTATTGCCTCAAATACCTTGGGTTGAGAGCTCGAGAGAACTTCGTATATCTGAACATTGGGATCATACAAAAGAGAGATGTAGAGTTTTCCAAAGGAATAAAAGTCAGTTGTGCCCAGCAGTTTCTTCTAAAAGCTGGACTTGCTAGATTGAATATTCGTCAGTGTTTATGTAGCAGCTAAAAAAAAAAAAAAAAAAATCCCTGACCCATTATCTGCTATGTTGTCTCTTTTGGTCTATTGTTCTTTTGCTGTCTGATTTCCATAGCGGGCCCTTTCAGTGGCTAGTCTGCACAGGACTTAATCCTTGGATTACTAGACTCCCCTCTGTCTCTGCTCAATGTCCCATGTCTCCAAGATAATACTCTTAGCATCCTACCCTAGGATGTTGTCATCTCACTTCAAGAAACACATTATTTCCCCTTCCCAGGACCCACTGAGGAAGGAGTGTTGTGAAGTGGTTATGTAATTGACTTTTGATTCTCAAGAGAAGAGGCAACATAAGACATGTGCTTCCATTATGTAATGACATAGTGTTAAGTGAGTGGTAACCACAGTCAATTAAAAATCTTTGTGAAATGATCTTATTTACTTTGGAACAGTTTTGAGCTCTATTAGCAATAGCGCTTAACTTCCTTCAGTCATTGTTTCGCTCAAAAGATCATCTTATCCAATCCTTACATTTTACAAGCAATAATTCTCTGGGGCACAGAAAATTTAAGTCACTTACTTGAAGTTACATAATCAGTAAGTAAGATTGTCTCTGCATCCTGCTCCCTAATGTTACATCTCCTCTAAGAAGGTCGAGAGAGCTTACTTTCTCAAAGTTTTGCTTGTTAGTAGGATGTATAACCCGGGGCAGGGGGTTGGAGGGAGACCCAGCAGCATCGGATTTTACTCATCTTCCTGGTTTCTCTGGAAACATATTGGATAGCTATTCCCATCTCTTTCTCCCTCGTGGCTTTATTCTTTGTCCACTAATAGTGAACACCATTGCTTTACACAGTTATTCTTTTCACCACTAATAGTTCTTTGATGGCACTTTCTGTGAAAGTATCACAACTGAGTTATTCTCTAGAGACTTCTGCATAGTGAAGTCCTTGCTTTTAGATTCTTTCTTTTTAAAGAAATGTCTTAGGGACTGAGGGTTAATCAAAGCTCTTCAAATATGAAGGCTGGTTAGAAGTTAAAATGCACATTCTCCAGCACGTAAGCTCTGCACGCGGTATCTTTGTGTCTTGATTTGTGGCCATCAGCCAGATCTACAGGGTACATCGGGAAATGCCTTTTTATTTTGCAATAATTATTTATTGGGTAATTATCATGTGCTATGGCCACATTCCTTTGACTCCTCTTTCACTGTCTGTACCCATCTGGTCAACACTGCCCACAAACTTAAGTAGCAATGACCAAGGACAATTGTCTACTCTGTGTTCCTGTCATGTCCAAATCTTGGCTGTCCTCAACAAGACTGAAAAGAAGAGGAGCCAGGGCTTATTCAGAGTACTTACAAATGCTCTTCAAAGTAGAAAGGTAACCTGATCCAGATTGTTGCGTATGGCTTTGCAGGCCTTGCATTGCTTGACTCCGGGGGGTATTATTTACAGAGACTGAGAGAGGAACCGCATCCCCTAGAGTTGTACAAAGAAATAGCCCTAATGTTCAAGCAGATAGATGGATGCCTCAAAACAGTAGGTTCTCTTGTTTTTCGTTGAATATTTTCAAGGAGACAAGACACACCCTCATCTGCAAGGAAAATTTTAAAAACAGAACTGGTATGATAAGGACAAAATGACTTCTCTACGTTTTTATGGTACTGCTCCATCTCTAATCCTTAACCCAGTGTATATTTCCATTGCCTCGTGCCTTGCCTATTTGCCTTTGGGGGGTGGGGGAATGGGATAGGCTGGCGATGGGTGGTAAGGAGGACATGAATTGCATGGTGCACTGGGTGTTATACGCAACTAATGAATCATGGAACTTTACATCAAAAACCAGGGATGTACTGTATGGTGACTAACATAATATAATAAAATATTTAAAAATTTTTTTTTCAAAGAAACAAAAAAAAAAAAAATAAATAAATAAATAAATAAATAAATAAATAAATAAATAAATAAATAAATAAAGTAGGAAAGAGTAGTGATGACCCGCCAATGTCAAAAAACTCTGCTTAATCATCCAAGATACCAAGGATTTTCTTAGTTAGTTGTTACAAGGGCTAATATATCTTGTACCGAATAATATGTAATTAAAAAAAATCAGCTTTATTTTCAGCGAGAGGGACCCACAAGAGCCCAGCCTTAGGCAACGTGATTTTGCAAAGACAATACTTGGTACTTACTGAGTTTTAAGTTTCAACTTATAATACTATCCATCCATCTGAAAAAACAAATATGACCTTTTAGCGAATAGCATTGGGGGAAACATTACTATAGATTAATACTACGAAACAGGAATAAAATTAATGAGCAAGTGTTCTAACAGAGTCACTGCATGTGAGCCCATTAAACTTCTGCATAAAGACAGAGATTGTAAGTGGGTTTCAGGGTTTCAGCATGCTGACTTTCTTAATTAAATGTGGTACAAGTGCTAAAAGTAAAACCTTTAATGTTTTTCAAATCTTTTAAGATACCTCATATGGTCATCACATGTAGCGTGAAAACTTCAAAGTCAAGGAACATATCCATCTAAAACAGCACAAGCAAAATATGTCATGATCTGTTTACTAATACCATGAAGAAATAGTATGGAGGCCCACACTGAAGAAAGGTGACATCGTCTAGAGGAGATATTAAAAGTGATGAGGTGGTCACTGGCACTTCTGTTTTCAGAGCTGCTTGGCACTCTCTCACTGTGTAACCTCATGGGTAGCCAGGCTAGTGTCTCCCACTCGTCCTGATCCCATGTTGCTCTAATAGATGTGGTAGGCTTCATGGTTCTGCAAGGACACAGTAGGAAGCCAGTTCTTGTGTCTTCCGGCCTGCCTGGGGCTGTGTTGGTAGCATCCGTGCCCATTCAATGAGTACAGGCAAAGCCATTTTTATTCATACTTTAGAATAATCGTGGAGCCTTCCAGTTTGAGGTTAAAATGTAGAATAAAATAATAGGGTATGAAAAAAGAACAATGTGATGATCTCCTCCAACAATTGATTTATGGTGCTTTTAAAAAAAATTTTCTATTTGAGTCAATGACGGATCAGGATATTGTATGAAAGAAAATGATGTGGGACAGATATTCAGAGAGCACTTATAATTTAACAAATCAGGCAAATAGCAAAGGAATCAAATCATTTAGACTACTTTTTGATAGGTATTTATTAGGTAACTGAAATATCCACCATGTTACTCTTAGAATATCCAGAGCATTTATTGTGTGGTCCTAAAATCCATGTATTAGAAACTGTTAGGTAGCTTTTGATGTGCCAGTAAGGTAGTTTATTACTCTTTTAACATTTCTGGAAGTACATGTATATGTTTGTATGTATTTTTTAAAATGCTTGAATATGTAATGTTTCCTTTGATTGATTCAACATCCAGTGAAATTTATCTCCATTTTACAAACAAGAGTTTATGGCTTACTTGAGGTCATAGAAGAGGGATCACAGCTGGGGTTTAGTTCAAGTTTTTTCACTATAAGTTTAACCTGATTTTACATAAGAACCCCTTGGGGAACAAATGCAGATATCCAGACATGCTGCCATCCTGTACCCACTAACCCCAGTAAAGTGATTTAGTAGGTCTGTCTTAAGTGACATGAGATTGTGTAAAAACAGAACGAACAAATGAACAAACAAAACCCCAAAATTGACAACAACAAGAAACCCTCATTGCCCCTCTGAGTACTCATTGTGCAATAATTTCAAATAATAATTTGAAATAAATCTGTAGAGATCCTAGGATCTCCTGTAGAAGTTGTTTTTGTGCCTACAGAGTAGCTTGTTTATAATTTCCCATGCTCACTGAAAACTAAATATTAACAAACACTCTGGTTAAGGGTTTCATTGTGGTTTAATGTAAAAACATACAGGATTGGGTCCATTCATGACTATTCAACTCTCTTGGTGTAAAACTTTGGGCTTCTTTCAGCCCAAGTTTACTGATATGTAAGATATAATGATTGAAATAAAATACCTAAAGCATTCAAAATGATGTCTGGCAGAGAATAAGTTCTCAATAACCCTTTAGAACAACTCCTTCCAGAACTAGGTTTCTGGTTAATTAGTGTTTTAACTATATAATTACAATGTATATGTTCTTTCTCTTTTCTCAAATTTTCAAGGAAGTCACTGTGTGCACCATTTGATCACATGCATTTGTCCCTAAGCATCTATCTTTACTAATCTACAGTAGTTTCATTTACAAAATATAATCTCATGATATGTGTCACCCATGCAGGCATCTCTTCAGGCTTCTGCTCCTCGAGGCTTGGGTCAGACACAGTCAAAGTCATGTAGTCATAGTACAGCATCTTGATGTCAAGTGCATGAATCTTGGGCAAGCTTTTCATCTTGTTTGCATAGTATTACTTTCCATTGATTACAAAAATGCCTTAGTGGTAATGATTTATGAACACTGTAGTTTCCTTGCAATGAAAATAGATTTTTAGGGAAAAGAGGGTATTTTCAAGATACAGTGAGTTTTAGTGTCACGTGTTTTCAAGTTCAGCTGTTTCTCATAAACAATTTAGAGGCTTTAAGGGACCTGTAGAGAAGAAATAACAGGTTGGGATGCCAGCTTCTACCACCCAAAGAAACTCTGGTACAAAGAAAAGAGAATTCTAGTCATAGGGGTTCCTGGCTGGTGCAATTGGTTAAGCGTCCGACTCTTGGTTTCAGATAAGTTCATGATCTCATGGTCATGGCATCGTCACGCTCCCATGTCGGCTCCATGCTGGCTGTGCAGTCTGCTTGAGATTCTCTCCCCCTCTCCCTCTGTTCCCCTCGTTCGTGCTCTCGCTCTCTCTTAAATAAGAATCTTTAAAAAAGAATTCTGATCATAATGACAGAGTAGATGTTTTGTGGACAACAGAAGCAAAATAAACCTTCTTGAATAATTTATGACTCCATAAACACATTCATAAAGTGTCAAGGTACCAGTTCAGGAGAAAGGTCCCAGTGCTGCCAGATTCTGCCATCAGTGGCTGCGGGGCCACAGGAAGCAAAGATAACCAGTATATTTTTTACTACCCTGGTCACCATTCCTCCTACTGATAATTTGTTTGGCTCCTTCCCTGCTATTGCCTAAAGACAAGCGTCAAAGTTTGGCAGCTCTAGGTCTGAATATTGTGTTTATTTTATCTTTAGCTTTCACCACTGCAAAGGAAAGCCTGAGTTTTTAATAAACATTCCAGCACCGGTTTATGAAAGGGAGAATGAGTTAGATAGTGATGTATTTTTTCAGAAGGCTTTTTCAGCCAGCTGTAGATGAGAAGGTCCAATTTGCACTAGAACTGCTAACTAGAACTCAAGGAAATCCCATCTGGTTTAGAGAAGCGTAAAAGAAAACGAAACAGAATAGAGAATGCAATGCCTCAATAGTTAGTTTACGAGACGTTTACTCAGTGCCTGCGTTCAGGAATGATGTCACTGAGTGAAATCATTCAGCAGTGATTTCCTGCGCTCTTACTATATGTCCAGCGCTGCTCTGAGTAGAGCGGAGAACAAGACAAAGTCCCTGTTCTCATAGAGCTTATCTTCCAATGAGGGAGAGACCCAAATCACCGGAAGCAAAGAGCAGGGAAAGGAGTGTTCCTGGACGGAACGCTCGAGAAGTATAGCCAGAGTCTGAGACATCCTGGGTCAGAGGAGCGTAAGGGATGTGTAGATGAGAGGGGAGCAGTAGTAGGCAGCTGGCAGATCACAGGGCACTTTCACAGTGGGTCAGGGTACAGAGTTTGGGTTGGGGGAAACCTTTAAAGATTTTAAGCAAGAAACTGACTTGATCTGATTTATATTGTGTACTTTTGAAAGAGCACTTTGGCTCATTATGGAGAATGGATTTTAGGGAGTGAATAGTGAAGGTAAGAAGATTGGTTGGGAGGCTACTACAGAGTTTAAGCAAGGAATCATGGTGGTTTATGCCAGGACCTGGATAATGGCCCTGGAAAAAGTAGGCATGTGAGGAATTTGCTGCCAGAGTAGAGTCAGTGAAACTTCCTGGTACACCAGATATGTGGAGCTGAGTTGAGGTAGGGGCCCAAGTAGACGAATAATTAGGGGTTTGTACATCTGAGTCAGACCAAAGAGATGGGAAATCCTAGGGGAGGTGAGAGTTTAGGCAAATAAAATCCAAAGTTCTGTTTTAGCCTTTTTGAATTTTAGAAGTCTTTTTTTTTTTTAAGATTTTATTTACTCATTTGACAGAGAGACAGACAGCCAGCGAGAGAGGGAACACAAGCAGGGGGAGTGGGAGAGGAAGAAGCAGGCTCCCAGCCAAGCAGGGAGCCCGATGCGGAGCTCGGTCCGGGGGGAGACGCTTAACGACTGAGCCACCCAGGCGCCCCTGAATTTGAGAAGTCTCTTAGATGTCAAAGTGGAAATGTTGAGTGGACAGCTGGAGATGGGGAACTGGAATTCTGAGTTGGAAATTATAGCCATATAGGTGGTAGGCATGTATAGCCAAGGGGATAGATGGGATCAACCAAAAAATTAAGGCGGGGGCCAGCCTGGGCCCAGCCAAGAGACAGAGAGATGAGGGAGGAAGTAAGGAGGAATCTCAGGCTATTCAAGCTATTGGAACAAAATATTTCAAATAGGACTTTCATTTTTCTGACTGGCACACAGGTGACTTTTTATGTTGATAAAATAAGTATTTTATATTACCAACTGTCTTGGATTTTAATAGTATTACAAGGGCACAATCATTTGCAAATAATGAGATATATGCATATATTACCCCTAAAAGTCTACCTGGAGGCAAGGCGAAGAGCAGGAGAGCAGTTCCTAAGTTCCTGGCTTTGAGCCCTCTTTATACTGCTCTCATTGTTTCACTTCATGAATTTATTCCCTCCTGATTAAAGAAACCAGTGCCAGCAAGGAGAGCTTTTTTGAATCCCACCCACTTCACAATGCAGAGATCCAAGTGTTGCAAGCTGTTCTATTTTTGTAGTTAAATTCAGCACATATGCACTGAAGACCTATGGTGTGTCCTGTTCTATGCTAGACAGATTAAAAAACACAAAATAAGCATACAGATTCAGCTTGTGAATCAGGGAACTTTTAATATCCTAAGTGAAGAAAGGCTTACTTGCACTAATACATGGTTAACATTAAAACAAAATGAAAAGAATAGTAATTCCTGGACATTTCTTAATGGAGTTTTCCTTTTGTGTATCTTACTGTATTAACACTTTTGGGAGGAAGGAGCTAAAATACTACCTGAGTTGGGGGTGAACTGGAAATCATAGTCATATAAATGGTAGGCATGTATAGCCAAGTTCCTGATGTCCTCATCTTACCCCACAGTTCTTATGTCTGTTGAGATATGTGTTTCCAAGGGATTGAAGGGGTTGGAGTGAAGAGCAAGCGACTTGACTCAAGTCACATGGTTTGCTGGAGCACAAGAGCTCACCTCTAGGTCTTTCCTCCAGCCACTAAGTAAATAGGTTCTTATGGAAATGTATCTAAATAAGAGCTTTTCAGAGTGTAGCTCTAACCCACAGGAAGAATGAAATAAAGTAATTGTGAAATTATGTGCAGAAATAATAAGAATTCACCACTAGAAGATGAACTGAGTAAGCTTTAGAAACTTAGTATTATTGGAGGGGTAGGGACAGGGCTTGAGTGATAATAGCTTTTCGGGTTAGGGTTTTAGATTGAGGTTATCTGATGCTGAAGCAGATGCTCCAAGGATCACACTTGGGGTAGCACTTACCTTAGCTGTCTGGGACTCAGCCTCCAAGTTAAGGATTTTACAGCTGATGCTGTAAAGATCCCAAGATAAGGATTTAACAGCTGATGCCATGGTGTCAGCTTTGAAAACAATAATAACAAATATTTGGAAAGCCCTTCACAATTTATAAGCACTTTCACATTCGAAATCTCATTAGTCATATAAACCTATCCTGCAAGGCGGGGTAATTGACCAGACATCCTAATTTCCGTATTACACATGAAGACACTAACTCAGGGAGGTTCACTGACTTGTTCAGTTTCTTAACAAGCTAGTACAGTGGGCACTACATCCAGGACTGAACCTTAGGTCTCCTGACCCTAACATCTCTATCCCATATACTCTATCGCATATTCCAGGCACAAGGCAAGCCATAGTGGTGATGCATGATTTTAATGCCTTTATGGAAACTATAGCCTAATGTGGGGGTACAAAATTGAGCAATTAAATATATTAACTAATTTACTCATTTATTAGTTCAGTCCAGAAATGTTTGATTGGTTATTAGTATTCTATTTGGTAGGCAAATAAAGATAAAAAAAGACTCCATGTTTGTACTAAAGTTCTTATAGTCAAGTTGAGACTAAGAAGAAAACAAATTGAGTGCAATAGAGTGTTTGGAGTCAGCAGAAATCTGTGCAGGGCACAGTAGGTTCACAAACAAGAATGGAGATGGTGGGACTGAATTAAGGCACAAGTTAAGGATTATGTGAATACAGGGAAAGAAGTCATTAAGGTCCTTCCACAATAAATGTTCTATCTTACCAGCTTTAAAATGTAATGGTACCCCTTTAATGTTGTATCCATTCTTATCTACTTAAGTATAAAAAATTACACTAAACCAGGCAAGCAGATCATCAAAACAGAGATACAGTTCTGAATATTGGGCTTGATGGTGTCCTGGACTCTCTTGTCCATCTTGGAAGCTTAATTTATCTGTCTCTCTCCCTATATCCTTAATTTTTCTGTCTCTCCCTATCTACTATAATGATATGTGGAAACTGAGTTTGGGAGCAGATTGTACATCAACTTTTTACCTGGGGCATTTTTGTTCACCATTAAAAAGAAAATATTGAACTTTTTATTTAGAAACAAATACCATGTATGAAGCAGGTTTCTTCACCCCTTTTCCAAGCACCACTTATGTCTGAGGAAGAGCTTGTGAGAAGTCAGAGTATACGCAGAGCTCATTTGGTAACACAGATGACAGCCATTCCCACATTCCTGTATTCCATATCCATTCTTAGAGTCGCCATTTTTATTCTTGGCCAAACCATGATTCAGAACTGAGCCATTGGTTCTCCCAGAAGAATCCCTCCCTTCTTCCCACGGACACATAGAATAGCAATCAGCGAGATGTTTTTGTATCTGTCATAGGAGGGACAGATGAGATTTACCTCATAGATCTAATGCAAAAACCTTGACAATCCTCAGTAGGTATTTGTTCTCCGGACTTCTTAGCCCACCCTACTTGGAATGGTTCAAGTCTTTCCCTGGAATTACAGTCAGACTCTCACGAAGTTTTCCGCTTCCTTCCTCTCTCCACTATTTTCCCTCAGAAACTTAAGATATTTGCTGTTATACAAAGTAGCTCATTCAGGCCTTCCTCTCGGACCTCCCCTGTACACACTGAAGACGATGTCCCTTAGCCAGCAGTATCCGTTCTCCCAAAGGGGCGGGTCTGCAGCTTGAGTTACTTCAGAATGTCTTTGGAGTGTGTCAAGCACAACTCCAAGCAGTTTAGAAACTGACTTGTCTTTGAAACAAGTGTATACTCCTCAAGATGAATTCTGACCAGTGTAATTCCATCTTACTGCATTTGATATTTTTAAAAGGTTGACTTTACATTTAGACAGGGTTATTTGGACATGGTGGGATAAAAAGAAATGGTTGCATCAAAATACGCTGTTTTGGGTCAAATTATTGTATTATTTGTTCTCAATGGCAAGCGTAATTCTAAATCATTCTGAACACCAACCAAGTAGAGGCATAGATACAGAACCGTGTAGTTACTGATAATAAAACCTAACACAGATAGCTGACGAAAGATTAAAATAAAACTGGGACATGACTGTGAACAACTAGCAATATTACTTTGTATCTTACATTAGATAAGCTTGTGTAGGTAACTGATGGCTGACATAGTATAAAAATGTCTATGCATTATATTTAGTCTGTGTTGGCTTCATTGAAACAATGGCTTCCATGGGTTTAAAAAATACATATTTCATTTGCAAAGTGACAACCATAAATTTTGCTACGTTCGATTGTTTAAACCAGTGATTTCCAGAGTGTAAGTGATGTGTCATACTTGTAGGAGTTTTAAAACAGGCTCTTTTGAAATAGGTAAATTACTCAGTAAAAAACTAGAAAACCCAAACTGATGGGTCTCCTCAAAACACCTCTTAACACCTCTTATTATCCAGGAGTATGTATATACTGGAAGTATCTTATTCTTTAATTCTCATACTTAGGTCAGTTATGTTTCCTACTTTTAAAAAAATAGCCTATGAAACAAAAAACAGCCCATTTGAGTATTATCAAAACTCACTTTGTTCTGTAGAAGTCATTTGATGCCTTGTGAGGCCATATGAGCATTCATAGGGTCTTCTCATATCGTACAATTCAATGTTAAATGTATATTCAAAAAAATCGGTGGCAACAAGGGTTTTTCTTTTCCTATATGAAGGGGACTTTTTTCCCTCCTTCTAAAACTTCCCGGCTGCCCTTTGTGAAGTTCCTACAATAATGATTAACATTATTAAACCAGAGACTAAAAATCTTGGTACGGACTGACCCATGGGGACACATCACTATAATTATTTTAAAATAAAATAATAAAAGGGGCGTCCCAGAGGGGGCCAAACGTCTGACTGATCCTCACAATTTATTCCTTTTTGTCAAAGTCACCCAGAAAACTTCTTAGGAGTGACTAGGATTGTGTCAGAACCAGGTGCTGCTCTCAAGTGTCTTACCTTTGTGGTTTGCCTACCTGGGTTTCCGAGTCCTTGGTTGGAAATTAATGTTCCCACAGGGATATAATATTGAGTATAACTCTAAAGATCTCTTCCAGTAGAGGCTGAGGCCATTTCTAAACACACACACACACACACACTCTCTCTCTCTCTCTCTCTCTCTCTCTCTCTCTCTCTCACACACACTCTCCTCCTCTCCCTCCCTCTTTCCCATTTTTCTCAATATGGATTGGATGGAACATTTGTTTCCCACATGATGTCTAGAAGACTGGTAGAGTTTCCCCCAATGTACTTGGAATAAACCATGCTCATCTCCTGACTATCCTGTTACTTTACAGATACTGACACTGTGCCATTCTGTCCTTTGGAGTGGAGAGGGGGTTTGTCCCTGTTACTAATATGCATCTCTATCGATCGATCGATATGCTATTCCATTTATCAGGCTCGTTTTATGAACACCTTATTGTCATTTACAGTACCCTGTCAATTTGGCAAAACCCCAGAAAACTCATATGGAACAATGCAATCATAACCTCTCCGTGACTTACAAAATATGCCTTCGAAGTCTGTGAATGAATGGGATGCATTTTCTAGAGCAGAACCCGTGAACCCATGTGTATTTTTACCTCAGTTCCTGCCACTACAGGCTCTACTTCAGCCCCCAACATGCACATACATGTGCACATCCTTTCCTTGTTGTAACTGGCAGGAAGCCTTGGGATGCCCTTTGCCCCTACTGGAAAGGCATGAAACTAAGTCTAGTACCTTCCTCCCACCCCCAAGTCAGTTCTGTCTTGCTGACCTCTCCCCAACCCTAGCTTGCTGTTCTGTTTTTCTATTTTCCCTAAATGCAACTTACTTTAAGCATGTATTAAGTTGATTACCATTCCTACAGTTAAAGGATAATAGAAAATTACCCATTTGTCAGTCTTAGCCACTTTCTTCTCTCAAATGTCTCCTTATGACGTACATCCAGACTGCACGCCCTTTTTATTTTTTTTAAAGAAGCAAAACCAAAAAAAAAAAATTTTTTTTAAGAAAATGTAAAATTTCTTTTTAAAGAAAATACAAAATTTGCTTTGTAATTTTGGCTATCACCAAAAGGGGAATCAACAAACCAGAAAACATAAAGCAAAAAAAGAAAAGTGTCCCCGACCGTTCTGTCTGTGCCTCCTCAGCGTGTGCATCTGGTTGTTCATCTCTGAAAGTGTGTAAAATACTTTTTTCTTTAAAAAAATTTTTTTTGTCCTTTTCTCCCTTTTTGTTTGGGAATTCAGTGCTTTTTGTATTATATCTATCTATCTATATATATATATCAATATGTTTCTTTTAATTGCTAGATCTTTAACTTTAGATTTGGTTTTATCCAAAATTATGAGAAAAAAGTTATGAATTGTTTTCTGCAATTTTTCCCCACTCCCTCTTTAAATGTGGAACAACTTCAGCTGCAGAATCTCACATCCCCATCTCTGGAATTAGCGCCTTCTCTCTGGGAACCCCATGCACCACGGGTGGCAGGGGGAAGATGGATGACATCATTCAGACAGAACCATTTCTCTCTAGGGAAGTGATTAGTAACCCAGCAAGTGGGCTCCCTATACAGGCTTGCCTTTCCATCAGCCCTGCAAGTCTCTGCCCCCCTCCCCGAACTCTAGATGGGGCTGTGTGGCTGCCGGTGAAGTTGTTCAACTTGAATGCATAAATCTAGTCTCCTTGTTTTTGCTTTTAATATTTTGATCATTAGTATTATTATTTTATGTATTTTGGCTACTTTTAGTAGGAAAAAAGTTTAACTGTGTTTATAATTTGGAACTCTTTAATGAAACTGTAATGATTTTTGGAGTTAATTGCATGTTGAAGAAGTTGCAGCTTAGGGTGTGTGAGATTGTGTTAGAGTTCTGTTCTTTATTTCTGTAGATGGGCATGTGTAGGCTCATTTGTTTTTGTATATTGCCCATCCCTTCCTTACAGCCAGAAGCTCTAATGCAGCTAGATCACTCCGGGCTGCCCTTACATGGACATGGCGACTCACTTACACATTCACCCCCATCCTCTTCATCTCTTGTGTAGTACACTCATAAATATGACCCTCCCCTCTCTGCATCTTTCCTTCCCATACCCCCCTTTCTTTAGCATTGTTCAAATTTATGTGCTGTCATCCATCCCCTTAAAGAAATCTAAAACTTGTCAAGACGACAAAAATATTTAAAAATTAAATATATATCTGAGAACCTCTATCAGTGCAGAAGTTCATTCAAAACCCTCCAGATTCATAGATTTTTTTTTAAAGGTAAATTATAAAAGTAAACAGGTTTCTTTTTTTTAGATTTTTTAAATCCTCGCAATCGGAATTATTTTAAATTCAAAATCGATGCCCTCCCAAGCCCCTCGAAGTAAAACTCTGTTAAAGTGCAGATTTTTTTTTTCTTTTCATGTTATGTGGTGTGGATGTATGTGTTGTTGCCTCCCTGTATCATCCTCTGTTGTAAATTATTATATTTGAAAAATTAGACATTTTGCTCAAAAGTTTTTTAAGAAATGACAACAAAAAAGCAAGTTACAAGAATGTGGCAATTCTATTTGTCCAAGAGCATTCTTACACAACTTTCTTTTGTGAATTTTTCTTTCATGCCAAAAAACATGCGGGCAATTTGTTGATGTAAGTTGACTATAAATTAATACGGTATGCTTTTTTTCACTTAAGTTATTTTATGGAAATGATTTATTTCTTTGTTTTCCAAAAACAGCCTCTATTTTTTTATTTGCTTTGGCTTTTTTTTTTTTTCCCTGTCATTATACTGTGAATGCCTTGTCGATGTTATTTGCTCTCCTTTCCTCTAGCTTACTTTGGCCCTGACGTTGGTTTTATTTTCTACTATATGATTTGAAGACAGTATTAAGTATTTTATTTCATTTGTGTCTCTTTGCTTGATTTTCACTGTTCTGTTCTGTGCTGAATTGCTTCTAATGATCAATGTGCACTCTGCTGTTGGTAGAAGGGGGTGGGTGAGTTGTTCTTACCACCCAAAGGACGCCTAGCCTCTTTGCCTGAACCAACTTTAAGGTCTTGAAAGTAATGGTAGGCTTTACAGTAGGATATTAAATTAGTTACAGCCTATGGGAGGCCTGGACCCCCAGAAGAAAATGAGTTAACTCTAAGTATTATCAGTGGTAATACATCTTCATTTAACCCCTTAGAAAGCATTTAGGGGAATTAGTCCTTTATTGTATTTTCCTTCAGCAAAGGGAAATTAAGATACTCTCAAGTGACTATGGTAGAGTTTGGTTGTCCAGGATTATACCACCAGGATCACTACAGACTACAGAATCAATTTTACTGAGAACGAAGGCATCGAGAATCCCAGGTGTTTAGAGTATCGTGCTGTAATGATGCCTTCCAATGTACAGAACTAACTACTGGTGAAAGCACACACATATTCACAGAAGGTACTCAATTCTCTACCCCCTCACCTCTCTCTCCCTGCCTCCCTCCCTGACTCTCTCTCCCTCTCCCTCCTTCCTCTCCCTCCCTCCCTCCATCTCTGCCTCTCTCCCTTGCCCTCCCTCTCCCCCCTCCCTCCCTTTCTCTCCATCTCTCTCTGCTCCCCCCTTTTCCCTTTTTATTAATAGTTGCTATTTCTCTCCTGGATTTAATCAGGTAAACTTTAAAAGGATTCTTCCAAGAAGAAACATGATGATTTTCACATCTAAAGTTTTATTTAGGAACTCTTCCAGGTAGGTAGGTGCTGCCATTTTGTGCGACCTTAGGGGTAAGAATATCCCCTTGAGACCTTAAAGGTATTTGGATTAATGTTGCCTTATGCATTTTGGGAACATAAGATCAGAAAGAAGTGCTATACAGTTTTTAAATAAAGAGGTTACTTGTTTCACTTTAATTTCAGGTACTGTGTTATCAGAAACTATTCAAGAAATATCAGACCGTGTGGGGGTTAACAGATATGTTTCCAACCCTGTAGCTTTATTTAATGAATGGGCTTTTTCTCAGTTCAGACAATTTTATACTGTTTCATGTGCTGGATGATATTTTGGGTTTAAAACCAAGAACTTCCTAAATGGGGTGTTAATTTTGTCTAATAGAATTTATTTTTGTTGAGGAAGCTATCCATAGGTCAACTTAATAAAAGGTTAATCGTTTTTTTTTTAATACAAGCTCGTTGAATTCAAATCTGCGTGTAAAATAGCCTCAATTAAAAAAATTAAAAAATAAAATAGCCTCAATAATCTAGATCCTATATTATTATACTTGTACCTTTGCATGAGGCTATTAAAACAAAACAAAAAAATGGTCAGAAGAATGTCATCAATGGTTTCAGTGTTTACAGGCCCCAAAATGTTAGTAGAATGCCAGTAACTAGCATTTTGGGTAACAGTGGGTTCTGTGCTAAATACTTAATATGCATTATAATTAATATTAACATGCATTATTATTATTCATACTGGTGGTGTTATTACTTCCACTTTTCAGAGAGTTAAAGAACTTTCACCAAACTCATGTCTAGTAAAGCCACAGAACTGTGATGCGAACCTGAGTATGACTCCAGGGACAAAGCTCTTAGTCAACAGGCAAATGAAAAACTCCACTTGACAGTCCTTATTTGACAATGTTGAAGGATATCCAGGGGCCTCGTCTCATCTTACCTGGGCATGTACTGGAAAATAGAATCTGTAGCCTTTCAGAATCAAATCCTTTCAGACAAACTAGGGGGATAATGTCCTACTTAGAGATTCTCATCTTATTAAAATGTAAGGGAAGCCCCTTTGAGACCCTTGAGTTTTTCTGGAGTCTTCTTCCCAGGTCCTTGCCATGTTTGTCCATGGCTATTTTTTCTAAAGGTGGACAGGAATTGCAAGCTTTGGGATATTTATGTGCCACACGTACACACTGCTTTGGCACCAAATAACTAAATGAGTATCATTCAGCAACCAATTTGGGGGGGGGGTGATGATTTTTCCATATTACATGAATTTCTCAAAGAACCTAAATAGACATAAAAGAAATTCAAGGAACTGGAACATGGTGTCCTCTCTCAGTCTGGCTCTTTGGTGTCATTGTTTGGTATTTTTGTGACTTCTTAGACTCAAATATCTCCAGAGAGGCAAAGGTTGGAGCCACATTGAAATTTCGTGCTGCTCTTGTTTTTTTCAGATGACCTACTGCATTCACCATCACCTGCAACATTCTCACAGTTCAGAAGAGTTCTATTAAATTTTTAATACACTGTCTTTTTCGATGGCAGAGAGCCCCTTTTGCTGGATATCAGCCCTAGACACATGAATTATATATCTATAAATACACTCATAAAGCAAAAAAGCAGGGCAGCCTTCAGGGCTAAAATAGACCTTTTATATCCCTAGTGATCTCTCTAGTTTAAAGAAAAGCACAACCCTGTCAAAAAGGGGTATATATTCCTGATTTTAAATGCTAACGTTAAGGAATAAAGATAGTTCTTATTCCAAGCCAAAGAAAAATTCTGGGGATAGAGTAGGAAATTAGGGTGTTGATGGCCTTCAGGGTTTCTGCCTGTAACCCCCTATGATTTTAGGCTTGTTGCTTCTGTGAATACTTTTACAAGCACAGGCATCTGGTAGACCCCTGACTCCATAGTCTTTGGGCATTGAAAAAAGGTATCAACAGCTGCTCCAGCATTTCTGAGGATAATCACTTTGGATTAAAACAAATAAACATAAAATCTTAAATAGCTTTTTACAATTATTTCTCTTAAGGATTTAATCATGGGAGAAATGTATCCCTCATCTCAAAGGATGTGTGCCCTTGGACTCCCCAGGATACTATAATCATCCTAACTCTTAAAGATGGAATTTGACATTAAAATTGATTATAGACACCAACTCACACACCTGTCCCAGGCAGCTTGCACATTTATAGTTCTCTAGAATTTTCCATCTCATTTTTACTGTACTTCCCATTCGTAACAATTCCCACAGCCCAGCTGACTTCCTTTTAGACTGAAGACATTCTTCAAAGTCTTAAGATGCCAGGAAAGGGGTGGATTATGAAAGCTTTTCTCCTTTTTCGTTGATGGACCTACCACCAGAATTGGGGCTCCCTTTTCCCTGATGGGGCATCATTTATCTTTTTTTTTTTTTTAATCACTGCTGCCAGGATTAATAACAAAAATGGCAAAGAAAACTGAAGATTAGTAATTTGGACAGATTCTTTTATTTAAACTCCGAAATAGCATACCCATCATTTTAGTTTTGAAATAAGCTCTTATGATGTCACTTAGGGGCTCACCAACCTTTTAGAAGCTCTTTATAAATTGGCAAGCTTTAGGACACTCCACTTCATTATGAAAATGATGGTTTCTACTCATTTTTTTTTTTAATCCAAGAGAGATTAAGAGATGCCGAATTGGGAAGTGAACAGCAAAGGAAAGGGGGGGGGCAATTCAACTGCAGAGTGAACAGTCTGTGGATTTTTGTAGACTTTTTACAACAAAGGCACTGCAGAAGCTTTAGCTAGGATTGAAAAAAAGGGGGGGCAAATTTAAGACTCCAGTTGGGTGTCACAGATGGTACACTAAAATTGCAAATGAATGCCGCTCTGTAATCATGAAGGCAGTGATCTTCATCTCACTTAAAGGGACACCAGCACCCTATTTAACGATTTGCCTTTATATTGAAGTGTTCTGTACCAGGCTTTTGCCTTTTAGCAGATTGGTTATTCCTTGTCCTTTATCCCAGTTTCCTCTCTGCTTAATATACATGGAGCAGATTTTTATCATTGTCCTAAGGAACAGAGGACTCTCAGTATTTGTGCCAGAAAGCAACGCACAAGCTAAACCTTTATTCTAGGTGACACGGGTAAAAAAAAAAAAAAAATCCTGCCTTGTTCTCTGAAGGAAAGTAAAATCATCCCTAGTAATCTCTAGGGAACCTTCAAACACGGCATGGGCCTTCTCTTCTCTCGTCGCCCTTTTTGTCCTTAAACACGGCCTTTTTCCACAGGTCACCTTAAATATGAACACTTGGCCACCCCCTCCGTCCCCAGAAGAATAAGGAGAAAAGTAAATTCAGGGTTAGTTTTAGGACTGGCTTACCTTTAGGGAACTGTGCTCCAAATCCCAGTTATAAAAACTAGCAAAAGTTGTAAATTGTGCATTAAATATGTTGCAAGATATATGAATTATATATATTCACAATGTCAAAAAATTAAAAAAAAAAAAGTCACACTGGTCCAGTAAAACAAGTCTGAAGCTTTGACAAATCTGCAAAGATCGTTTCACTCAATAGTTTGAAACTCTTGAGCACTAGAAGAGAAGCTTGGGGTTATTGCATAGCCCAAAATATCATCTTGAAATGCTCAGGAAGGTTCACATCTTTCCCTACATGTGGTAACATTATCAGGTAGGACAGACATGACGGACCGTATGTTACCTTCCCAATGATACACCTGATATACATTATTGCCACCCTCCCCAACTCCGTTTCTGTCTGCTTAACACAATGTTACTGGTTAATTCTGGAGTAAAGCTTCTGACCTGGGCACAAAGGGTTCTCCCAGGTCCTTCGAAGGTATGCAACAGCCTTCCTCTCGCGAGGCCCTTCTCTTAGCACAGCTGCGATCTGGGCAGTTCAGCTGCACCAGTTCCAAAGGAGGCACAGGAAATGTTTTTAAAGTTGTAAGGTATGGGAAGCAGAGCAGAAGAGTTCTCATTTGTGAGTCAGTCTTCATAGGAAGAATCTGGAAAGACTGTGTAAGCTCAAAGGCTTGTCCACCTAGAACTCTGCCACCAATAAGGGGCACCTCAGCAAGAGTCACATCTGACAGATGTTCAAACACCATCAGGGCAGTTACTGTGGGGGCAGAACAGACAAGAACGTCACACCTGGCTCAGTGCTTAACGACCCAGCTCAGAAACAGTATCATATTAGCAACTCAACTGTCTGACTAACTGGGACCGGGAAACATCATGCCGTCCCTGCTAGAGGATTTTTTTAAAACAGCTGGAATACATTTTTGGAGTAAATTCAATGAGGAGATATGAACAGTGACTTCTGGAGATTCTCTGTTTGAAAAATAACTATTGTAAAGAGACACAGAAGAGACCTTGATTATCTTGCTTACGCATGTGAGTAATAACCGTGGCCCTACAATTAGGTGAGTAACATCCACCAGGGAATGTCTGTGGTACCCATGATTTGCAAGGCACTACGATTTACTGAACTACTCTGAACTTTTCCTGACCTCGTCCACATGTTTATAAGTGCAATAACTAGGGTCTGTGGGCAAACCAATTTATTTTTCCCACTCTAGGTAAGAATCACTGATTTTAATCTTCTTATGATTTTATTTATCTACTTGAGAGAGAGACAGAACAGGGAGCGGCAGAGGGGGAGGCTAGCTGAGCAGGGAGCCTGACAGGGGGCTTGATCTCAGGACCCTGAGATCATAACCGGAGCCAAAGCCAGATGCTTAACTGATGGAGCCACCCAGGTGCTCCAAGAATTGTTGATTTTAAAAACTCACTTTGCTATCTCTACATTTCTGACTCTGAGTTTTCCTCAAAGCATGGATATCTAGTCTGGGGATTTTTTAAATTTAGTATCCAGCTCAGCATATATTGCCCATAGCATAAAAGCAATGCATAAACATAGTATGAGATCAGTGCAAGGCAAGTTGTCATTTAATAGGTGAATTTCTGGAAAAGCATAGTCAAAAAGGGTTTGTTAGATGAACATTTTTAACCTCTCCTAGTTCCCCTCACTTAGCATACAGTAAATGAAGACTGAACTTGATAAATGTTAAAGACAGTAGCTTAAGCTACTAAAGACAATCTTTTATGTTCACTGATCTTGAGCTCTGTGACACGGAGAATATGTCATGCTCATCCTCATGGGAGCAAGTAAGTAGAAACCCAAGACGGCGATAAAGAAATGCTAGGGCTCACGGATTCATCACATGCATGAGTGCATATGAGCATGTGCATACACACACACATACACATACACACACACACACACACACACAAATTCTTGTAGCCAGTTTTTCCAACAGTAACATGCAATGTCATTATCTCGTAAGCAGATCCTGGAAACAGCCTACTTGAATCGTATCTAAATAATTACTTGAGAGTATCTTTACAACCTAGGGATTTCAGATTTTGGTGGCAAGAGGCATATAATGGGCTCTGAATCAGTTTAGAATGGTTAGGCTACAGCAAGAAAGGATCCATGTGTGGACCCAGGTCATTTTATTGTAATTTCTGATGCCTAACCTATGAAATACAGTCACTGGAAATGACTATGGATTGTGTCTATCTACAAATATACTAATTGTGTTTTTCTTTTTCTTTTCAATCCCAGGAGGTGAATTAGTTGTCCCTCTTCTTGTAGAAGACCCTTTAGCTACCCCTCCTATTGCTACTCGTGCACCTTCCATTACACTCCCCCCTACCTTTCGCCCCCTCCTCACCATTATTGAGACCACCAAAGATTCCCTGTCCATGACCTCTGAGGCGGGGTTACCTTGCTTGTCGGACCAAGGCAGCGATGGTTGTGATGATGATGGCTTGGTGATATCTGGGTATGGCTCAGGGGAAACCTTTGACTCTAACCTGCCCCCTACTGATGATGAAGATTTTTACACCACCTTCTCCTTGGTAACAGATAAGAGTCTTTCCACTTCAATCTTCGAAGGTGGCTACAAAGCACATGCGCCCAAGTGGGAATCCAAGGACTTTAGACCTAACAAAGTCTCCGAAACTAGTAGGACTACTACCACATCTTTGTCCCCTGAGCTGATCCGCTTCACAGCTTCCTCCTCGTCTGGGATGGTGCCCAAATTGCCAGCTGGCAAAATGAATAACCGTGATCTCAAACCCCAGCCTGATATAGTCTTGCTTCCGTTGCCCACTGCCTATGAGCTAGACAGCACCAAACTGAAGAGCCCACTAATTACTTCCCCCATGTTCCGTAATGTGCCCACAGCAAACCCCACGGAGCCGGGAGTCAGACGGGTTCCGGGGGCCTCAGAGGTGATCCGGGAGTCGAGCAGTACAACAGGGATGGTCGTCGGCATTGTGGCTGCTGCCGCCCTCTGCATCTTGATCCTCTTGTACGCCATGTACAAGTACAGGAACAGGGACGAGGGGTCCTATCAAGTGGACGAGACGCGGAACTACATCAGCAACTCAGCCCAGAGCAACGGCACGCTCATCAAGGAGAAGCAGCAGAGCTCGAAGAGCGGCCACAAGAAACAAAAAAACAAGGACAAGGAGTATTATGTGTAAAAACGACACCGCTAATAATCACGTGAATTTATGACACAGAATTATTTATATATAAATCTATAAATACTTGGAAATGAGATTTCACAGATGTCAGAACTGTTACTACTATGAGATGGGGTGTACCACGACTATGGTGGGGAAAACCGTTTTTAAAAGGACACACACACACATGAACCTACCTATCAAGCTCAGCCGTGGCTGCTTTGATTCAGTCATCGCTCGGAGACAGAACTTTCTCTCTGCCCTGCTGTATCATAAAGCACATACTTTGCGCTCTTGGAGCAAGCAGCTGGCTCCCCCACTTTCGCGGACTTGGAAGCTTCCTTCTCTTGAGGACTTTTCACCCAAGGTAGAAGACTCCATGGCTTACTTGTTCCATAACTCCAAGTGAGTCTGTAATGATGTTTGTGAAGCTTGACTGTAACGATGTTTTCTTTTTTTTTTCCTTTTGGTTTAATTATGTAAAAAACAAAAACAAAAAAAAATGAAAAAAAAAGTAAAACAAAAACAAAAAAACCCACCCTTATCTGGTTTTGGCCAGTGTACGTGTACCTTTTCAAGATCTGAGGGGAAAAAAAAATGGCTTTTGGGTTTTTGTTTATTTTTTGAGAATGACTGGACATACGAAGAAAAAACAAAAAAACTCAGAAAACGAAAGTTAAGAGAGACTATTGCCATATGAACTCAAAAGCTACCATGGTGTTCACTCTACATATCAGGTTGTGGTATTTCTAGAATCTGTTGTTTGTTTCCTGTATGATGCTTTGCTGAACACATAGCAAAACCACATGATGGATGATAGCATCGATTTGAAAAGCTGGTCCCTCAGGATCTAATTTCAGAATTTGCCACCCAAACCCTGGCCAGATGGGTTTAGGGATGGTTTTATCAGAGCTATTGGCTTTACTTAACAATATTGTTCCTGTTCATTAGCCCAGCCAAATTGTGGTAAAGGAGAGAGCCCCACAAACTAACACAGAGCCTTTCCTAGGGAAGGTGGAGAGGGGGTGGGCTGGATCTGTGACTGTTTGAAATGCATGCCAATCATAAAAGACAAGACGATACTAGAAGTCCGTTAAAGAATCAAAACAGTAGGGGAGTTCAACGTGTGATGGATCCACAAAAGGTCACACAAGCCAAACGTGGCATGACAGAGTGCAAAATACATTTTTCCCCCCGCCCCCAACATGATGTTTTCCATAGTGGTTTAATTTTGTAGCCTGACACTTACGGATAACTCTGTCCTTCCATTTGCTCACATCTCCCTTCGCCCATCTTTTCTAAAAACAAATAAATAAATAATAAATGAATAAAGCTGCTGTGACACACAAAAAAAGGAATTTAATAGTATAATATATATATAAATAAATATATATACAGATATATTTATCATGGTATGTTTGATGGGATGACTGCAACAGGAACACTGTTAAAGTCTTTGAAGTGGAATGAGAATGTCGTTTTAAAAGAAAATAACAAAACAACAAAAAAGTAAACCTTAAAATGTGAAGAAAGTGTGAGTTTTAGTTTTGTCACAGTTAACTGTGTCAAAGAGAATAAACAATCTTCTCAGATTTTGTTTACATATTTTACTACATTTTTGCTGGTCTAATTCCTTAGCCACTATGTACATACTGCTTTCAGAACTGTTCTTTCCTTTCTGTGGGTTTGTTTCGGTTTGTTTGGTTGATATTCCAGTTGTCTGTCTTTCTTTTTGAGAAGAGGAAACAAATGTACAGGAAAACAAACTGGTTGTGTGGCCATAGCTAATGCAAAAAGCAAGAGACAAAGCAAGACAAATATTCACACAGAAATGACGTATGGCTTCTGGAGGGTCGGCTGTATACAATTTCTTTTGTACAGATGAAAACCATTCAGCTGTTTAGATTTAGAAATCTACTCTTGCTGGTCTTCGTAAGTTGCATGAATATTTGACTTTTGAGAAATATCTTAAAGACACGGGGCGAAACGCAATCTAAACGATGATAGCCTTTACAAATGTGTATGGAAAGAGGTGTTCCTCATCATCTGATATTTCAATGTGTTACGAGTCTTGGATTTTTTTGTTGTCATTAAAAAAGACAGGATTATAAAGAGATATCAAAGCACGATTTTAGATAACTTAAATGGCCCAACCTATATGAAGTTGATTATATCTCGATGTCTGTAAAAGATTGCTGTTTTTGGAGTCTTGAGGTCTTGTGAACTGATTTCCTGCTTTCTTTCTTTACACTTTTTTATTTGAGTAAAAATACATTTGTTATATTCCTTTTAGTGTAAGTTTCTATTTGGACAATCTTATGGGAACATGTGCATTCTGTATGTGAGCCTCTATCATATTCCTGTTGTTTTACGAGCAGACTCTTAAGGAATTTATTTTATGATGTTGTGAAGTTACTGCTTTTTCTTTTTCCTTTCTCTTTTATTTCATATTTGCATTTTCGTTCAAGGATATGCTTAGCAATAAAATGTTCTTCCCAAAACCTTGTATGATGATGCATTTTTATTTATTTTCTAAATATTTGGGAAAGGAGCTAAACATCATATCTTATTGAAAGCCAAGTAAGCTAGGACCATGTGAAATAAAATCTTCTAACCAGTGACTAATTATTTATATAGATTTATAAAAAGTGGCGTATTTATGGGCTGAACAACTATTGTCTGTCAACTCAGGTGTTTGTTATTATTTAGATTGCTATGATAGGGTAAGCAGGAGGGAAAACACTTCTGAACAGGTAAGAGGACAGAAGCATTGTATTCTGGGAATTATTGGATACTATACATTTTTTAAAAATATTTGGTAACTTTTAAGTATTTGCTGCAAGTCAACAAGCTTTGAACAGTTTTCCAGAACCTTGCTTATATAATGTCTTAAGCCCTGGAAAGCTTTAGATGCCTTCTCTCCAAGTTTCCTGGCATGTTGAACATTTTTTTTTTAAATTACTAAGTCCAAAGACAAAATATAAATGAATGCTTACATTTTAACAGCTTCTTTCTAGATTTTTGGATTATCAAATTCTGCAAATATTCATTATAGCTGGCACCTTTCTCATGTCTCAGGCATCCTTGATGTGCTGGTTCCCTATGCACAACGCTGACTTTGCCAATTGCATAATCCATCACGATATCCCACATTTCTCACCATGATCCTGACATGTTGGTTAACTGAACTGGTGTACTCTATCCATACAGAGGTTACCAGTTTTCAGAGAGAAAAGCAAATTTAGTTAACCCGGTTCCTTCGCATTTCATTAGTGGAATGGTCATGCTGTTTAATTATCATGGGAATGGGAGAGGGGAAAGGCTCAATGATGTCAAATTATGGGAAGTTCCTTTTTTGCTGCCTGTCTTGGATAATTTATGTAAATTAAAGCAACATTTATCAATCCCCATAATGTGCCAGGTACTGTGTTAAATGTTTTGGATCTGTGTAGTGTGTTTAGTCCCCAAGTAGTAGGTAGTACTTTCCTTATCTTAAAGATGAAGAAACGAAGACACAAACAGCTTAATGACAACTTGGCAAATACATTCCTAATCATGTTAGAGGTCAGGCCCTGCTGACACAGAGGTCAGAGGGATGTCATGGAATGGGTAGAGGTACTGAGACCCAACAGGGTTGGGTTGGAACCCCAGCTACCAGGACTCTCACCATGTACGGGCAAATGTCACAGTCTCTCTGAAATTTGGCCTCCTCATCTGAAAAATATGACACCTTAATGACCTTGCCTTGCAAGGTAGTTTGGGGAAAAAGTGAAATAAAGTGTTTTAATTGTGACTGATACAGAGTAAGGGCTCAACAAAGTAAGCTTCTTTATTCTGAGTCCTTTGCTATTCTGTATACAGTAACTGCCTTCTAGAATTAGAAATCCTGCACTAAATTCTACACTATTAAGAAGACTTAGTTGTTGTCAAACAATGTTGGCAAGTCACGACAAATCGTAATAGACAAACTAGTCTTTTTCTGGTCATACTTTGATTGCAAGCATGACTGCAACTGGTAAGTATGTGGCATTGAAATATGGTAGCATGCATCTGTCTGACAGCACATTTTAAGCAAGTGGCCAGAAGTTGGGGTATGTAAAGGGAGTCTAGATTTGAGAACACTTGCCAGAGAAATTCCCAAATAATGGTTCATGTGGTAGATTGATCAAGACCTAAGTGGCATTTGCTCAGACACATTGGTTAGAGTCCATCAACAGAAATACTTTTTCACTGTCGTTCCATGAGGAAATGTTGAGACTACACCATCTCTTTTCAATGTGTTTAACTTTGGCCCTAGGCTTTGGAATATAAAAAGCTTAGTTCAGATCTTGGATCTGAATCCTTGGTCTATCCTTTACTAGCTGTGAAACTTTGAGTAAGGTGTGCAGTGACTCTAGTTTCATCTGTGAAATTGAAATGATATTGTCCTCCACTTAGTGCTATTCTATAATTAAATGAGCTGATGTGAATGTAAGTGCCTTCTTATAAGCACAGTGCCTGGCCCATAGCCCTCAAACAATGATAGCTAATATTGCCTTTTTAATCATTGGATATTGTCCTAGGAAAAAACAAGACAAAATTCCTTCTAAAAGTTTAGAAAGGATATATATTGGAGAGCCCCAGAGCAATGACTTTACTCTGTCACCTAAAATCATAATTGTTTTTATTCCCCTAGAGTTCAAATCACATTAGATTCTTTGAGCTCTTCTTGAGTGTTCCACCAGAAATGTGCATACCCCTGTAAAACCCATTATTTTAATCAACTCCTTCAGTATAGGGTGCATAAGAAAGATTCGAATGGTAGCCTGTTCCAGACCTCAAAGGACAGTATTCCATCCCTTCCAAATTACAGAGTTATCATGGCCTTAGACACCCTTTCAAAACCCTATGTTGGCTTTCCTGCCATAAACTTACTAAGTATCACTATTTAGTATATAATCCAAGAACCACTTTAAGCATTTACTCTTTTGATAATTCAACCAACACTTACTGTACCATCCAATCTACTATTGGGTGCTGTTACTTTGTTTCAGTGAAGGCAGACAATGGATGTAAGCCTTTTGTCTGGTATAGATCTCTATGGCCTAAAGTTCTCTTCACTCTATTCAAGTTGAAATTTGATCTTTCTCCAAAGATATCCGAGCCCGGTACTTGTCCCAGTTCAATTAAAATCTTGACAATTCTGCTTGAAATTGGTTTGATTATTAATGTACTTATTGGACATTGACTAAATGATGACTGTATCTTAAATTGAGAGACTTAAGGAATTTACAACATACTAAAAGAATACAAATAATCATAGTGAATAAAGTTAGCTGCCAAAAAGTACAAACTACATTCTTTGGGGGTTCAGAAGAAATTACTTAAGGGGGGGCTTCAGAGAGGAGGTGATAGTTCAGGTAAAACTTGGAAAACTGGTAAGCAGAGATCAGGGCTACATGCCATTCCAAGCAAAGCACTGAAATGGAAGCAAGGAGGATTAAAACCATAATTTGGATGGATCACAGACTGTGAATAAAGTGTATTAGGGATGGTATGACTCAAGTTTTTTGAATTTTGTTAATGACAGGGAAGAATAATGAAAGGATGTTGAGAGGCTCTCAAGGTCAAGGGCTAGTTGCTGAGTACAGAGGACACAAGCATGTTTGAAGAGAAAGGTAATAACTGATACATTCTCAGAGAATGTAAAGGATAATTAGAGAGATCAAGTTTGCATATAGAGATATTACTCTGAACAAAACAAGGGAAGAGTATTCTTCTGATACAACAACAAAGGAGAGAGTGGGATAAACAAAACTGACATTTCAGTGCAGGTGACAGAAGTAGCAGCAAGTACAGTCAGCCTCAATGTTCAAGATGAGGTCAAAGTCACCTAACAGGAGACTGTGAGCACAGGCAGAAGTCTGCTGATAACCCTGTTAGGAAGACGGCTAATAAAAGTATCAGTCAGAGGTCAACTGTCATTATCTGGTATTAAAAGTAATACTTTATATTTTTGCTACATTTCTTTTTTATGTCCTGCCTTGTAGTCTAATCTTGTGTTTCCAAATTTAGAGTTCTTTCAATTATGTAATGCTTTCTCTAGAGAAGCAAGCCATTTTGTACTTTTTTTTTCCAGAAGCATTTGGAGTGGAAGCTAAGGAAGAGGATGATAGGATGCTGTGTGTAACCTACTCGGGCTGCCACAACAAAATATTAAAAGCTGGGCGGTTTACCCAACAGAAATTTCTTTCTCACAGTTCTGGAGGCTGGGAGTCCCAGATCAAGATCTGGTAGGGTTTGTTTTCTTATGAGGGTTTTCTTGGCTTGTAGACAGCAGCCTTCTAAATCTGTCCTTTTGTCTACGCACATGCTGCGAGGGCGCAGGGGAGAGAGATCTTCCTCTTCTTATAAGCCCCAGTCCCTTGGATCAGGATCCTACCCTTCTGACCTCATTTAACTTCACCTCCTAAAGATCCTTCCTCCAAATGCAGTCATTTGGGAGGTGGGGGGAGTTAGGCTTCAACATACGAATTTGGGGGGGGGGGACACAATTCAGTCCATCACAGACGTACATGGTATCAGGAATTAGTAAGATGAAGATTTCAAGAGCTCAAAGGATTAAAGGAACCCAGAAGCGACTCTAGCCTTGTTGAAGTGCCTGCACGGGCAAGGTAGAGTGCGGATAAACCCAGGAGAGACTAAACCACAGGAGCAGGAGAATCACAGGACTGGGTGCCGGGATTGCGAAGGAGTGTTAGGGGTGTCTAAGAGAGAGGCCGTAGGAGACAGGAATAGCTAATGGGAACCCAGGCTTAGATTTGGAGGTGCACTAAGGGAATCGTGTGAGCCTCAAGAGGCTGTGAGGTTTTGCAGTGGGTATTAGGTCCATGGGTTCTCCGGTCAGAATCCCACGGCTTGTATTCTAGTGCTATAACTTGAGATAAATTATTTGGTCTAACTAAGACTCAGCTTTCATACCTATAAAAGGAAATTATAATTACCTGTCTTGTAAGTTTGTCAGGAAAGGCTGAATAAAAGAATTCATGTAAAATGCTTAACTTACGCCTGGCACATAGTAAACCTTAATCGATGTCAATCATTATTACAGTTTGGCTTTGTTACCTGACTCAAGCTGGATCGAAATTAGCGACTACCCGCATGGCTATCCAGCACCACAAAGGGCATACAAATCTAGAAATCAGGCAATCACCCTATTTCCCTAAGTCTTTCATTTTCCAAGAAAATACAAAATTCAGTTGCCTGCTCACTAGCAAAGCTTTCCCTTCACTGCCAGGCGTTCTCTGCTTCCAGGCTGCAGCTTGGATCGCGAGCCCATGCCAGCTTGCACCCTGGGACTGCCACTCCTCTCCTGCATTTCTAGCTCCCAGCTTTCCTGTACGTGGCAGCTGGTCAATCAAACACTGGGAAGCCAAGACACCGTCAGGAAACCTTATACCCCTTTACTGAAATGCATTATTTTGGTTTTGTTTTTAATTTGGCTTTTTATTGTGCTCAAGAGAATAGTATAATAAACCCCCATTTATCTATCATCTGACTTCAAGCAATATTAATATTTTGCTGTTCTTGTTTTATCTATGCCCATCTTCCCATGAAAGAATATCTTTTAATACTACACGGTGTTAAACAAACAAACAAACAAAAAAGGGCATTGAAGGAGTAGTTATTATTGGGTCTCTTGACCTGAGTCTTGTTCTTAATCAATGTGTTTCAGAGTACCTTTCTGATGGACAATGGCATGATTCCAGTTCTTTATTCAATGACAGCATAAAAGAGCAGATTAACTGCTAAGTAGACTCTTCATCGTTTAATGAGATCGCCTGAAAACTGAAAGGATTTTTCAGCTTGTGCTGTGTATTTCAATTCAACTGTGCTCACTTTCTGAAATGAATAAGAACGTCTATAGATTATATACAGTTGCTCTATCTTTTGTGAAATGTAACATCCTGGAACAGAATCTATGTTCTCCTTCAAGGGAGTGGGTGACGGAGAATACTACCCACTGGCACGTGTGGAAGCCAAGAAATACCCCATTTACCTCTACAACTGTCATCGCACATCTACTAGCGTATTTCCCTAGGGTTATATTCATGTATTTGCAATAAGTATAACTACACTGAATTTGCATGAGTCTACATAGAAGAGAGGGTTCACTAAGCACATTTCCAAGTTAAGATACTATTACGGCTGCACTGTCTGTTGATAATGGTGATTTTCTCTCTTTTGCTCGCACTCACCTGTAATTTTTGACCTACGATTTTCATCATAAAAGTATCATGAAAGAGAGAGAGAGTCAGAGAGAATGTTATTTATAGACTATTTGAAAGTATATTCTTCTCTGTCACAAAGTCATAGTAAGTCTTAGGGAAAATGGTTAGAACCACACAGACTTTGCTGCTTGGTTTCATGGGGCATGATGAAAAGTAGAATAATAGGTTTCAATAAGTAAACAATTTTCCTGTACCTACTCCGTGCTTAGCAGTTTGCCCCATTTCATTTACTTATTTATTTGAAGGGGGAGAACCTAGCAGAGCGCATAAATATTCTTCTTAGAACAACAGCAACATGAAGGTCGTCTAGATTTGCATGAAAGGAAAATCAGGCAGGTGAGGAGTGGGTGGAAGGTAACTTAAATTAAGGGTGCTATTAAAATCAAGAAAACTGTGATTTCTTTAGTGTTATGGTATTGTTTTCAATGTTCGTACGTCACCCAGGTACACGTGCTTATGTGCATGCATGGATATGAGTAACCAGATCTGTTTTGATGTCAAATTTGAAATGGGAAAACTAGGATAGCTACTCTTGATAGTCCAAACAAGGAAGGAAGGAAAAGTGGGCAAGGGGAGGAGAACAGAGCAGAAGAGTTGCACTTTGGTTCCCGTTTGCGGTCTCTCTCTCTTCTTTCCCCCTCTGCTGTCCACTCCCCCTTCTCCCTCTTCATCCCAGAAAAGTGTCTGATATTAATAAGCTCTGCCTTTACACCCACACCCCCCCACACCCACCTCCACACACATACCCCACACCCACACACACCTTGTACTTCTTTTGTAAAAAAAAGAAGAAAAAATTTGGTGCTTATACTTTTATAGTTCTAAACCGTAAAATGTTTTAGCTATTGAGCTAGTCTTTTGTGCTGCCCTCGATGTGCATTTTCCTTGTTCTCTTTTAAATTAAAATTAAATTAAATTAAAATTAAATTAAATTTAAAACTTCCTTAAACACTGATATCATGAGCATCATTTCCCTAAAATATATTGTAAAACCACAAGTCCCATGTCTATGTATTTGGACAGAACTTTTGTGACTTCCTCACTAGGCAGGTGACAAGCTACAATTTGCCAACATATATACGTGCCAGAGCAACAGCTGTTTTGTTTTGATGAATTCTAATTTTTCCAGCTTTATTGAGATACAACGGACATACAGCATGGTAGTTTAAGATGTGCAAGGTGCTGATTTGAGGCACGTGATGTATACAAAATGATTACTAGAATACGGTTAGTTAACACACCCATCCCCTGCATATTTAATTTTTTTGTGTGGTGAGAACACTTAAGATTTACTTTCTTAGAAGCTTTCAAGTATATAATACAGTACTATTAACAAAGTCATCATGCTGTACATTAGATCCCCAGAACATACCCATCATACAAGTATAAGTTTATACCATGGGACCAACATCTTCCATTTCTGCCACCACCCCACCTCTGGCAACCGCCCATCTACTGTTTCTAGGAGTCAGTTTTTAGATTCCACGTGTGAGACCATACGGTATTTGTCCTTTTCTGTATGATTTACTTCACTTTGCATAATGCCCTCAAAGTTACTGAGGCATCTGATGTGAGGTGAGATCAGAAGATGGGTCCAGAATTAGAACGTCTAAAATAACGAAGGTGTGAGGATTCGCAAGATAGCAATGGAGGACGACCCTAGGCTCCTCTCATTCCACAAACATAACACAACTATCATATTTTCCTAATACCCCAGAAATCGGACCTGAAAACGGACAGAACTCCACAACCAAAGGGAGAGAAGAGGCCACACTGAAGAAGACTGTATTCTAAATATAATCTACTCATTTTTATCCACTTCTAGCTCACAATAAAACCAGGCTCCACCTTTCCTACTTGCTAGACAAAATGGATTAGAAAGTGAATCTCATGTTAATCTTGCTGGAGACTAGATAGTGTAACCTGTACATTCAGCTACACAGACTTCTGGACTTTTGACTGTATCTAAGGAGGGTATTTTGCAAATATTAAGCCAGTGAATTTCATGATGTTCCTTTAAAAAAAAATAAGTCCCCTCCCCTTCCCTGAGGTTTAGCTTTTCAATTCCCTGATGATTAATAATATTGAGCATTTTGTCATTTACTTGTTGGCCACATGTCTTTGAAAAAATGTCTATTCAGGTCCTTTATTTTTCACATTACATTTTTTACGTTAAACATTTTTACATTCAGATTGTTTTCTTGCTATTGGTTTAGAAGACTTCCTTATTGATTTTGGATATTAACCCCTTATGAGTTTGCAAATATTTTCTCCCACTCTGTAGGCTGACTTTTCATTTTGTTGATTGTTTCTTTTCCTATGTAGAGGTTTTCAGTTTGATGTAATCCTACCTGTTGATTTTTGTTTCTGTTGCTTGCACTTGTGGTGTCATATTCAGAAAAGCATCGTCAATACAAACGTCAAGGAGTTTTTCTCCTACGTTTTATTCTAGGAGTTTTATGGCTTCAGGTCTTACATTTAAATCTTTAATCCATTTCAAGTTAATATTTATAAGTAGTGTAAGTTAAGGGTCCAATTTCATCCTCTGGTATGTGAATATCCAGTTATCCTGGCACCGTTTACTGAAGAATCTATCCTTTCCTCAATGAGTATTTTTGGCTCTTTTGTCAAATATTAGCTGAACACATATGTGTGCGTATATTTATAGGCTCTCTATTTTGTTCTGTTGGTCTCTGTGTCTGTTTTTATGTTAGTGCCATACTGTTTTGATTACTATAACTTGGTAAAAATTAGTTTGAAATCAGGAAGTGTGAAACCTCCAGCTTTGTTCTTTTTCAAGATCACGTGGCTTCAGAGTTTCTGGTCATTCCATTTGAACTTTAGGATTGTTTTCTCTATTTCTGTGAAAAATGACTTAATTTTGATAGGGATTGTATTGAATCTATAAATGGCTTTGAGTAGTATAGACATTTTAAGAATATTAAACACTTCTGATACATGAACATGGTGTATCTTTCCATTTATCTGTGTCATCAATTTCTTTCATCAATATCTTATGGTTTTTGGTGTACATATCTTTCACCTCCTTGGTTACATTGATTCCTAAGTATTTTATTCTTTTTGATGCTATTGTAAACGGGACTGTTTTATTTCTTTTAGAGATAGTTTATTAATGTATAGAAACAGAACTGATTTTTATATGTTGATTTTGTAGCCTGAAGCAATAATTCATTTATTACTTCTGACAGTTTTTTGATGGAATCTTTAGAGTTTTCTATACATAGATCATGTCATTTACAGACAGTGTCATTTTACTTCTTCCTTTCTGATTTGGATGACTTTTATTTCTTTTCCTTGCCTAACTGCTCTGGCTAAGACTTCCATTACTACGTTAAAAAGGAGTTCTGTGAGTACTTTGTCTCAGCACGTTGTCTTTTTTCTGACCTTCCAAGAAGAAAATTTCAACCTTCACTATGAATATGATGTTAACTCTGGGCTTGTCATGTATGACCATTCATATGTTGACATATATTCCTTCTACACCTACTTTGTTGATTCATGATGATATAATGTATGATGATATCATGAAAGTATGTTGAATTTTGTCAAATGTTTTTTCTACATCTATAGGGATGATCATAGGATTTTTGTTCCCCATTTTACTAATGCGGCGTATCACATTTATTGATTTGTGTATGTTGAAACATCCTTGAAAACCAGGGTTGGGGCGCCTGGGTGGCTCAGTGGTTAAGCGTCTGCCTTCAGCTCAGGGTGTGATCCCGGCATTATGGGATCGAGCCCCACATCAGGCTCCTCCGCTGGGAGCCTGCTTCTTCCTCTCCCACTCCCCATGCTTGTGTTCCTCTCTCTCTGGCTGTCTCTCTCTGTCAAATAAATAAATAAAATCTAAAAAAAAAAAAAAAAAAAAAAAACGGTTAAATCTCACTTGATCTCTGGCTGTTTTCTTGTTCTTTTCTTCTTGTATTCCTCTCTCGCTGTCTTCCTTTGTGAACTGATGTTTTTTCCGTAGTGGTATGCTTTGATTCACTTCTGTTTATCCTTTGTGTAACTACTATAGTTTTTTGTTTTATAGTTATCACGAGATTTACATAGAACATCTTAGAGCTAAAACCGTCTATTTTAAGCTGACAACAATTCAGCTTTAATCACATACAAAACTACTTTTAATCACATTTCATGTTTTTGATGTCACAGTTTACATCTTTTTATAGTATATCCATTAATTATTTCAGCTATGGTTATTTTTAATACTTTTATCATTTAACCTTTATATTAGAATTAAGACATTAACACAACACCATATTACAGTATTAGAGTATTTTAAATTTGACTATATCCTTACCTTTATCAGTGTTTTATGTTTTGGAATGTTTTCATGTCACTAATTAGCATTTTATATCTCAGCTTGAAGAACTTTCAGCATTTCTTGAAAGGTCTAGTGGTGATGAAATCTCTCAATTTTGTTTTTTGTGTGTTTTTGTTTTTCGGTTTTTTTTTTTTCTGGGAAGGTCTTTTTCTCACTTTCATTTGTAAAGGACAACTTCGCCAAGTAAAAAATTTTGGGTTGGCAGTTTCTTTCAGCAGATCTGAATCTATCACCCCAAGTTCTCCTGGCCTGCAAGGTTTCTGCTGAGAAACCCTCACTGATTGTGAGAGTTCTCTTGTATAGAAAAGCATCTTTTTTTCTCTTGTTGCTTTTAAAATTATTTTTCTTTAGTTTTAGACTGTTTTATTATGTCTTAGAGAAGATCTTTCTTGAGCTGAAACTTTCCAGGGATCTATGAGCTTCATGCACTTGGACGCTCAAATCTCGCTCTAGATTTGGGAAGTTCTTCGCCATTATTTCCTCAAATGATCTTTCTGCCCCTGCCCCTTTTTCACTCTCTTCTCCTCTCAGATTCTAATATATGTATTGTTTCTTTTAATGGTATCCTATAATTCAGAAGCTTTCTTCATTCTTTTTTTCCTTTTTACTCTTCTGACTGGATAATTTCACATCATCACTCTTCAAGTTCACATTCTTCCTTGTCCTTGCTCAAGTCTGCTATTGCAGCTTTCTATTGAATTCTTTAGTCATTGTACCTTCAGCTCTAGGATTACTTTTTTTTTTTTAATTGTCGAACTTCTCATTCTGTTTGTGCATTGTTTTCCTAATTTCATTTAGCTGTGTATCTGTGTCTTGTTGTCATCATTGAATTTCTCTACGAGTCTTATTCTGAATTCTTTATCAGACAGCGCATAGATCATTTCTTTAGGGTCAGTTAGTGGAGTTTTATTAGTTTTCTTTTGTGGTGGTAAGTTTACCTGATTCTTTGTGCTCCTTGTGTTCTTGCGTAGGTAGCCACACAACTGAGGAAGCAGTTTCCTCTTCCAGGCTTTCTCAGCATTTGAGCGGGGTTGCTGACTTGTTTTCTTGCTGTGGCTTTAGTTGTAGAAGTGCTGCCCAGCTTCCTAGCATTTCTGGCCTTATTTCATGGTTTGGTGGGGCTGGAAACCATGCTTGGCAGTTGGGAAGGGCCAATGACTTGCTTCCCTGCATGTGTGGGTCTCTAGACTGCACTGTGCGGTTGGGACAAACTGCCAGCTGGGGACCCAAAGTGAGCAGATCTGGTGACTGAGCTTTCTGGCCAGAAGGAGCCACCAGCAGGGCAGAACCACTGGAGGGGCTCTCCAGTCATGCACTACAGCCAAGAGGAACATGGTTGGCCAAGATCCACAAGCATATTGCTGTGAGACTTCCTTCCATGTCTCTGGCTGGTTCCTGCAGTGACCTATGTGAGGCAGTCCCTAAATGAGCCTCCCAGATAGTGTCCCAGCATAGTGGAGAAGCTGAGTGTCCACCTTCAGCTCTCCTTTTCCCACCAGAGACACTCTAGACCCAGAGTAACCCCCTTAGCATGGTGCTGCACTGGCCTGGGGTAGGGGTGATGCAAAGTGAAACCACTATTCTTAGCCTTCTAATGTAGATTTTTTTCAGTTTTTATAGTCCAAAGGGGATACTTCAGCTTCACCCGTGGGTTCTTAGATCTTCACAAACGTGTCTTTTCTATGGATAGCTGCGAGTTGCTCTTTCTCTGAAGGGGACTAAAGTCAAGAACCACCTGTTCCACCATGTTCCTGACATCACTTCAGGTAGTAGCTTTTATAACTAAACAGGATAGTGCTATGTAGCAATAGCTGGCAAGCGTGTGTTATTAAGAACACCAGGTCTAGGTAAGTTAATGGTCTGTGAAAAAGAAAAATGAAGTTGGACCACTCCTTGACCATAGTTAACACTGAGAGCAGTAATTCTTGCATTTTTCGATTTAAGGATTTTACAGGCCAGCCCTACATTGACATGTGACTTTGATTACTTCCATCACATACATCTGTTGAGATGGGACTGTTGGGTTATTTAAGTCAACTTTGTGAAGCTCTGAAAGAGAGATTCCAGAAAACTATACCCTCACCAAAAAGCCATCTGCATGTACACCAGCTAGGGAAAATTTCTACAGCCCAATGCTCAGATGAAAGAGGGCTTTCAAGGGCCTCAGTTAACAAGGCCTCCAGTTACCTGGCCGGTGGGCATTCAAGTGTTGGCTTGGCAGGCAGGTGCTGGATGACACACAGAAGGAGCCCTGAGAGGCTGTTTCCCCTTATACCATCTCAAAGTTTGGATTTTCAATTTATTTTTTAAAAGCAGATACACAGTAAACATTGGAATGTGAGTTTTATGCTAAATACATTTTGGTTTCAGAGCAGTTATCTCTTGCTGCCAGAATAGCCCTAAGGATTAAGATGGTTTATTGGGATCAAATGCCTGGGAGATTTATTATAGTGCAGACTGTTTACTCATTCCCATTAAAATGCCGATTATGCTTATTTCTTTGCTTCTCTCTCCTCCACCTCCTTTATTCCCTTCTCCAAAACCCATACTCTATTATTTTATTTTCCAACTTTAAGATGAATCTACTTAGATTTTTATTCTTTATTAAAATTGAGTCCTTGGAAGCTCTCTGACTTTACAGGGGCCTGGGAGTGGCAATGGCATATATGTAGCTCACTAAGGTCCTGGGAACACTGAGTCCCTGGTTAGCAACCCAGAGCAAAAAAAAAAAAAAAAAAAAAAAGTATATTCAGGGACTGTCTCTGGTGACTGGAGAAAAGGGTGCACATTTGGAATTATTGTTGTGAAAGATCACAAGCACCCTGGCTATAATTATCTACAACTTAGAGCTATGTACAAGCAAAGAGAATTTACCACCAGATATATTCTTTACTTGGACAAAAACGGAGATTGTCTATTTCATAGCCAAATTCTATGTAAAACGTTCAACAGAGCAGGTGAATTTGTACACAATATATCAGCTCTCAAGAAAATAGACACGAGACAGCAGAAAATATGATCATTTAAATAAGAAAGCGACAGCCAGGAAATAATCCTGGAGGGCTTGATAATGCACCTGTATGTACAAGAAAGTCCATTAGGTATGCAGAATGATTTTATGAAAATGACAGTGGGCCAGGTAAATGTTTGATATACCATAATAACTTCATCTTGAATACTTAGTGACTACTACAATGCCTGGGATGTACGAGATGCCCAATAAACTTCTGTTGAAGAAACAATGGAATATAGCTCACCTGATACTCATTGGCTGTGCCAATATATTGCTATGATTTTTTTTTCCTGGTACATTTCCCCCCCCCCTTTTTTTGCTTGGAAAGATCTAGACCAGCCATTGTCCAACTTAGGCATGTACAAGAATCACCTGGAGGGCTCTTTACAACACAGATTGCTGGGCCCTGCTCCTCGAGTTTCTGATTCAAGAGGTGTGGGGAGAGGTCTGAGAAGTTGCATTTCTAACATGCAAAAATGATGCTGGAATGCTGGTGCATGAACACGTTTTGAGAACTACTGTAGCCAATAAAGTGATGAAAGAGTAATTATACACTTGAGGACACAAAAGTGCTCAACTCTGCTAATTTAGAAAGCATGACTTCCATCTATTCAATAGCAGTTACTGTCTGCTGCTAAGGTTTCTACTACAGTTGCAAGACGAAGGGTCCTCATGCTTTCTGTCTGAATGTGGAAGCCAAGATTCAATAGGGAAATATGGGAGGAACACATGGTGACCCACGAAAAAAAACATGCAGAGAATTTTTGCAACTTAGAGATAACTCTGTAAATAGTAAAGACCCATTTTATTTAGAAGAATCTAAAACTTAAATTTACATGAGAAACATTTGAAAATCATTCCCCTGCACACTTGCCTTCTGATTGATCCCACTTTCTAAGCTTAAAGGTTGAAACTAATTAAATTAAAAGAAAAAAAAAACCTGATTAGAAGGCTTTAGTTGCCTGATAGCTCAGGTGCCTCCATACTTAAAAATTCTTTGAGCCTGATTGATTATTTCAATCCCTATTAATAGGGTAGAGCCAAGGAAGCTGATCTACTATAAGCAAATGATAGAACAGAACACCGCAAAAGTACTCTGCACTGAGCACTCCCTGTTTGTCAAACTCTCTGCTAACCTCTTTATATACATTATTTCATTCGCTCTTCAAAACAATCCTTTGAGATCAGCATGGTTTCTCTTCCCATGTTACTGAGAAAAGTCAGGTGTAGAGAGTTTAAGTGACTTGCCCATGTTCACGCTTCTTACTGGGACCAGAACTTGATCCTTTCCTGACCCAAGAACTGGAAATATGTAAGTCAAGTTCCAAACAGGCCATGGTAGAGGAACCACTATTAACAGTAACAGTGCCAACCATTATTATAGCAATTGAGAGTAGTAGTCCTAAAAAGTCCTATGACAAAGTTATCTCTAGCCTCATTTTATGTTTGAGAAAACCTAGGGAAGTTAAGCAGTGTGCCTGAGGCTATATAATTAGCAAGAGATCAACTAAGGTTTATAGATTCTAAAGCCCATGTTGTTTATAGATCACCACCAAACCCTAATATCAAGCAGTCCCCTTCCTAGGCTCTTTAGTGATAATCCACAAGACAAAAATGCATTGGTTCCCCACTGACAGCAGAATACCGCTGTGACAAGCACCTTACATAGAATGTCAAACTTCGATGTGCATGTCCACAGGTTTACTGGGTAAGGGCATGTTTATTTTTATAAATGCTTTTATTTGTATCAAAGCAATATATACACACAGCTTAATAGGATGAATAATCGCTTTATAACCAGTAACAGCAGCCCCGCTCCCGCTTTTCCTCCCCTCCACTCTCATCCTGGTTGCCAGAGGGAGCCACTTCTCTTAGCTCTTTCACTGGGTATTTGCCTCTGCATTTCTAAATACAGCATGCAGCTATCTTTTGATTCACGGATTTGAAACATTCACTGACTCCCTAATGTGGGCCTATAGGGTTTTTCTCTCTTACACAAATTCTTTCCCCTTTTCACTTTTTCAATGTAGTTTTACATTTTGATTAAATATTATTTGGCATTTTCATGACTATGACTACATAAATATTCTCTGCTAAGTAGTATATGATTACTTTTAGTTTTCTCTGTAATTTTTTTGTTTAGTGTATGATTACTTTTAGTTTTCTATATAATTTTTTTGTATAACGTTTCGCTTATTTTAGAATTAACAACCTTTAATCCTTTCCATTTACTTGGGTTCATTTGGACCTTAGCTAAATCTTCTCAGTTCCATTAATGGCCTTTAAAGGTGATTTTCCAGACAAAGTTTTACATCACCAACTCTGTCCAATAATCTACTAGGGTGGGTTTTTTTTTTTTTTGATGTTTTGTTTTTAGTAAATCTTGGATACATTCCTGCCAGAATTCTCTGTTTTCTTGCTCCAACCTGAACTAGCTGCTCCTTTGTTATCAACTTGCTAGTTTTCTCATTCTTTTCTGTGGTGGATTTTCTATTTGCTGGGGTCCCTATCTTTCTCCTACTTACTTTATTCCCCTGTCAAGTTAAGCACATCCTCTAGTACCTTCCTCCAAAAGGATGCATGGTATGTAATCTTCGAGATTTTGCATCCCTGAAAAAGTTTGTATTCAAATTATTGGTGGTTTTGATAAGAGTATAGAAACCTATGTAGAAAATCCTTTTTCCTAAGAATTATATTCCACCATGGTCTTCTAGCTTCCGTGTTGCTGTTGGGTAGAACCATGCCATTTTGGTTCCCTGTCCTCTGCGTGTGATCTGGTTTTTCGGAATCTTCTCTTTATCTCTGCAATTTGAAATGCCATGATGACATGCTTTGGTGGCTGCTGCTGGGTCAACTACAATATGAACCTGACAATTTTGTCAGAGGGGAAAATAGAAATTATATTCTCCAGAATTTATCAAAAGAATTCTCACCCCACCCTTTTTTGACCAGCATTCGTACAATGCACATGCCTGTGAGTGAGACAGAGAGGGAGATAGAGACCGAGAGAGAGTTACTACTTGTACAAATGGTCACGTAATTTAACAAGAAGCTAATGCACAAATTCAACTTGAATAAATATTACATGCTTCCTCTTTGCAAGGCCCTTTGCAAGACACAGTTCCTCCCTTCAGGGTGCTTGGTATCTACTGTGGCAAGATGTGATAAGAACTTAAAACCAGAAGAGAAAATTTATAATGGCCTTATTAGAAAAGTGGGACAGAGCTTCAAGGGAAAATGAAGTAATTTCAGATAAGGAGCTGGGAAATATGCTAAGAATGAGGGGGTGTTTGGCAAGTTAGGAATATGAGGAGAGTGATAAAGATAGGTAAGGGAGGTAATATTTCAGGGGGGCTGAAGTCTGAGTGGTTAGTAGAAGTAGGAGAGGCGAGCGTAGGTGAAAGGCATAACGACGAGAAAATGAAAGACAAATCCAAGAATAACAAGTTGGCTGGATCCTAGCTGACGCATGGAGAAATTTGGGACTAAAGTCTGGCAAGCTTTGGTTACAAACTCATTTTTTAGGGATAATTTATTTCAATAATTTTTTTTCTCATTTACCAATTCATATTCACTGACTAAATACTGTGAACCAGCCCCTGTGCCGGGTGCTAGAGAAAATCTGAAAGAGATATGGTTCCTGACCTCAAGCAATTAACTACTGCATATGAAGACATGTTGTGTTGCACTTGTGTTTGTACCTACATTATACAAATGAAGTATGACTGAGATATACAGGGATCTTTAGGAGAACAGAGAAAGTAGAATCTAGGTTGCCTGGGGTCTTCAGAAAAGGCCAAAGAGAGGTGATGGCACGGAGAAGAATCAAACGAGGTATGCAAGTATGAGCGGAGCATTCCAGGCAGAGGAAACCACACCCTCAAAGCACAGAGATGAGAGAGAACATGGCATGTTCATTCATTTATTCATGCATGCTACAAATTTTATTGAATACTAATTATGTACCAGCCACCGTACTAGCCATGCTAGGGAAACTACTGATCTGTATTAACATAGAGTATGATGGTGTCCTTGTGAGGTTGTTACCTTCATGAGAGTAAAAATTAGATTGGTCTTATTTGTTGTTGGGCCTAGTACTTAGTATTTGTACAATAAAGATATGTAGAAACATGGTAATGGATGTCCCCAGGGAAGAGGAGAGCTACAAGTTGATAGATTCATGAGAGGTTTTGAGAAATATGAATAGATTATGCTGATTGAAACTAAGAGGATGGGGAACCTGGGTGGCTCAGTCAGTTAATCACCTGACTTCAGCTCAGGTCATGACCCCAGGGTACTGGGATCTAGCCCCACATTGGGCTCCCTGCTCAGCAGGGAGCCTGCTTCTCCCTCTCCCTGCTACTCCACCTGTTTGTGTTCTCTCCCCCCCGCCACCCTGTGTGTCAAATAAATATCTTTTAAAAAATTTAAAACTAGGAGTATGGACAAAATTGTTCAAAATTTACTTTATACCTATATAAAAAGAATAACAGGTAAAGAACCGAATACATGGGAATTCAACATTTCTGCACAAAAGAAAGAGAGCACTATCATTAAAAAGAGTGGGTTTCTACCATGCCAGAGGCAAGTTTTATGTATTTCCACTCCATCTACATTCTAACTGGTAACATCAAACCTCTTGTGTTTGAAGAATTCTGTTAAGTGCCTCCTTCTAAAAACCTCAGTGCTTCCTCTCCCCTAGCCCTTGACCACTTGGTTCTACAAGTCGGCATCAACAAAAAAACCGAAAAACACAACCAAAAACAAAAACTGTCCCTGGAATTTGGCATTTCTACTTTGCCTTTTTTTTTTTAAGATTTTTATTTATTTATTCGACAGAGATAGAGACAGCCAGCGAGAGAGGGAACACAAGCAGGGGGAGTGGGAGAGGAAGAAGCAGGCTCATAGCGGAGGAGCCTGATGCAGGGCTCCATCCCAGAACGCTGGGATCACGCCCTGAGCCAAAGGCAGACGCTTAACGACCGAGCCACCCAGGCGCCCCTCTACTTTGCCTTTTTTAGTCATTAAATCTTAACTCGGATCATCCTTTAGACTCCTAGGCCTATGGACCTCATGAAATACAAAGTGATCTCTATGGAATATAGAGAATATAACCGTAGTCTCAGCCACTCCACCCGTATCACCAACAAGACATCCTCATTCTCTCTCAGGAGAGTCTTTTGACACTGGGAAGGAGAGGCCACATAAGCAACAGGTCAACCACTTTTAAAACATTATCACCAAAGCCTTAGGGAGGGCAGAAGCTTTAAGGAGGGAGAAGTTTCTTCTATGAAATGTATCAGAGTAGATAAGACCCGAGAAGTATATAAAATTCTAGGTATAAAGGCAAGGCAAAGTTCTTACACTCAGGAGACTTGCGGTCTTTTAAGGGACACCACTCTCTATAGAGAAATACTTAAGAGTTCCCGTACCACGCCTAGTGGAATGAGTAAATGCACGTGCCACACATTCTCTCACTTCTGTTTCTTTGAATTGGGTTTGACAGCTAGGAGGTCACTGATGACCCAAATAAGAAAAGTGCCCCGTAGTAATAGAAACACAAGTCTAACAGCAGGAACTGAGGCTGGAACGAAAGGCGAGGAGGTAGAGAAAATGGGCCAAAACAACTGATATTGTGGAAAGATCATGGTTTTACAAAACTGGCTTTCTTGATGGCATACACTTGAAAATTAAAATCAGAGTGCCCCGTGGTTTTATAATGAGGTAAGATTCTCCATATTTTCTACCCCCAAAGGACATACAAGACAAGTAGTTAGTCTGCTGGTACTCAGTAGCCTGAAAGCTAGTAAAGGACAAGGACCAGATTTTATTTATCATTAGATTTCCTGCTCTCAGCTCAGAGTTTGGTACATACTAGGTGCTCAGTTAATATTCATTAAATAAATTAATGTATAAAGAACACATAAATGATGTGCTAGCAAATTCTGCTTATCCTAGAGTATAACCAAGACAAGAGGCGTTAAAGAGTAACAGTAAAAGGTGGAAGTTGGATAAAATATATCACTTTGCCACATTTCATACATGGCGGCATTTATGAAACTATGTGAACTGTTGGTGATAAACAATTGAACCAGCAAATAAATGGATGAAACATTAGACAGAAAATAATTCAATATATGTATAACCTTTTGAATTGGATTATTTTAATGGTCAAAGGACCCTGCCGTTGTTGGTGTGCTTGCTTTGTCTATTCGTGGGTGTTTTTATTGGCCTATTACCTGCAACCATTTGCCAAGTGTTTCTGGGTGAATTTAGCAGAACTGACTGTAAGCCATCAAAAAAAAAAAAAAAAAAAAAAAAGGAAGGTAATTGATTTCCAAAGACCACCAGCTTTCTACTTCTTATTTTTATTATTCAGAAGAAAGTGGGGAACATGGTCTCATCCCCTGGTCACCATTTGGAGACACAATCAGTAAGTGCTGCCATTGCTGTGTAGAGGCGGGAACAGATTGCCATGATTCCCTAACTTGGGTGGAAAGTAGTGCATGCATCATACATCGTGTAATTTGCTTTTTTGGCTCTTAAAGTGACTGGTACTGTGAGCTACATCATATCGTTTTCCCTCTGTTGCGTGTAAGAGTGCATAATCCTGGGTCTTCTGTTTCCCAGCTGACAGCGTGGGGCATTATCCCTCACCTGAAGTTTTCTTTTCTCAGCTCCTCCTCCTAAAAAGAAAAATGGTAGTAACCTGTCCCTATGGCCATGTCACCATTTTGCTTTCTTTGCAGAAGAGAATGCTCTGAAATAAGTATCAAAAAAGGGGATTTATCGCATTTTTTTAAAATGACAAAACCTGTCATATGGACTATAGCAAGAGATAAAAACTTCTTCTACACTGTCACTTATAATTTATTTATGAGAGCAGCCAACACTCCATCCTGGGACCAAGACACAAGCAACGGCTAGCCCTGTAAAGAATCAAAATCATTTGCAGGATGGACAGGCATTTCTTTCCCATGCAAATATCCATTTTGTATTCTAAAATATCGTAATGGTTTTAGGTAAATGTATTCGCAAGATCAGGAAATATATATATATATTTTTTAAGATTTTATTTATTTATTTGACAGAGAGAGAGCCAGCCAGTGAGAGAGGGAACACAAGCAGGGGGAGTGGGAGAGGAAGAAGCAGGCTCCTAGCGGAGGAGCCTGATGTGGGGCTCGATCCCAGAACACCGGGATCACGCCCTGAGCCGAAGGCAGACGCTTAACCGCTATGCCACCCAGGTGCCCCAGGAAATATATTCTTAATTGGAGTTAGTTGTTATCAGTTGGTAACTGGCTCAATTTGGCTCAGCTGTAGCACGCATCTAGGGCCACTGGTAACACATATCAAAACCTGTGGGCTTCCTCACTGATAATCACGCTACAACTTCTGGCACCTTGGTGGAAACATTAGACGCTTATGTGTACAATGGGCTCACATTCCCAGAAGATGCAGGATAGTATTCCATTTACCTGAAATGCTACCTGCCTGACTGAACTATACAGTTATGGCTGCACCAATAGAAGCAGAAATTCTAGGAAATAACTATTTTCAGAACAGGGTTAGTTATTCTGTCAGCAGTTTAACAAGGGCAGAATGACTGTTTATTAAGAAAGAGTCTTCCAGAAAAATGGCCAAAAAATTCCAAGTTGGGACATTGAGTCACTTTTTAAATTTAAGAGGGCTAGGTAAAAAAGAAGAAATTGAACAAAAATGAGTATGCATAGGGATACTTTTAAAGTAAGTGTAAAACAGAAAGGACAAAGTAGGTTCTATTTAATTCTTAAGAATTTCCAAGGCATTAAAAAAAAAGCCTCCTTGAAGAAAATTATGGCATGTAATTTTATTTTCCCTTTATTTGTATAAAAATCTATTTTATATTTCCTTTATATTACGCAGTGTACAGTTTCATGAAAATGGGATATTATTTTCCCACAAATTTTTACCTGTTCCCATTTTTAAACCTAATTTAAGTTTTCTGTTCCCGTAGCTAAAGTTGGACACCATGTGGATTATGGCAGGGGAGCAGGAAATAAGAAAGAAGATGTATTAATGGGGAACTTTGATTTACTAAGAGTGGGACGTCATGAGATCTGCTGTCTTTTCAAGGTGAGCAAAAGGTACCTTACCTGACATGAGGCAGGATGCCAACCACAGGATTACATCCACTATCCCAAGTTATGGGAATATTTTTATAGGTAGTTTATTTTTATTTACATTATTTACATGCTTGTTTTTAAGGTGATATGTGTAGAAAGCTCTAATAGGAATTCTAGTGTTTTTCATTATTTTAGGTCAATCAATTTTTTGGACTGAAGGTTGAAGTCTCCACACCCCTCAACCCCTGAGGGCTAAGGATCTATTTGTGTTTCTTTGATCTTAACTGCTTTCAACCTTCCTCCTCTCAAATAGCCTTGATGAGTTTCCATGTTTTGTCTTGGTGAACTTTTCCTGTATTTTCCTTCCATTTGCCCTCTCCAATCCAACTTCCTTAAAAAAAAAAAAAAAAAAGTGCTGTCAGAAATGAAAGCTTTGCACCACTGGGGCCTCACTGAATTCAGAAAGCAATGACTGGGGGCGCCTGGGTGGCACTAGTGGTTAAGCGTCTGCCTTTGGCTCAGGGCGTGATCCTGGCGTTCTGGGATCGAGCCCCACATCAGACTCCTCCACTATGAGCCTGTTTCTTCCTCTCCCACTGCCCCTGCTTGTGTTCCCTCTCTCGCTGGCTGTCTCTATCTCTGTCGAATAAATAAATAAATCTTAAAAAAAAAAAAAGCAATGACTGATTCTTATACTTGTTCACTACATTCTAATCCCAATTTAGGGCAACTCATTCTACAATTTTATGACTGGCTGATAGTATCTCATGAACAACAATGAAAGAATAACCTATCACTGCAGACTCTCTGACAAAGTGGTGATATGTAAATGCAAAGATAATTGCCATTTGGAAATGAAGGCTCTCTCTCTCTCTCTCTCTCTCTCTCTCATTTTTTTTTGTAAACACAATCAGTTGAAAATAAAAACTAGTCAAGATACATGCATTCTACTGCTGGCATTTTTAAAGGTTGGCTTCAATTTGATTAGTGCAAAACGGATTTGACCCAAGAAGTCTTAGAGAGTTTTATTGATACATAGAAAAAAAAAGGTAAAAGTAACAAGACCCCTACTTAAAAATTAGCAATATACATTAGATGTAAGAGGATATCTAATAAAGGAGATAGGAACATATGCAGTTAGAGATTCAAGGATCAATTGTACTTTTAATTACTCAGCACATCAGGAACCTGATCTCAATTATCCAAACCATGTAGGCAAGTCCTAATTCTTACAGCAAAAATGATCTGGGTAGTTGGAATAATTAAAAATCACAGATAATCCCAAACCCTTATGACAATGATTCCTTAAAGTCTCCTCCCTTAGAGAAATGGTGTTATAAAAGCTACAAATCGTTACAAAACTGTCTGGCTTATGTCTCCTGCCCTTTGATTATCCCACTACAATCTCTTGGGAAGGCCCATCCAAAGCAGTGAAAAAGCCCAGAGTCAGGAAAGAAGAGGAAAGGGACAGAGCCTCAAGGAGAAGCCGTCGACCCCCCAACAGACTCAATATAAAGCACAAGACTCTCAGTGGTAAACCTATCCTGGAGAATAACTGAAAGTAGGATTCACATCATTCTGTTGAAAATAGCAGTGAGCAGTCAACCTACGGGAGAGGGTGTGTGCAGAGCCAAGTGGCAATGCCCCAACTAGAACATGAATTTTTTCTTTTAGATTTTATTTATTTATTTATTTGAGAGAGAGAGAGAGAGAGCGAGCACGAGCTGGGGAGGGTCAGAGGGAGAGGGAGAAGCGGGATCCCCACTGAGCAGGTAGCCCAAAGCAAAGTCGGGCTCGGTCCTGGGATGCTGGGATCATAACCTGAGTCGAAGGCAGACACCCAACCAGCGGAGCCACCCAGGAGCATGAATACCTTCTAGTTTGGTAACCATGTAGAGAGACAATGTTCTAGATATTATTTTTTCCTTATTTTCTACCCTCTTCTATTAGCCTCAGTAATACCAGCATGTAAGACTCTATTACACTCAGGTCAGGGAGAATGCAACACTCTTTTACTTTACCTTTTTCTCATTGTTATTTTTTACTGGCACACCTGACACCTTATCAGTCCCAGCTTGGGCTGAGCCATAATCTGTAACAGACCAGTTTTCTAACTTCAGATTTACTTCAAACTTCAGATTCAATGAGTTTCTTGATAAATCATTACTTTTTTCTTCAAAACTTCATTTTACAAAATCTGGATAAATGTCTGCCAGTTCCTGTCTTCATGCTCTCCAACAAGAATCTAGAAGATTCTAAGCAGGCATCATCATTCTCTTTCTTTCTTTCAGCCGTCTGTCAAAATCAATGTATGCACCTGGCAGTAATTTTCATCAGGATGTTACAAATACATTTCCCATAATGGTAGATGAAATCATGCTTAGGGGTGCCAAAGGAGCACAGTGACTCATAGACAATTGACTCAGGAGGGGTTTTCTTTTCTCAGAGGCATTCTCTTCGACCAAGCATGCAGTTTGTAGGAGAAGTAGGTGTAGATAGCATGGAGTAGTGAGGAAAGAAGGAGTATAGACCTAACTACTGAGATAATCAGCTGAGTCAATCCGGGCAATCAATATGTAACAAATACTACAATCTCATTGTTGATGAATTCTGGCAAATACCCTTCCTTCCTTCCTTCCTTCCTTCCTTCCTTCCTTCCTTCCTTCCTTCCTTCCTTCCAAAAGTTATTCTTACACACTATCCCAAATACCGTGAGAAGTGCTCATAAAATAAGATGAGCTGGAGATTACACTCCAGTGGGAAAATCACACAACTATAAAAGTCAAAACAAGAAAATCAAGGTAAAATTGGTATATCCAGAAGTCAGTTATAACTAATTTAGTTTAGGGTCTGGGTGGTAGTCAAGGGAGACTTTATAAGGAAGTGACTTCCAAGTGTGAGCTGCAGGATGAATAAGCATTAACCAGACAATGGCACAGTAGGGAGGAGGTGGGAAGGCAAGCAATAGGAGCTCTCAGGTAGAGAAAAATGGATATAGAGAGGAATCCTCAAAGAGCATGTCTCCTTTAAGGAACAGAAATGAGTTTGGTCAAATTGGAGGACAGAACGCAAAGAAAGAAAATGAGGAGTGATAAGAATACAGATGTAGACAGGAATCAGGTCTTGAATATTCTTATAAGCTATGTGTTGATAGTATAAAACCTCAGGCCATACAATTCAGACATGAAAGCTCAATTTTACTTTAACCCAACTTAACTTTTGATTTTGAGCACATTGTAATAAAGATTGACTAGCTATTTACCAAATCTGTTTCCCATTCCTCTTAGACATGTGGCTAGACAATGTTTTTCTGTCTCCCTTGCAATTAGCTGTGGCCTTGTGTCTGAGGTCTGACCAACAGAATGAAAGAAGATTCTTTTAAGCTTGGCCAGTAAAAACCTCCTGCGGAGTTCTCTACTCTCTCTCTTCCACTGTCAGACCACTGGATATCAGTGCCCAAGGTGATCTTGTAAGCCATGGAAAAGAACAGCACTCCTCCCTCCCCCATGCATACGTACACACACACATACCACCACGTTCAGTGGATGTTATAAGGAACATGTTCCTATTGTATTAAGTCTTTGAGATTCTGATGTTCGTCTATCACACCAGTAATTCTCAAAATGTAATTCTGAGAGGACAGCAGTAGCATCACCTGAGAAGTGGTAAGAAATGCAAATTTTTGAGCCCTACCTGCCGAATCAGAAACTCTGGAGGTAGGGCCAGCGATCTGTGATTTATAAGCCTTCCAGGTAGTTCTGGTATGATTTAAAAGTGCAGAACATGCTTCCATCATTTTACATTACCTTAACCCATTCCACCCTGTGACAGAGTCAAGTTCAGTTAATTCAGAGGAGTCAATCAGTGCAGCATTTCCTTTGTCATTCAACTCACATACATTATTAAAGCGTGAGATGGGGTCCATCTGACCCTTAGTTATTAGCCTTTATTCACCTGCAGTATCCTTCACAATTTGTGTGTGTGTGTGTGTGTGTGTGTGTGTGTGTGTGTGTGTGTGTGTTTGACTGGTTCTCATTGTTTTTCCGTGATGATTGCTACTTTGTCTTCCTTATGCCGGCCTCTTCAGCTTGGGCCTCCAGCTACCTTTGCATCCTGTCCACGCAAGCAGACCTTCATACTCCCTTTAAGGAAATCCAAATTTCCACGTAGCTGTCTCTCCTACCCTTCCTATGCTGTGCCAGGAGAGGAGAACTCTTTAAGATTTCAACTTCCTCGGGCTTTCCTGGGGTCTTAGTAACAAGTGTTCTGTACTCTACATTTCATTCTCTTTCTCAAGCCAGACTCATCAAGTGGAAGGGCGGGAGTGGGACTTGGTTTTAGGGACAAAAAGCATAATTTAAATGTAGAGCTTCCTTTTTAACTATCTCTGCAAATCTCCCTTCTCTGGCCTGTTATGGGACTAAGAACACTGGCTCTTAAATATGGTTGTTTTGTGCATTTTGCTAAAACTGTTCTTTATGCTATCAAATTTGTGTCCTAGGTTTTTTTTTTTAAGTTTTTTTATGTTCGTTCTTATCTTTATCTGACACATCCATGATTCTCTCAACTTCCTAATAAAGAAGTTATTCTCATGAATTTTTCAGATTTCGCAGTTCAGAAAGCTTAGATACACTTCTGAATATGCCTTATTCCACTAATCTTTTCAATTTCTCCATGATTTCTATTGAATTTCCCACAAGTAAAATTATTTTCCTTCATGAATATAGTATGTATTAATGGACATTTATCTTGAGACTTTTCTATTTTTCCGTTATATTATTGTGGTAAGAACATGTAACATGCTGCACTCAACAACTTTTTAAGTGTGCAATATATTATTGGTGACTGTAAGTACAATATTGTACAACAGAGTTCCAGAACTTTTTCATCTTGCTTAACTCAAACTTTTTGCCTGTTGATTAGTAATTCCCTATTTCCCCCTCCCTCTAGCCCCTGACAACCATCATCCTACTCTTTGATTCCATGGACTGAACTATTTTCAGTACCTCATATAATTGGAATCATATGGTATTTGTCTTTCTATGGCTGGCTTATTTCACTTAACATAATGTCTTCAAATTTCACCCATGTTGTCTCATATTGCAAAATTTCCTTCTTTTTAAGGCTGAATAATGTTCCATTATATCTATATACTGGCTTTTCATTACTCTTTCATCCACTGATGGGCATTTAGGTTGTTTCTACATCTTGGCTATTTTGTGTAGTGCTGCAGTGAACATGGGGGTACAAATATCTCTTTGAAATATTAATTTCATTTCCTTGGATATAAACCCAGAAGTGGAATTGCAGGGTCATATGTACTTTTTAAAATTTTTTTAAAAGATTTTTTTTATTTACTTGGCAGCGAGAGAGAGCACAAGCAGGGGGAGTGGCAGGCAGAGTGAGAAGCAGACTCCCTGCTGAGCAAGGAGCCCAATGCGGACTTGATCCCAGGACCCTGGGATCATGACCTGAGCCAAAGGCAGACACTTAACCAAGTGAGCCACCCACGTGTTCCTGTACTTCTCTTTTTAATTTTTAAAGGATCCTCCATACTGTTTTCCATAGTGGCTGTACCAATTTATATTCCCATCAACAGTGTGAAAGGGTTTCAATTTTTCTACATCCTCACCAACACTTATCTTTATTCTTTTTAATAACAGCCCTTCTAACAGATGCAAGTTGATATCTCACTATGATTTTGATTTGTATCTGCCTGAGGATTAGTGGTATGGAAGACCTTTTCATATACCTGTTGTAGGTCTTCCTCTGAGAAATGGCTCCTCCCAGGTCTCTTGGAGGATGGGGCTGGTCAAACTGGGCTGGAGCTGAGTCCATAAAGGGAACGGGGATGCTTTGGGTCTGTAACTGGAATTATGTTCAGCAAGCCTGTTACCTGGGTGTGGGGCTGCTTTCTCAAAGCAGTTCTCCTTAATCTTGGACTTTATGGGGATTTCACAACCTCCCACCTGGATCCCCAAGCTCCCATAAAGGCCCTTTTGTTGACGGATGTCTGCCAGATTGTTGCTTGTGTTGAGGGATGTGAGCTGGGGACCTTTTATTTCATCACCTTTGCTGGTATCACCCTCCCCCTGCAGCATTTTTTACAGAAATAGAAAAAACAATTCTGCAATTCATATGGAAACAAAAAAGACTACATATAGATAAATCAATCCTATGTCTTAGTTTTAGTAATGTGAAAAGATACCTAAAAGAAAGAAGATGAAAAGATAAGCAATAAGCTGGAAGAGCACACCTGTAATACCTAGAGCCACAGAGGAGATCATATATATATACACACATATCTTTGTATGTAATATATTACATATATCTTGCTAATAAATAGAAAAAATTTTAAATATATATATTTGTATATAATATATGACATATATCTTGCTAATCAATAGAAAAAATCTTGAATATGTATTTACTTGTATATGTATATCAATATGTAACTTACTAATCAGTAGAAAAAAACATATCAGTAGAAAAATGGAGGGAAAAGCAGAAACAGCTATGAACAGAGGGAAAATAGACATATGGCTAATCAATGTACTAAACCACATTAGTGCTTTGGAGAAGAAAATCAAGGCCATAAAGATAAGCAAATCAAGACCATACAAGATACAATTTGATTCCATTTAATGGGTACAGATAAAAAAACCAGACAACTCCAGAACAGATCAACAGGATTCCTTATACAGAGCTCACTGAAGCCATGAGTCAAACATTTTAGCATTATCTATTAGGATTGCATATCTAATAAAGTTGTCCCAGCAGTTCCACTCCTTCTTACCTAAGAGTAAGTAGATGCAAGTTATTGGTAAGGTAAGGTTTTGGTTCTTCGATGGTATTAGGTCAAAAATAAAACAAAACAAATGAGGGCCTTGTATGACACATTGATAGTATTTCATAAACCAAGGATCATGACTCATTTAATTCCAAGCATATAAGGTCCTTAAAAAAAAGAAAAATAATCTTTAGGCTTTTACAAATCAAAAGTCTGGTTTCTGAAACAGATGAGATTTATTTTTAATTATGTTATTATTATTATTATTGATGGTGGCATTCTTGTTGTTATTTACTACTCTTACCAGCTTTACTTGCCTGAGGCATTAATGGATTCCATGGAGTAAAAGAAAATCATGACTGGGAGCAAAACAAGCATTTGGTTAATATATGAAAATATTATATCATGATTAATGATGAGATGGTTAGATTCATACCATCAAGGGCTTTTCATTTACGCAGCATTATAGGGTTTTTGTGAACCATCTGGAATCTTTTTTTTTTTAAGATTTTATTTATTTATGTGACAGAGAGACAGCCAGCGAGAGAGGGAACACAGCAGGGGAGAGGGAGAGGAAGAAGCAGGCTCCCAGCAGAGGAGCCTGATGTGGGGCTCGATCCCAGAACGCCGGGATCACGCCCTGAGCCGAAGGCAGACGCTTAACGACTGCGCTACCCAGGTGCCCCATGGAATCTTAATACATTAACATAGTCCATATTTTTCAAAAAGTCTGATTTAGAAAGATCAACCTGATTGGCTACTTTCTAGTCATTTACCTTGAGACAAAGCCATTATTCCCATCCATGTATAAAGCACAAATATGCACTATTTACTCCACTTCCTAAGGAGCATTCTAAGAGGAAGGGAATTTTCATCTTTCAAATAAAGCTGGTGTGTTGTTGAAGAGTGTCAGTAAAAGAGAAACCTGATACCTAAGCAATTTTATTTTTAAGATTTCATTTATTCATTTGAGAGAGAGAGAGGCAGAGAGAGCACAAGCAGGGGGAGAGGCAGAGGGAGAGGGAGAAACAGACTTCCCACTGATCTGGGAGCCTGATATGGGGCTCAATCCCAGGACCTGGAAATCACGACCTGAGCCAAAGGTAGATGTTTAACCATCTGAGCCACCCAAGTACCCCCCTAAACAACTTTCTGGGAAGGAAGGCCCTTTATAACAAAATGACTGGGTTAAAAAAAAAAAAAAAACTTTCCCATTCCAAAGCATCATTGGTGGGTCCCATTGCAGTTCTCATCAACAACATGAAACACATCCTTAAAATATAAGTTAGTCCTTATAATAAAGGATATTTTTTTGCATGTTTTTGAAGCATGAAAGCAATTTAAGATCAGTTTTTCAAAGTGGAAAATAGAGAAATTATAGAAATAGAGGAAATAGAACTAGAAGAAACATTCTGACATCATAACCCCTTGACAACCATTATGTAATGAACGTGATTTTGAGATAGACAATTAAAAAATCATCTTCATCGGTAAAACGCTGGCTATATTAATTTAAATTATTGAAGCTGATTATAAGTAATGTACCCTTAAGTCATAGACAAAAAGAAGTAATATGAAGTTCTAAATAAGTGGGTTTTTTTAAGATTTTATTTTTAAGTAATTTCTACACCCAATGTAAGGTGCAAACTCACAACCCAGAGATCAAGAGTTGCTTGCTCTCCTGACTGAGCCAGCCAGGGATCTCTTAAATAAGTTTTTAAAAGTGAATGGTTGGGGTGTCTGGGTGGCTCAGTCAGTGGAACCTCCGACTCTTGATTTCAACTCAGGACATGATCTGAGGGTCATGGGATCCAGGCCCATATCTTTGGGCTCCATACTCAGTCTGCTGGAGATTTTCTCTCTCCCTCTTCCCCTCCCCCTGCTTGTGCTCTCTCTCCCTCCCTCCCTCTCTCTCTAAAAAAATAAAATCTTTATTTTTTAATTTTTTTTAAAGATTTTATTTATTTATTTGACAGAGAGAGAGAGAGAGCAAGAGAGGGAACACAAGCAGAGGGAGCGGGAGAGAGAGAATCAGGCTTCCCGCTGAGCAGGGAGCCCGACGTGGGGCTCGATCCCAGGACCCTGAGATCATGACCTGAGCTGAAGGCAGGCGCTTAATGAATGAGCCACCCAGACACCCCTAAAGAAATCTTTAAAACAAAAAGCGAATGGCTATCTGTGTAATAAATACATATTATACATAATATGCTTTAAATAAAGGCCCAATTTGTGCTTTGTGGGTTTTTATTTTTTGTTTTAGAAATAAGTTCTTTACATGAAAAGAAATTGCCTCTAGTTATGAATAACTACAGTTAACAAATTAAGCATCCAATTGTTTGTATCATTATTTATAATATTAAATAAAATGGAAAACATATTTAACAGCAGGGAATTATTTAACTTATGTTACATCATTAAAATAATGCAATTAAAATAATGATTTGCCTTTGCAGTACTTGTTTAAATCATTTTAAAGACGTTAAAATTCATGTGTATAACAATGTATCTATGAGCAAAAGCTTATGACATGATATTAAGTTTAAAAAGATATAAAACAAAAAATAAAAAATAGACATAATATTAAGTTTAAAAAGATATAAAACAAAAAAGTATATAAAAAAAATAAAAATTGGTGACAATTAGGTACAGCCACGGTTAGTGAAACAAAGACTGGAAGGCAAGTGCATCATGTGTCATTATTGCCATGTTTCCATGTTGGAACAGCAGGTGGTACTTTTCTCTATTACCAACATTTTTAATAAAAATTACAATGATTATTATAATAAGCATCCCTTGTGGGAAAATTTTTGTTCATTTCATTCATCATTACCTTACCACAAATCCTATAAATAGATGTGTTAGATGAAAGAACATTCCCAAAACTTCTTATCTAGTGCCAATTGCCATCCAAAAATATACAAGTATACAGTCCAGCAAGAAGTAAATAAAGATGCCCCATTGTAATTTTTAAAAAGAGAGAATAATGAAGCAAACCATCAATATTTGAGCCTCCTTTTTTCCAAATGCGGTTCTAAGGTCCATTGTGTTTTATGATTACTATAGAAAATATGCAAAGAAGTTGAGAAGAAATCATTGTCATGTGCTTCTGCTTTTCAGCGTGATAACAAGTGCATTTGGAAATTTCCCATTTTCTCTGATTAGGAAGCTTTGTAGAGATCCCCAGGAAATATAGTCCCATTAGTTTATGTAGTCAAGGCAAAAAAAAGCCGTGACTGCTCTGAGTGAGACCATTCTTCAATTACCCCCTTGAGGACCACTTCCAATCTCTGTGGGCTAGGTAAAGGAAGTAATTTATGTCTGGATTTTTCTCCCTTTTGAGAACAGTTTTTACTTTTATTCAGTTCTGTTTGTCTGGTTTTCCCATGCTAATGTTTAAATACTTTATGGACTTTAGCCAAATCCTTAGTTAAATCTTTTTTTTTTTTTTAAGATTTTATTTACTTATTTGAGAGAGAGAGCATGAGCAAGGGGGAAGGGCAGAGGAAGAGGGAGAAGCAGACTGCCTGCTGAGCAGAGAGCCCAAGAGGGGACTAGATTCCAGGACCCTGGGATCATGACCTGAGCTGAAGGCAGATGCTTAACTGACTGAGGTGCCCCTTAGTTAAATCTTTTAATAAACTGTAGGATTTTAAAACATTTAATCACACTATAATTACTTTTCATCTAGTCATTCTGTAAATCCTAGGATAACGGCAGAATACTTATTCAAAATGATGTATACAGCGTTATTTTATTTAATTTTTTTGTTTCATTGTAAATTGCAATACTTTGCTTTGGACACCCTTGCCTGAAATTTTCTGTAACTGAAACACTAATAAAATGTAAAGTTTAAGGAGACATAATTAAGTCTAGAACCAGGATACCCAGATTTGACTCTATGAAGCTCCAGTTCCTTCATCTAACTTGAGGATAATAATAGTAACTGCCTCTAGGGTTTTTAGGAGTTTGAACAAGATAACTTAGTGTAGAACATGTACACCTTTCTATACATCACTAAGTAGGTGCCAGGTACTAGTTCATTTACCAACATTACCACCATCATTAAACCTGTATAGTTTAATGAGTAGGTCTCAAATTAATGAGTAGGTCTCAAATACTGGAGAGTGGTTTTAAATGAAGATTCTTGGACTTCATGCCTAAAGATTCTGATTTAGTATGTGGGGCCGGGGCCAGATGATTCTGATGTAAGCGGTCAACTGACTACATTTGAAACTTCTGACTTGTAGCTACTCTAGGGACGCCTGGGTGGCTCAGTCGGGTAAGTGTCTGCCTTCAGCTCAGTTCATGATCCCAGGGTTCTGGGATCAAGTCCCGTGTTGGGCTCCCTGCTCAGCATGGAGTCTGCTTCTCCCTCTCCTGCCATTCTCTCTCTCTGACAAATAAATAAAATCTAAAAAAAAAAAAAAAAAAAAAAAAAAAGAATTAAATTGACATGAGACAGATTAGTAGGAGAAAATAAAATTTAATTTTGTAGGTACAGGGAATGCCCACAGACATAAGTTTCCAAAGACAGGCAAAATGAAGTACATATGTTATCCTCATCCAAAAAAGGGAGAGGGATCTGGGACTTCAAGGAGAAAGAAAGCAATTCATGGGAAGATGAAAAAGTGTGTTTGGTAGACAAATGTTTGCTGAGCCATACATAATCAATGGGACAAAGAGAGGAATTTTAACAAAGGGAATTTGCTGAATTCATATTATACTGTAGTTATCTATGGTGATAGCTCCCTTCCTAGAGCAGGTCCTTTATCTAAATTCTTTTAGGCAATTATGGGAAGGTCAAAGTGTCTTCCTGAGTCTTTTGGACCTTGATTGTCTTCAGCCTGAAGCATAATCTGCATGCCAAACTGGCACATTGTGGGTACCTCCCCCTTGGCCGATACAGGGGTCAAGGTAAGGAACTTAACTCTCTTACTTTTTTCTTTTTTTTAAGTTCAAACACGTGGAAATGGAAACAACCAGGAAAACTGTTTCAAAAGGGCAACTTGTTTCCAAATGGATTATCCCATCTTTGATGTGAATAACTATTGATAATGTATCAAATAGTACATGTCTTTAGGGAGAAATAGCCCTCTTGCTTTCCTCCTGATGCTTTCCTTCTGGGGAATTTCATTGCTCTGTGAAATCACAAGTGGGGGGTGGATTGGAACAGAAAAGAGAAGTGGACCCAGAGCGGAATAGCATCAGGAAGCACCAAAACCATGGTCGAGATTGGAATACTGATGCTTCATGGCCTCCGAACATTCTCTGGCTTCATCACTTCAACCCACCGTGCTTACTTTCTCATCTGTAAAATAGGGAACTAATAGTATCTGCCTTATAGCATTGTTGTAAAAATTAAATGATGAGACTTTGAAATAAGATGACTAAAGTTAAAGTGCATTTTAATTAATCATCTTTGTTCAGCTGTCTTCCTCCCTAAAGGTTGGCCGTCATTGATCAAATAATGTATCCTGTCTCTGCCCTCCCCAGCCAAAGATGCTGCATATGATACAGAATACGAATTATAAAAGGAAACATGGAACACTGGTCAAGCAAAATGTATTGCTCTGCCTGCAATTTCCCCTTCTGTACTCCAGATATTAAAAACTAATTCTCTCAGTTATTCATTGCTGGCAGAGATGATTAATTTAATCTTTATAGATAAAGTAAAATGTTTGGACGAAAGGAGCAAATACTCTGCTGAGGCTAATTGTAAGGCACATTCGGGTGAATAATTCATTGTGTGCAGTATAATAATATCATAGATGGTTAGCCAAGAACAAACATCAATTTTATAAAGAGAATTAAACTAAAACCAAGTCCGTTTGGCAGCAGAAAATGAATATAGTCCTTACAGCCAATATGGACCTCATTTTGGTAGATCCTACCAGGGCCCAGGCAGATTCCATTATTACCACTTTATGATAGCCTTTCATGTGTGCCTTCATTTCTCAGTACTGATTCTTCACTTCAGTAAAATATTTAGAGTATCACCTGGTATTTAGAAATGTGCTAGAGTAAGACAGACATTGGAAAAATCCCACACTGCTACTAAATGTGGTGGCTGTGCGTGTGACTTAACCTCCACGAGCTTTCAGTTTCTTGCCACAAAACTGGGGAAAACAAACATTGGGTTGTGATGAGGATAATATGAGATTTATTTAAAGCATCATTTAAGGGGAGACTGGGTGGCTCAGTCGGTTAAGCATCTGCCGTCAGCTCGGGTCCTGATCTCAGGGTCCTGGGATCTAGTCCCATGTCAAGCCCTACGTGGGGCTCCCTGCTCAATGGGGAATCTGCTTGTCCCTCTGACCCTCCCCCTACTGGTGCACAACATGCAAGCTCTCTCTCTTTCTCAAATAAATAAAAATCTTAAAAAAAAAAAAGCACTTAATATAGTGCTGGGCTATGGCAAATACTTGATCAGGAAGAAATATGGAGACATGTAATAAGTGTACATGTGCATATCTATTAAAGTACATATGCATATTATAAATATTTCTGTTTATCCTCCTACCATCCAGCTATCTTCCCTTTTGCCCCCCAGCTGTGCTCATTTCTGTCTTTTTTCAAGGTATTTTCCTTTCCTCCGCACATTTTATAATCCTCATCAACAAATACAAGAAGAAAACAGATGGAAAGATTCTTTTCCTCATTAGTAGTTAAAAATGCAAATTATAGCACCCTGGAAATGAGGATTAAAAAAAAAAGATAACACAAGCTGATGTGGCTAAGATAAGCTAGTTCCTTACTAACAATACTTTACAATCTTTTTGTAAAGCAGTATTTCAAAAGTAAGAGCCATAAATGTGCTCTTAGCCAGCATCCCTTGTCTTCTTTAAAAGTATATCCAAAAGAAACAATCTGCCAGAAGCAAAAATTTAGTGACACAATTAATATCTTCATGGGTAAATCTAAGATAGCAAAATTTTAAAACAAATACCCCAAATGGAAGGCTGAATAATTTATGGCACAACCAGATGATGGAATGTTACATGACAATTACAAATATAAAACATGTGAGGGGTGCCTGGGTTGCTCAGTCCTTAAGCATTGGCCTTCGGCTCAGGGAGTGATCCCAGCGTTCTGGGATCGAGCCCCACATCAGGCTCCTATATATATATATATATATATATATATATATATATATATATATATATATATATATATATATATATATATATATATCATGTGAAAACATGGAAAATATTTATGACAATGTACATATAAATGCTGAATAAACTGTATATCAAGATTATGACTATTTCAAGTGTGCTTTGTGGAAGTTAAAGCAAAACATGAGCTTTCCATGAGGTAGAACTAGCAATTTTTGTGATGACAATTTTTTGGAATTTTTTTTTTAAAGATGGAATTTTTTTTTTTATCCTGGCTTTTTCTTCTTGAAAAATGAAGATCCAAGTCTGATCTACTGTGCAACAGCTTCCCGATGAACTAAAGTCGTACACATTTTCTTCCCTTTTTCAAAATAATACAATGCCATTTAGTTGTAGTTCTTATTCTGATCCTTACATAGCTTATTTTTATCACTTCCACTTACTTCCCCCTTGTTCACTTCTTCCCAGAAAGCCTTTAAACCTTTTCAAGACAGAGCTGGGGTAATTACAAATATCTCTTAATACCTAGCCCAGACCAGGAATTCAGTACAGCTAAGATAAATTGAAGAGACTTGCCCACAAATATTAATGAATCACAGAAGTATTACCATACAGTTAGATAAAATTGCTTTATCAATTTGGGAACTGGTTAACCAAACCGTAATGCTTATGAGGCACCGTCATGCGGTTCCTAATACAGGCTATGGATATGGAAAGGCACTTGGGGCTTGTTTCTCTTGATCCCTTCAAGGTTCACCTTCTTGTCTTTGTTGAAGTTCTGGGGTCACTAACAGCACTGCCTTCTGCTGCTGCTCTTTCTGTCCTGGACTCTTCCAGATGTGTTCATTTCCTCAATTTTCCCCAAACGCCTTTCGTACAATCCATTTGCATGTGTGTCAAACTCACTAAAGATTTAACAAAATAGACCCACACACGATGGGAACTTCTGAAAATGGAATATTAGATACTCCTGGTCGCAGTCAGGGTCTCGTGAGGGAAAGCAGAAAGCACACTAGACATTGAAACAGAGAGGACTTCACGTAGGGAATTAACTGAACAGGCCCCGGAGGTGAGCAAGCAGATGTGCAAATGAACACTGGCCTGTTGACAGTATGTATGACAAAAGAACTCTCACCCTTGACCTCTGTAGGAGCCAGCCCAGAATGGTCAGACCTTGACCAATGACCACCGGCTTCCCCATTTTTTTTATCCACCATCCATCCCCCACTCCCGCCGTCTCTGCCAACTTTGGGGAGCATATCCCCAAGCCAAATATGCTCTCCAAATCAGTCACATGATACCCTGCCTCTAGCTAGCCTGCCTCCAAGATTCCCCATTGCAACAACCCCCAGTCAGAGAACACCTGAAGCTTTCCCTTTTTCACTATAAAGATTGTCCACTTTTGCAGTCTCTGGCAACTGCAAGGGATGGTGGCTGACTCCCTTGCTCTGGCAAGCTTTGGGTAAATAGCTTCTGTTTTTTCTCATTTGTTCTTTGTTAATTTCCACAGTGGCATAAAAAAGGAGGTCACACTGAGGAATTAATACAAAGTTAATAATCACTGCAAGCCATTACCACCCCTAGTGTTGGAAACAAAAAAGGGAGATCTTAGAACCTAGAAGCTCAGACCCCACACAGTTGGGAGGGCCCCTTGAGGAAGGGGTTACCCTCTGGCTGATGTCCGCAAATCAGGGTCTTGGGGAGGGCGTGGCTTCTGGCTGAGGCTGAGGCTGAGCCCTCTGAGGAAAGGCGGCTACCCTTCCAGTGCTGGTACATCGATGAGAGTACAGTGACGCTGGTCCTGGAAGTGCCAGAATATAGAGACTGAAGCTGACGGCTGCAGCTTGAATGAAGTCCTTTGTCGGGAGGATGGTTATAGAAACAGCAAATGGCTCCAGTGACAGAAGAGCAAGCAAAGAGAAAGGAGCAAGTCCCCAGACTCATTGTGGAGAAACTAACAAAGGCAAATGTACTTTGCAGCATCCAAGCGTCAGCACAGCAAAGCAGCGCACAGAAGGGCAGCAAAGGAGAAAGACCACCACCTAATAATTAACACTCTCTGTCCTTAAAAGAATTTTAGCCATCCACGCTACCCAAAGCCATTATTTTGCTTTTTCTTCCTTTGTTTTCTTCTCATTCCTTCCTGAATTATCTTTATTTCCTCCAACCTCACAAGCAATGTGACTCTCTCTCTTACATTGTATCCTTCTAAACTGTGTCCTGGGAGGCTCAATGTTTGCACCCTAAATCAGCCAATGGAGGCGTTTTGCTTTACAAAAAGCTGTTGGCTCTAGAGGAAAATTATACCACTCCCCTGGGGGACAGAAGCAGCTGCCGCCAGTTGGGACTTCTAAAAGCCTTTTTGTCCTTGTTTACTTTGGTATGCATGTTTCCACACTATCTGTGCAGGACATGCAGGCAGATGCTAGGGTCCCTGCAAAGGAAGTTTCTAGGAGGTAGGTATTTTGCAGTGTCTCACTGCAGGAGAATGCATGTTAACACAGGTGAGGGCATGAAGATTCAGCGGCTACTGAGGGTAAACGTAGGTAGGTATAAGGAATGAAGTCAAAGTAGGGAAACTCAGAGTCCATACCTGCAGAAGAAAGTTTTCTTCTGTTAACTTTTCAAAGTAATATAATTTGCAAAAATAACACGTGTTTGTCGTCAACAACAAAACAAAACAGCATATTGGTATGTAAGGAAATTTCCACCTCCAGGGTATACCCACTTTACAGCTTCGCGTGTATTTTTTTTATAAGTTTTATTTTGTTATATTAATCACCATACAGTACATCCCCAGTTTTTTGATGCAATGTTCCATGATTCATTATTTGCATATAACACCCAGTGCACCATGCAATATGTGCCCTCCTTAATACCCATCACCCCCCATCCCAATCCCCCACCCCTCTCCCCTTGTGTGTATTCTTTGCACCTTTTTTTTTTTTTTTTTTTTTTTAATCAATGGGTAGTCCCTCAACTCAGCCCTTGGGGGAGCTCGCCCGCACAGCCTGCAGATTGGACCTGCCACAAGCCTGGGGCTTTACCCTAACCCTATGTCGACTTCGGAGGGGCCCCTTCCCCAGGGGCCTGGCTCCAAAGCCCCACGGATTGGGGACATCTGAGCCGGGACCACAGGACTCAGCCTGCCACCCAGCAGGAAACCTTGCCTTTTGGGGCACTGCAAAGGATTCAGGGCAGGAGAAATCGGAGGGCCCCCCTGAGCCCCTCCCGCCGAACCCCGACTTTCAGCACACTCCCCGGACCCAAACCTGGAGGCTGATGCTCACCCTCACCGGAGCCTTCAACTCAGCCCTCCGGGGAGTTCCCCGCTCAGCCTGCAGATTGGACCTGCCAGGCTCCTGGGGCCTAACCCTAACCCTTGCGCATTGAGGCGTGCACTCTGCGGCTGCCAGCGGCCTTTCCACCGTCACGTGAGCAAGCCTCCGCTGCCAGTGTCCTGAAGGATGAGAGACCACGCGCAGCGGGCCACCCTAACCCTCCCTGCCGGTCCAGCAGAGGCCAGGCCATGTGCATGAGGTCATTCTAGACGAGCCTCAGCTGGGTCAGAACAACTTCCAAACCCCTCCGCTGAATCATGGGAACTAAGGATGTTTTAAGTAACTGAGTTTTGGTGAAACGGTTTGTTGCACATTATAAATTAGCTCATAAAGACGGTAAGATAGAACTATATAGATATAAATAGGTCTGTATTTCTTTATATAAATAATCCAGAGTTAAAAATATTTTTATTCATATTTACTTGAGTCATATATGATTACGTTCTTTAAAAAAACACAAGACTACTCATGAGGTGACAGAATCCCTCTCATCAGTAGCCACCATCCAAGTCATCCGTGGGTATGTGATCACCTGATCTATTCCTGCTTCGTGAATTAGAAACGAGAAAATCTTTACTTTCTTCACTTTTTACTTTATTCACTCAACAGTGTAGCTTGGAAATATCCCCATCCCGGTGAGCATACGTCTATTCCTACACACGCACGTGTGTATCACACTGCTTTACTACCTCGATCTTTAGAATTTGAAATCTGTTCAATCAAGTTGCTTTCAGTTTATTCTTTTACAAAACTGCCTTTACCTTTTTTTTCACATTTATCCTTTCACTTGAATTTTATTTGAAGATTTTTTTTTTAAAGATTTTATTTATTTATTCGACAGAGATAGAGACAGCCAGCGAGAGAGGGAACACAAGCAGGGGGAGTGGGAGAGGAAGAAGCAGGCTCCCAGCAGAGGAGCCTGATGTGGGGCTCGATCCCATAACGCCGGGATCACGCCCTGAGCCGAAGGCAGACGCTTAACCGCTGTGCCACCCAGGCGCCCCTGATTTTTTTAAAAAAATAATCTCTATACCCAAACTGGGGCTCGAACTTACATCCTGGAGATCAAGAGTCACATGCTCCCACCGACTAAGCCAGCCGGGTACCCCTCTTTTGCTTGAATTTTAGATTCATCTGGTCAAGAAGGATGAAACATCTTGTGGGGAATTCTGGGGGATTACATTGAATTTAATAAGTTTGAAAAAACTAACAACTTTATTGTATTACATCTTCCCACGAACAAACATGTTGTATTTCTCTTCTACTCAGGTCTTTCCATCACCTTCAGCAAAATTTTATAGTTTTCTATACGTTATTATACATTTACTTCTAGACCCTTTCCTTATTGCTTTATATATTGTGTTTCCATCAGAAGAAGGATCTTTAAGTCTATTATATTCCACTGGTACGTAGGAGAGCTCTAGATTGTTTTTTTTTTTTAGTTTTTATTTATTTATTTTTTATCAGGCCACAATACTGAACTTTCTTATTTATTCTAGGAAAACTAAGACAATCAAATGACAAACTATATAGGTAATCTTATCACTTGTAAATCATGGTTTTACCTCTCCCTTTCAGTATGTCTACTTCGTATTCTTTTTCTTATTTTATTAATTTGGAACTCCAATGTACAGTATGAAAGATATTAGCAGGCATCTTTATCTAGTTCCTGACTTTGATGGGAATGCTTCTAGTAACTCACCATTGATCACGATATTTGCTGTAGGTTACTGGTAGAAATTTCAAATCAAATTGGAGTTGTTTTTTAGTTCTCATTTTCTCGTTTTTTTTTTTTTAATAAAGAATGGGTGTTGAATATCATCAAATGCTTTTTCATTATCTATTGAGATCATCATACAGCTTTCCTTCTTATTTATGAGCCGAATTATCATAATAAATTCTAATATTAAACTACTCTTGCATTTCTGAAATAAATGCTAATTATGTTGTATTATTTTCTAAAACACTGCTATGCTTTATTAGTAGCATTTTTTTTAGATATCATGCTTCTGTTCACAAATTAAATTTTTCAGTAGCTTTATTTTCTTATTCTCTCCTTATCTACATTTGATAACAGGTAACAGCTGACCCTTGAACAACACGGGTTTGAACTGCAAGGGTCCATTTACATGTGGATTTTTTTTTTTGATACAGTACTGTGAATGTATTTTCTCTTCTTTATTATGTTCTCATTTTCTTTTCCCTAGCTTACTTTATTGTAAGAATACAGTATATAATACGTATAGCCTACAAAATATGTCAATTAACTGTTTATGTTATTGGTAAGACTTTTGGTCCATAGTAGGCTATTCCTGGTTAAAGTTTTGGAGAGTCAAAAGTTACGTACGGATTTTCAGGTGCATGTGGGGTCAGCACTTCTAACTCTCATGCTGTTCAAGGGTCAACTGTAATACCAGCTTGGTGGTGTAAGAGTTGCAAATGAGATCTGTAGGTATAAGGTACTGTGTTTCTTTGTGCCTGTTTATATGTGTGTGTTTTCTTCTGCCAATGACATATCTATATTAAATTCGTGCAAATTCTTCTCTCCTCATCTATCTCCCTATCCAGCATCTCTCTCTCTCTCTCTCGTATATTCATCTATATATCTACTATTGTCTCCTCTGAGTAATTTTGATTCTTATCTTCTAAAATAGGTGCTGAAATGTTTAGCTGCATCTTCAGTGACTCTCATTTTTTCTTATGTTTTCCTCAGCTTTTTGAGAGAGCATCTGAAAATGGTAGTGAATACTTCCATAGCTCTTTATTTACGGGCACTGTTCTTAGTGCTTTACATGTATTAACTCAATTCAATCCTCATAACCACCTAGTTCTGGTAGAACATGATAAACTATATTCGTTGGGATTGATTTGGGGGAACAAAAACACCCCAGATATTTCAGCAGAGAGAACTTACAAAGGGGATTGGTTAAGCAAGTATCAGAACACTGAAAAAGCAAACAGAACAATGAGGTAACGTAGAGGAATATGGAAGTAATTGTGGCAGAAAGTGGCTGCTACCTGTAAGTGTGGGGAAATTCATGAAAGATTTTCAGAACCTAGAAACTCCATAGAATTGGAATATGGAACTCTGAGCAGAAGGTGTTACTGTAGGTCACGTTGGCAGAGGAGGGGTCTCTTGGAGATGAGGCAATGCCCACCGTGTGGATACTGGGGAGGGAGGGTGAAGAAGCCTGCTTTGGGAAGCCAAAGGAAGGTAGAGACTGGAAGCTACCGCTATTGCTGGGATTACCTCCTACTGTTAGGACCATGGTCGCCGTAACTCCAAGCAAACAGGAAGATCCTCCCTCTGCCTCCAGCATCTTAGTTGTGCTTTTGTGCTCTCTGTGGGCATAACTTTACAGTCAATAAAGTGACAAAGGAGAAATAAGTTTACAAATTCCTAGCCCCAGTTTCATAAAGAAAAGTATTGTAGGATATGTTTGGAGTTCAAAGAAAACAGCTTAATAACAAGCACAAAAAATTTAAATGATTTTTCCAATGTCACACAGCCAGTAGGTACAAACCTAATATTCAAAACCAGGCCATCTGTCTCCAGAGTCTGTGCTCTTAACCACCACATGATGTTGCCTCTCCAACTATTTAAATTCCAGAAAATTCCTTGGTTCTAGCTTACTAGTTTCTCTTGAACTATGGCCTTTCTTTTGTTCAACCCAACTACTGAGTGTTTGAAATGAGAGTTTTGTTTATTTTTAATTTTTTTAAATTTTATTGTGGTAGGAACACTTAACATGAGATTTATGTTCTTAAATTTTTAAGTGTTGTTAATTGCAGGCATAATGTTGTACAGTAGATCTCTAGAAGTTGTTCATCGTCTATAATTGCAACTTTATACTCATCTATAGCAACTCCCCATTTCCCCTTCCCTCCAGCCCCTGAAGCCACCGTGCTATGTTCTGCTTCTCTGAGTTTGACCACTTTAGATAGCTTATATAAGTAAATCATGAAGTGTTTGCCCTTCTGTGGCTGGTTTATTCTACTTAACATAATGTCCTCAAGGTTCATCCAAGTTATCACATATGCCTTTTCCTTACGCATTCATCCACCAATGGGCATTTAAGTTGTCTCCACATCTTGGCTATTTGTGAATAGTGCTGCAATGAACATGGGAGTGCTAATATCTCTTTGAGATCATGATTTCAGTTCTTTTGGATAAATACCCAGAATTGAGATTGCTGGATCATCTGGTAATTTTATTTTTATTTTTTTTAAAGATTTTATTTATTTGTTTAAGGGAGAGAGAGACAGAGAGAGCAAGAACAAGTGGGGGGAGGGGCAGAGGGAGAAGCAGACTCCCCGCTGAGCAGGGAGCCTCATGTGGGACTGGATCCCAGGACCTTGGGATCATGACCTGAGCCAAAGGCAGATGCTTACCCAACTGAGCCACCCAGGCGCCCTATTTTAATTTTTTTGAAGAACTTCCGTACTATTTTCCATAACAGCTGCACCATTTTATATTCTTATCAACAGTGTGCAGGTTTCCGTTTTTTCCATATTCTTGCCAACAATGAAGACAGTTTGAATTTCCATTATATATTAGGTTAATTTTATTATGGGTTAAATATCTTCTTACATTTTTTAGGATGTAAATTATATTTACTCTAAACTTTCTGTTACACTTATTCTTCTAAGTCTCTGTCTTCATGATTAAGTTAATCTTTTATTGAGGAACAACAAAGTATTGGTTTTCCTCAAATGACTGATGACTTTTTTTCCCTAAAACTAGGCCATTTTAATGTTTTGGTTTTTTTTTTTTTTTTTTTTTTACAATAGAATAAATAGTATTATTGATGATTGCAGACATGTAAGGCTGTTGGGTAGTATTCAGAAACATCATGGTAATGCTGGTTTTCTTGATTGACGTGTAGTCTTCAATAATTATAAGGAGTTACTTGTATGAAATTGACTCAAACCATAGGACCACATTTATGCATCCATCATTTTCAGGACTGCTGGTAACCCGTGGGCATATCTTTTCCAAATACTTTGCCTCCTTGCGTCACTGTGTCACAAGGCCCAACTTGCTGATATTCACCTCAATGACGGTTCCTTTGGTAATGACATTCAAAGTTGGGTATCGTGGGGATAGGAGACTCTTCTTTACACCAAGTATTGGTAGGCAAAATGCACCATTCAATTCAGGATGAGTTACATGGGCTTTTTGAAACATAAGCCCAGCCACAGATGTCTACAGCCATACCACCCTGAACACACCTGATCTTGAAACATAAGCCCATTGGCTTAATGAATCTTTCATACTTAGGTGGTTTTTCAGTAAAGCCATCTCCAACACAGCAGACTTTAGTAACCATCCTCTTCCATATTTTCTTCTTTCTCTTTCCTGTTCGAATAACTTTTAATACTTCTCTTTCTTCCCACGCAGGAACTTTGGGCAGAAATTTCCTGCTTTCATTTTTTTGTTTTTATTCAATCATTTCTTTAAGATTTTATTTATTTATTTTTGAGAGAGAGTGGGAGAGAGAGCACACGCACACGCGTGCATGAGTTGTGGGGAGGGTCAGAAGGAGAAACAGACTCCCTGCTGATCAGGGATCCTCATATGTGACTCGATCCCAGGGCCCTGGGATCATAACCTGAGCTGAAGGCAGATGCTTAACCAACTGAGCCACCCAGGTGCCCCTGTTTAATCATTTTGGAAAGTACCTTAGCTCAGGACTGTCCCTCTTTGTCCAGTAGATATGCAGGTACTGCTCCTTGTGGAGTCTTTTTATCATTCTTTTGTTTGGTGTTTCTCTTTTCATAATCTTGATAGTCTTTTTCATTTGTATTTTCTTAGCATGGCACTGTTTGTGGTAGAGCTTAGCATTCAGACCAATCACCTTTTTGCCTTCGAACATTTGTGAGCCTCTTGACCTTCCTTCTTTCTCTTTTTCTCGTGGTAATCCATATGATATCCATAGTGCTTATGGTGTAGATGTAACTCAATACCTCTTTTTTTATGGCATGGTGACAACCACCAAGCCACCAAGTGCAGTTGCCAGGCACAAAGAACCTCTCAAGTTTTGGGTCTCAGAGACATATGAGCTGACTCCATACCACCCTCAACAGGAAAGAGACACTTCTAAGAGGACCAGTTCTAGAAAAAAAGCATGATGTGATTGGTGACTATTGGTGTGCTCTCATCTCTACGGCTGAAATACTTTGCTGGATTGACTGTCCACTTATGGCGAGAGGTGAGATGAACTGCTGTGGCCTGGGACCGAGCAGGTTTCATTCAGAGTAGAGAGGCTCGGGATATTCCACTGGTGCAATATGTAGCTTTTAGTGTTATCCCATTTCCATCATCCCAAGTTGTCACAGCCTGACAGCCTCCCACCCTCATAGCAACTGAGTCTGAAACCCCTACGGTTGCTCTCTGGCCTGAAAAGGTGTGTTATTCAGAAGCTGTCCTGCTTGATTCCCTCTCCTGATTACCAGTTGGTTACTCTTAGGACCACTCTTGAACTTAGGATCCACTGCCCTTGAGTATGAAGCTCCCTTGGTACTGCTCCCAACTTTTCTAGAAGAAAAATATGTTCTATGTCTTGGGAACTTTCATTCTTCTCATTTCCCACCTTTCAAGAATTTTTTATATGTTATGATCCATTAAGAATTCTCCTTCTTGATTTACATACAAGATGTGAATTTTAAAAATAAAATACATGATCATTTCTAGAGATTCTTTTATGATACAGAGTAGCTACAGTGGTGCTAAGTCTACCATCTAGAAGGAAATTTTATATCTTTTTTTATAAAGATGGGATTCTGCTATTCATAATATTTTGGAAATTTTTTAATGAGTCAATTAAAACACATTTCCATGAAAGTAGATATCTGGCATTTTAAGGTAGCAATAGTGTTCTAGATATGAATATACCCCATAGACATTCCCCTGTGATGATCATTTTTGTTTCTTTTCAATTTTTACTGTTATAGAAAATACTGCAATAAATATGTCATATACTTTTGAAATTATTTCTATAGAATAGAATTTTCAATGTAGATTTATAAAGTCAATAAGGAATATTCATGGGATGTGGTTTTCAAAGGAAGAGATCACTCTTTCTTCTCCATGTGTTAGCCTCCATTTGCATTAGCTCAAGGTTCTTATCATTCTGGCTATTTCAGTCCAGGGAGTTGAGGAACAGGCCCATCATGCATAGGTATTCCCATTTAGTCAGAGCAATAGCACCAGGAGAGAGGAGGGTATTCAAAAATATGGAGAAGCATGAGGCAAAAGAGAAAGCATCACTCATGAATTCCCAGAATGTTAAAAGGAGCCTACAATATCTATTGATAAATAAATGAAAACACTTTTAATTAAAATGTTTACTAAACAATATGCAGAAAAATAACATGTCCTGAAGTCAAACAACTCATTTCTAAAAATTATCAGAAGCTTAACACACACCAAGAAACACTTAATCCTTTCCAGCAAAGACATCTTTCCTTCATATCCTAAATCCTTTTTCTCAATAGACTCAAATCCAATATCTGTCTTCATTGCACTTTTAAACATCTTCTTACCTGTTCTGGACTTCTTTCCAACAACTAACACTTTCAAGTTTGGTTCTTTTCTTTTATCCTCAAGTATATAAACTCCAAAATGTCTGTGTCGGAACAAACATCTGGTAGACCTACCAGAATAACCCCAGGTACAAAAGTTATTAATCTGAAATGAGCTGATGCATAGCAGATGACCAAGATATCACTAGAATTTACTAGAAATGTGTGCTCCATGCATGACTTGTTATTTTTTCTAGAAATTATAAGAAAGCACAGACTGGACATACACACACACACACAAATACACACACACACACACACAGGAAAGAAAAGAGAAGGGAAAAGAAAAAGAAACAATCACTGTGGCAGACCGTGTTTCAAAAATTGTCCACATTTTTGTGTTTCCAGTTCTACAATTGTCTAACACTGACATTTCTTCCATCAGAATGTGGAGTCTAATTTTCACCCCTTGAATGTAGCCTTTGTGACTGCCCAGTAAGTAGAATGCAAAGGAAGACACGCTGTGTGACTTTTGATGCTAGGACATAAAAGGTGATATAGCTTCCATCTGGCTCTTTCTCTGGGACACTCACTTTTGGATCCCAGCCACCAAATTTGGAGGAATCCCAGGTTTCATGAGGAGGCCACGTGTAGGTGATCTGGTTGACAGTCCTAGATCAAGTCCTAGCTGAGAGCCATTATCAATCACCAGGCACGCAAGTGAACAGCCTTCAGATGATTCTAGTCCCTAGCCTGCCTTCGTAGTATCTTCCAGATGAGGCTTCGTCAGTATGGATCAGTGACAAGCCATCTCTACTGTGCTCTATTCAAGTTCCTGACCCATAGAGAATCTGTAACAAATGGCTGTTTTTGCCATTAAATTTGGGGAAATCATGGAAAAACCACTCTCACCCTTAGAAAAATAGAAAACTTGCCTTGAGTTATTGAAATAAATATATATGGGAGGATATATGTTTAAAAGATCAGGTTTGAAAAGGGCTGAACACACTCACACCCTTCCATCACCAATGCTAGTTCTAGTGTAGAATTAATTCTTTTACTAGATATACGAATCAATATTGATGGATCTCAAAAGTTTCAGGTGGACACCTTTTCCTGTCCTTCGGCATTTTCTCTGCTGTGTAGCTGAAAATGTTTAAAATTGCAGTAGATTCTCCTAATGTTTAATCGAACATTGCCCTTCCTATGTTTTAAGGCATTGTCTCTAAGGCTCCTATCTAATGTCAGCCTTGACCCTCCTATTGCCTACTATATACTCTGCTCTACACACTTCATTTCTCTTCCTTGGCACCTGCATTCTCTGACTCTTAGGTTTGGTCGAGTTGGATGAGAATTAATAATTAACTCATTTGGAAGAAATTGAGAAGTTTATTATTTAGCAAGTATATTTCAGAATGCCTTAGGCTCACCTATTAATGATTCCTTCTCCATTAGCTCGTAAACAACAAACAAACAAACACAAAACAACAACAACAACAACAAAACCAAACCCAACAGCAACAACCAAAAACCAAACCCGAAACCAACCAGTAAAAGTTTTACCCAAGCCACCCTATTAGGTCACCTCTGCAAAGAGAAATCAAATTGGCTAAGACCTGGTTTTGTTTTTAGTTTTACTGAGCAAGAATCTTTTCCTGAACTAAAACCTTGATGCAACAGCTGATGGGAAATTTTATCTCTTTCTGATGATGTGCAAAATAGTCATACAGTTGAGTGTGAGTCTTCTATTCAATCAAAGATTAAAGCCCACATTCATTTATGGTATCTCCATTCTGTTTTGGTGATGAAATTTAGTGTTTTAAAAAAATTTGCACTGCAGCCCGTCCTAACACAATTGCTATCTGCCTACTTTATAACCTACACCATACCATTTATGGATAAAATCATGAAATTTCACAGATAATTAATTTAATGTTCTCAGAGGAATTTTCCATATCTGTTTTTCCTTTAATTACCCAATATGGCTGTGTGAATAAGGCGGGGAAAAGACGTGGGAAACTAGATTCTATTCCATTGCTGGGATTTGATCTAAAGCAGCTAAGAGACATTCCTTTTTCAGGTTCCTCAGATGGAAAATGTTGGTCCTTTATTTTCCTAGGTGAGGCGTAAGTAATAGGATGCTGCTGTGGATTTGAAGATGAGTATGTTACAGAGGTGTTAGAATCAAATAATAATTTGCAAGTGTATTAAATAGTCTAGTATTACTTTTAAGTCACAAACTCATAAATTAGAATTGCCAAAAGTGATTTAAAATGGGACATTGATACACTCTACCCATTCTATTTTAAAAGCCAGACATTTTTACTGCTACAGCTAATTTGTTTATGAGCCTGGGTGTCTATGTATGTATACATGTGTATTTCATAAAATGAAACAAAAGACCAAAGAGGAATTGCATGCAAATAAGAAAAACCTTTGACCCTGAGGCCATTAATAACTTTCCCTCTAGTCCCCTTCAGGATTTTTCCTTCAGATAATTCAGAGCTGAGAGGATGTGACAGAACCCACCCATACAGGATGTTACACCTGCTTTTTCTGCCCCTTTAGTGGCTTATCATAAGCTTCTTTCCTCAAGCAGACTTCTTTTTGGCAGTTTCCAACATTTTTCCTGCCATTGTGACACAACTCTGTATTTAAGATACCTCTGAACACAGTAAACAAAGCTAGAACATCTTCATTCATTATGAGCTAAAATATAAGTGTGCTTATATAAAATGTATTTTTGTGTTTATTTTGGTTTAAACTAGGCTCCTCTGATACTGGGTTGAGCTTCATATCCTAGCCCATGAAAAGAATTTTCAAGAGGCATTTATTAGGCAATTAATCTAGTGCTTTCTAGTCATTGTGATAGAATTTTTGAAGTGGCCATAATTTTTTTCTTCCTCTTTATGGACCACTGCAAAATATCGTCCACCCAGTCAACGCTTAACTGTGATCTATGGTGTGTGACCAAATCTATTGGAGAAAATATCTGTTCTTTTTCAAAAAATAAGTGCATGCAGATTTTGGAGATAATTAGTTTGTACTCCACAGTCACAGTTATTTTTATTTTAAAGACCTTAGGATATTATTCTCAGACCATTCAGGGGACAAGTCATTCCGGTCCATTTCCCTGTAACAGCAATAACCACCATTAGTACTACTATCATCACTCTTTTTCTGTGGCTATCTACCAGATGTCAGACACTGTTCTACATGTTAAATGTATGTTATCTTCTTAAACCTTGTGAAGTAGACATTACCCTTATTTTACAACAAAGAAATCATAGTCACCATGCATAGTGGAAATAGCAAAATTATTGGTGTCAGACAGACTTAAACTCATTCTCTGCCACTTCAGAGCTGTCTTAGGATTAAGTCATGGGCTGTTTTTTTTGAATCTTCCAGTCTTCCTGTAATAAAAGATAAAAATGTTTGGTTTGAAGGAACCATGAAGCAAAAAGCAAATGAAAGAAAAATGAAAAGCAAAAAACAAAACAAGCAACCAAAAACAGATTTTTCCCTTCAGGTGTCTAAACTGTTGTAAAAATGACCACCACTTATGTTAGCTTCTGATTTTTTCCCCTTGAATTTTAAGAAATCAGTCATTCTCACGGATATGCTGAGGCTTTTAAGTTACCAAGGAGTGAATTTTATGTGTGTGCTTTTATATGTGTATTTAAATTCTAAATTGCCTAAAAATATGATTTTTTGTCCTCATTTTAAGCTTTCAAGAAATTATGATTGAATCTCTGGTTAATCAAGAGTTCTGCTCATTTCAGTTTAAATCATTCTCTTATTGAAAAAAAAACCTAATAACTGGATTGAGGTTGATTTTAAGTTATCATGTCTCTTAGCACCCTTCCTTTTCAAATGAAGTTCTGTTAGCTTTTTCACTGACACCTTTGAACCAAGACATTTAACTGACACTAATCCAAATAGTAGAAAGAGAGACACTGTGGGGTGTTTTGAAATCTCAGCTATGGGAAAACAATATGCATATCCAGTCTTCCAGGATTAATGCACGGTCTGGAAGACGCCAGTCCAGATGTGCAATGGTCTTTGGTGAGATTTAAAGCCTTCATCTGGCCCAGGGTATGAGGAATTTTTGAAGCTTCCTCTGGGCAAAAGTATATACAGTAAAATACCACCTCTATCTGCCCACAACAGCTTCCTCACCTTCTAATTTGGCCAGGTCTCTGTGATATCCTTTGTCCAAAACGTCCAAAACAGATGAACTGTGTATTGATGGGTACTAAATAGCTTATCCTACCAAAGAGTCTTCCTTTTCATCTTCTAGTCTCAGATGATCATAGTAATCCAGGGAGAACATTATTTTGTGCGGAGGTGTCTTTTTCTTCTGAACACTTCAAAGTGAAACTATCATTAAACCTGAGTGGCAGTCATTATTTGCCTCCAAAACCCAAGTGAACAGATGAGTGGTGACTGTCTAAATGGCAAAGGGCTTAACCACTGACAGAATTCTAAACCTGGATCCTGAACCTATCTTTTGTCATGAGGACGATGAAAGGGAGACAGATTTTATACTAGGGAGGGTCAGCGGGAGAGAGATGTTCTCCAATGGTGGTCAGGGTCTATCAGTTCAAACATACTCAACGCACATTTGTTTAATGCCTACCATGTGCACTGTTGTCCATGAGCCATGTCACTCTCTGGGAACTCTTCCCTCAGAGGAGACAATAGCCCCACACTCATGAGCGAGTTCTTAACAGCTATGACCTGAAAGGATGGAAGTGTGGTTTCACACTAAAGTTTTCCAACTGGAATTAAATGCTGGAAAGGGCATGGGAGTCAGAGGCACAGCTAATCCCATATCCTACAGACAGATACAGAAGCCTTAATTAGAAAGACTTTACTAGAAACATGACTCACCCTAGTTTGAAATGTCTCAAAGGGAAATGTTCACAATTTTCCACGGAAGCCCAAATTCACGATCTGTTAGAAGTTGTTATCCTCCTGTTTCCTTGCATTTAAAGGAGAATATTTTTCTTTCTCTTTTTGATTCTTTCACCTCCTGTTATTTCCTCCTAACATAATGCTTACTCTATTCCATTATCATTTCCATGTGATTGTGGTTTGGAAGTTGATACCTAACGATTTCTAAGGAGTTGGCCAAGTACCCTTGGAAGGTGCCTTGATGATTATCTCAGATCCACAAAAATGTCTGCACTTTATGTCACATACAAATTAAAAGTAAATACATTTTTGAAGTATAAAACATAAGGCTGAAAAATCCATATTTAAATAACCCTGGGTGAGTCTTTTTTGCACTCATTTCTTTAAAATAATTCCCTTAATAAAATTCAGGTAAATTAAGGCACCAAGGTTGTCCGGCACTTGGATCATTAATTATCTGCCTTCCTTTGCTTTATCATAAAAGACAGGCTTTGCCTTGGTTTTCTTTCCTTTGTCTGTTTAAAAAATGCTTTGTCTGCATACCTTTGACACATTGCATTTCACATCCTGCTTAACCTTTGCTGGTCAAGAGAGCTTGGATCTTCTTTTTTAGAAAGTCCATTTGGTTAGAGACAAATTATATGAAATGATTAGTAAAGGTGGCCTTGGGTGATGACCATGTGCTCGTACTGTTAATGTGCATGCTCTTCAGCCCAGTATAAATTAATTTTTAATATATTAATAAAAACATTGGTTCCTTAGGGCAGAGATCCATCTCCCTTCTTCCCTCTTCCTCTCTCTCTCTCTATCTTCCATGGTGCCTAGTAGAGTGCTGTATACTTTGTGACCGCACTGAGGAATGGGTGCTGGCATACTTTGAAGACATAGTAATATAATAATAATAAAACCTTCTATTTTCTTTTCCAGTTTCCTATCTAAACTCTGTATCTTTCTATCAATCACTCTTATGGTTCCCCTCAGCTCCCTTCATTTCAATTGTATTCTTCCCGTAAGAAAATGAACAAACCAATGTCAATTTTCAGGTGGCAATCTCATGCATTTCCATGGCTTTATTTACTACATATGCAGGTGACAGCCCACTCATTCCATCAGTCACAGAGGTAAATTCCCATGAGTCCCTAAGATGCCTCAATTTATTATCCCTGGACTATTCCCTTTGAGAGATTTATCAAAGAAAGGGTGTTTCAGAGAAACCTAACAATCCTTGCATTGAGGTTCACTCAATCATTCAGACAGTCTAAGGAATCACATTTGTGAAGTCTCCTGATGCATAAAATAACGCAAAGAGAGGAATAAAGCTCACACTGAACTTGCACTAGTGCGAAAGCCATGAATGGTAGTGATTAAAAATGCAGACCTTGGATTCAGTCAGTCTGGATTCAAATCACAGCCCACCAATTACTGACTGTGTGATGAGGGCCAGGTCCTGAATCTCGGTTTCCTCATGAAGAGAAGTAAGAATATCTACCTCATAGGACTGCTGAGAAGATCAAATGAGATAATGGTTGTAAATGGGAGACCTAGTGAAACGTCTGGAATATGTTGCATTTTCCTAAAGCTGTAACTATAATTATTCCTAAAGGCTGCAAAATGGTCAATCTCATTATGAGGAGGTTTGTCATTTCAGTTCCACAGATTCCTTTAGTTAAATCACATTTTTCAAAATATCTCTATTGAACATGGTAGGGAGCACGTATTATCAGACATCAGCAGTGCTGTCTTGCCATCTGCAGCATTATCAAGGGGCAGGGAAGCCATCTCATCACATTGTGAATTTGGCAGAAGGATTAAAAATGTATATAGCTTGAATCATAGGCTATGTGTTAATTAGTATAAAAGCGAAAGGAGTACTTGATTTTAAGTTCAACTTGAAATTTTCAATTTATTTCTCAGTTCAGTAGAACAGTGATATTAATGGCTAGGATTAATGGAGTGATACTCTGTGCCAGGTACTAGATTCCCTAGCACAAATATTTCTCAATTTAGGGGAATGCTCTGCAGGGTCCCTGGGACAATAATCCTTGGGTAGGCAATAATTATCTTGCTTTCTCCTCAAATGAATCAAAATTCAAATCAAGTTCTCCTTTGACTTTGGATATGCCAACATCTGGCAGCTACTTTGACATCTATGTCTCACCAGGCCATTTATAACTCCCTGATTTTCTCTTCATTCTGAAGGCTGCTTTTTCATGAATTCCTCACCAATGTATAAAAGCCTTAAAGTTCAGTGCTTTTTCACAGTCAGATGAAAAGTTCCAGGGACCAGTTGTGTTACGATGATGGGTCATTTGCAACATCACTAGGATATTCCTTATTGTCCAGTTTTTAATTTATTCAATGATAAAGCAGAGGACAGTTAAAACTGTTAACATGGAATGTTATATCTGAAAAACCTATAAATAGGTTAACTAAGTGGCTACGCAGGCCTGAAAGCAGTAATTTCATGGTAGGAAGAATGCCTGAAGGTCTTATCTCAAATTCTGATGACGCAGCGGATCTAGACACTAGCATTTTATAGTAATGCCTGAACTGACAAACATTAACCAGAAATCATTGCCCATGATACAGGGGGCGATCTATCATGATAAATGTCAGTATGGGGAAGACTTTAAAAGCCAAAAAACAAAAAGGATCAGACACAAAGCTCATCCAATTGGACTTTGCTCTCTAGAGAAATTGTAAGTTCAGATTATAATTGGGTGATCTCTGCTCTTTATAAATTCACAAAAAGTTCCCTAGCTCTGGGTGGTACTGTTTATGGCCCCGAATGATTACGTATCATATCCCCTTAGGAGAGGCAATATTTGCATGACAAAAAGATTTCTGGATTCTAAATGATTGGCCCGTGTAGCCCATGTATTTCAAGCTATATTCAAATCAGTAAAATTTCAACTCCAATGATGGAATTGGATCCATCCTTTGTGATCAGTATTAACAAAATTTAACTCTCAAGTTTATTATTTTTGTTTTGCAAATAATAATGATCTTTCAAATCGGAAAGCTAATCAAAAGAAACCAAGCAGAATATTATCATTTTAGATCTAATATCCTTGATTCTACCAATGATATGATAGAAATCTCCTATTAATGTGTTTTTAAAACATAAAACTTAAGTACAACACTCCACTGATTAAAAAGATACGGGGTCTCTTGTGCCAGAAATGAAGACTAAACCATCAGCAAAATACAAAATCTTTCAAAATGCCCCCAACTTAACTTTCTAATCTTTCCCCTACCATTCCTACTCATCTCCAAATGTATACCTAAACCATAGTTACAAAGACCTATTGCAGTTTCTCCAATGTGTCATAGACATTTATCTGTTTCTTGCACTTAAATGACCCACTTCCCTTCTCTGCGTGAACAATTCCAAATCAGCCTTCAAACTGCAGCTCAACTACAGCTCACAGAGCTGGTTGCCTCTTCCTCAGTCTGTGCACAGTCAATCTATCAGAGCATCTGCCACATCATGCTGGCCTCTGACCACATCACGCAGAGTGATAAACTCTATTTTGCCTTCGCATTTGCAGCACTCAGAATGTCATTTAGGAGTCAGTGGACAATAAATAATATATTTTTTTTCTGAATGAATCATTCCCATGGCTGCTGCGTATATCTGTGCAGGTTGTGTATGACATAACTCTAGGGGCCACAATTCAGATAGATTATGATGTGAACAGGAGCCCTGCAGTTGTGAAGTGCATATCATGACAACAAGAGGCAGACTCAGACATTCAAGCTCAAAGTTTTATACTCCCTCATGCTACATGTTAGTGTTTTGTGCTACTCACACCCTCTTCCATCAGTTTCCAAATCGTGATAAGTCAGGATAAGCTAGGTTTTGCTGTAGTAACAAGCAGTCCCAAAATCTCATTTATTTGACACAAGTGACTCACAGTACATGTCCGATACAGGTTGGCAGAGGAATTCTCCTCAATATTGTCTTTCAGAGAACCAGACTGACAGAGGTTAGATCTTGACACATGCTCATGATCACTGAGACTAAAATCAGAATATGGCAGATCAGGTGCTGGCTCTTTGAGCTTCTGTTTAGACGTGGCACATATCATTTCCAATCACATCTCAGAGGCCAAAGAAAATCATGTAGCCATACCTAATTTCTAAGGGGGCAAAGAAAATGCAATTTTACCACATGCTCCAAAGAAGGGGAAATATACTCATAAATAGGAATATCTCCTATTTCTACTTCATTTGTCTGGTTTACCTCCTTCCTACCTTATCCCTGGACTACTACTGTCACCTCCCTGCTTTCTTTTTCTTTCTTCATCTTGCCCTCAGCCCTTCTCTCCATCAGTGACAGATCGATCTTAAAATAAACTCCTTACTTCTTTCAAGAAGAAATTTTTAATTAAAAACCTTTAGTGATTCCCCCACTGATTACCAAAGTAGGCCCCAATTTATTCATCTAATTCCTCCTCTTTCATTCATTCCATGAACAACTTTTGAGTTCTTAATGGGAATCGGACACCACATGGGACACTGAGGAACAAAAAAAAGATAGTTCCTGGACTTAACAGTGCTTACAGGCAGACACAAAGGGGAAAATGAGGGTATTTCAGAGTGATGCTGTAGTGGTAGAGCTCAGGGGTAAGATCAAGAAGGAAAGAACTTTGATTGGAACTCAGTAAAGGCATCTCTGAGGGGGAGATGCCTAATATGGTTCTTGGATTTTGAATACATGTTTTATAGGCAAATAGAGTTGGGGATGGGTGAATTGGGGAGGGGTGAAGGCCGAGGGAAGAACATGGATAAAGACAGAGGCATGAAAATTTTGTGTGTTAGAAATGTAAATAGTTATGTAGGCTAGAAGAGAAGGAGCTCATGTGGTAGGATGGGAGTAGTTCTGAGGGGTAGGAAGTACACTTGGAAAGAGAGATTGAAGTCAGTTGAGAAATGGAGGAGGCTTAAAGTTGGTTTTAAGGAGTTTGGCCTTTGTCCTTTGGGAAAGGTAGAATAACTACCTTTTAAGGTACCTGTTTTAAGCAGAAAATGATGCGATCTGCTTTGCACTGAAGGTTCCCTCCAGTGGTAGTACGAATGAAGAAGTGGAAAGCAGGGGAATCTATTTTGGGGTGACTTTTACTGACTATGGTGATTAATTTTATGTGTCAACTTGCCTGGGCCATGGGGTGCCCAGATATTTGGTCAAACTTGTTCTGGGTGTTTCTGTGAAGGTGTTTTGGATAAGATTAACATTTAAATTAGTAGACTTTGAGCAAGGCAGAGGAGCCTCATCCAGTCAGTTGAAGGCCTGAATAGAATAAAAAGACTGGTCTCCCCTGAGCAAGGGAGAATTCTCCAGCAGACTGCCTTCAGACTTCATCTGCAACATCAGTTTTTTCCTGGTTCTAGAGCAGACCACCTTTGGACTCAACTGGAACTTTGGCTCGCCTGGGTCTCCACCCTGCCAGCCCACCCTGCAGATTGTTGACTTGCTAGCCTCCATAACAGTGTGAACCAATACTTTATAACAAATCTCTCTCCCTCCCTCTCTTTCCCTCTTCCTCCTCTCTCTCTCTACCTCCTCTCTTGCTGTCTCTGTCTCTCTTTGTCTTTCTGTCTCTCTCTCTCTCTTGGTTCTGTTTCTCTGGAGAACCCTGACTAATACAAATGTTGGTACTGAGAGCGGCTCTGTAAGAACAGAATCTTAAGGCTGAATTTTCTGAGTTGATTCTAGGGCTTCTAGAATTGGCTTTTTAATCTGATTAGATTTAAAGACATTAATGACTCTATTTTAAGTAGTAAATAGAACACTAATAGTCCATGGTGTGATCTGGCAATAGTACTACGCAAAATATCACCAATGTGATAATCATCACAGGCTAGAGGTAAGAATCTGTGTGGCCATGTGTATAATACTTGGACATATTTGTCAAAGTAACAATCTTTCTTTTTTTTTTTTTTAAGATTTTATTTATTTATTTATTTATTTTAGAAAGGGTGTGGGGAGGGAGAGGGAGAGAGAGAAATCCAAGTAGACTCTGCACTGAGCCCGGATCCCTACTTGGGGCTCAATTTCACAACCGTGAGATCATGACCTGAGCTGAAACCAAGAGTCGATGCCCAACGGACTGAGCCACCCAGATGCCCCTCAAAGTAACAATCTTAAATGCTTAGCATTTACCAACTCAGGAAATAGCCTAAGAAATGTTAATTGCCTTGCCCAAGGCACCAAAACTTAAAGTGAAGGAGATGTGTCTTGAACTCACATTTGCTGTTGTAGTATCTGGTATTTTCACCCATTACTCCAAAACTGAAGGGAAACCTTGACTTCAGTCCAAGGACTTTACATTTGAATTACAATTTGCAGTTCTCTGGAAAGAGCTTGGCATTTTTCAGGATGATCATAATGCAGATGCTGACTAATGATTTATTAACAACGGAGGTGGACATAATCTGATGGGATTAATCAGGTGTGGGTCAAGTTGCCCCAAAAGTAATTTCCATAAACTACACAGAGAACCTAATTATGTAAATCACTCCAGAGATCCCCAACTGACCTTCTTGACAAGAACTAACCAACAGTAATGAGTGGAGAGAAAAAAAAATATTGAAAACTGGATCATTTCCTCAGATAAATCCAGAGTTGACTACAATGCTTCTTGAATTTGAGAGCTGTAGTTGCTGACTGGGGGCTGAGTGCTGATTCAAATTCCCTGAATGGGACTTATAGATTCACTAGGAAGGAAACCAGAGATGTTTTCTATTTCTGTATGACCTAGCTTTATATTTATTAAAACTTGAAATGTTTCTCAAAGTGATGGTAAACAAACTTCTTTAACTGGCAAGAAAAAAAATCACTCGGTATTTTCTAATCAAGGAGGATTAAAAGGCTGTGAAACTATATCCAATGTACAAATGTTGTAATTACGATAAATATTTGTCCTTTCTGTTTTTACTACAAACTCAAAAATCCTAGAGTCTGTGTTTGGCACATGCAGGAGATTACAGCCATCTGCTGAGAGACAAAGCTGTCAATTATAAAACAATCTGGCTTTCCATTTCATTCCATTTCCAGGTTAAATGTGGCCCAGCTGAGGTAGGATCTTACTGTTATTACTATTAAAATTGAGAAGTTCTTGATGCCCTCTGCCCTGTGACCCTATTCTCAAGATCCCCAGAAATTTGCAAATCTCTGAACTTAGAGTTTCAGACTCAAGGCCAGCATATCTTGTGCAGGCCATTTAATAAGGTGGACCACACTAAGGGAAGGCTATGAGATTTTTATCTAATTTGAATACAAAATGATGGTTTCGTTCAATTAAAATGTACTTTAGGCTAAGGAGAGAAATTATGGCGAACAGAAACAGCAAAATGGAGCTAAGACTGTTGTCTGTCAGCTGGACTGGTGAACATTTAAAGGGTAGCTTTGAGGTTAATAAATAATAATAAAACAATGAAACATGGGGGGGCACCTGGCTGGCTCAGTCAGAGCATGTGACTCATGAGTTTAAACACCACAGTGGGTGTAGAGATTACTAAAAAAAATCAATAAGCTTTAAAAACACATGCACACACACACAATGAGGGGGGCCTGGATGGCTCAGTCGGTTAAGTGTCTGACTCGTGGTTTTGACTCAGGTCATGATCTCATGGGTCCTGGTCCAGCCCTGTGTTGGGCTCTGTGCTCAGTGGGGAGTCTGCTCGAGATTCTCTCCCTCTGCCCCTCTCCCCACTTGTGCTCTCTCTCTCACACTCTAAGATAAATAAATAAATCTTAAAAAAAAAAAAACAACCCACACACATAGAATGAAACATGGAAAGCAGATGGCCAGTTTAATACCTTACGACTCAGCAACATTGAGGAGGGACAATTCAAAACCATAACAGAGACATTTTAGTGGAAGAGGCAGTGGCGCTAAAATTGTGGCCATTAAACACCTAATGGAAATGAGTTAGCCTTTGTTTTGGCCAGATTCCATATTAGAAAAGTCACTCTGCTTTCTTGAATTTTCCTGCAGTTTTACTGGAAACAGTTATCTTGTGTTTTGTCTTAGACAGTTAAATTGCCGTTTAAAGACTGTTCAGAAACTCTTCTATTCTTCAGCAGCAGTGGAGGAAGAATTGGCTTTTAAACAGACACCTAAGAGTAGAGAATAACCATTTTCCCACCTAGATCTGAGTGTGGGTCAGGCCTGAGGACACTTCCAGGGACCATTGAGAGCCTATATTAAGGCTCTGTTTATGTAATGCTAATCATAGTGTTTTCTGGAAGAGTTCTTCCTCAAGGCTGTTAGTGACCAGGGGGAAGTGAAAATGAATTTGAATTTTCTCAAGTGCATGATTCCTCCCCTCCATTCAATTTAACAACCATAGTTTGCATTTCATAGCAATGACCTAATCTTGGGTCAATAATTTCACCTACTGACTCTTGAAATCAAGGCAAAAGAAAAAAAAAAGACTAGCTTTTATAACTGAAGAGCCCACTGAAACATAATTCATAAATCTAATGCTTCTCAGTTAAATATAAAAATGCTCACCTAAAAGGATTCAGTTTAAAGCAAATTGGGTAACAATGAGGGCCTCTGGCTCTAGCCCGCAAAAGCAAATTTGGCCTCCCGGTTTCAGGGAGAAGGTTAAGTTGGATTTCAAAGTTACCTTCCACTTTCCAGCTGGCTCTGTCCTCCCATCTGGTGACCGCTTCTCCTAGCAGCATCCTCAATGTCAGCATTTCATTTTCACTTCTCTGCGCCTCTTGTACTCAGCCTTCAACATTGTGTGTCCTGGGTCTCATTCTGTCAAGTGGATTAAATGTTAACCCCATGGTAAAGAACAACGGACTAACTTTACTGTCTAGTACAGCTGTTCTGAGCTTTCAGTGTCAACACATCACAATCAACTGTGAGGTTTGTTATAATTAATTTAATACCTATACACAGACTCCTCTACTTAAAGACTTTCAACTTCAGACTCTTATAGAAATAAATATAATTTCATTATAAAATTGTCAACTTTTCTTTCCTTGACAAATGGTAACATAGGGGGATCCTGCAGGTAGGTGTTGAAGGGGGATTGGGATACGCCACCCCAAAATATGCCATTTTGACATAAGGATTACCTTGAGTTGAAGGCAATTGAGAACCAACAGATGCAGAAAGAGTTCTCTGCCCTTCCCCGTTATCTGCCTAAAAGCAGAACATAAATTTCCCTTTGTGAAGTTGACCCCATTTTACCAGGAAGAGAAGAGTGACTGTCACCTGGATAGAGAGCCAACACCACGGTGAGTTTGTACAAACAAACCTTACTAAAATAACTCTTATCTCCCATCAGCTGCCTGGTATATTTCTAGTCCCTTCCCATAAATTATTGTCCTTTGAAGCCCCAACTTTCTTTCCTTTGTTGAAGTGGCGGATAAGCCCCCGAGTCTAACCATTTTTTTGACTGTCACTTTTCGTTCTTTATTTTAAAAGATTTTATTTAGTTAGTTAGAGAGAATGGCAGGGGGGACAGAGGAAGAGAGAGAAAGAATCTCCAGCAGACTCCCCGTTGAGTGGAAAGAAGCCCAATGCAGGGCTTGATCTCACAACCTTGAGATCATGACCTGAGCCAAAATCAAGAGTCAGATGCTTAGCTGACTGAGCCACCCAGGTGCTCCTTGACAGTTCATGTCACCTTGACATGAACTCCTGAGCATATAACTATTAACAAAAATTCTGTGCTTTTTCTCCCCTTGAGCTATCTTTTGTTAAATTCACAGACCCCCAAAACTGAATGTAAGAGGTAGAGGAAGAGATTTTCCTCTCCAACAGTGGTCAGAAGTTAAGTCTCAACACTGTGCGCCTAAGGTTGATACAGAAGAAGGACAGGAATATGTCTGAGACTATAAATCCTACATGTAGTAAAGTTACTGCCGATGGGAATTTTTCTGGGGACCATGGATGTTGGTTCATACTCAAGATAATGTGCATCTGCACATTCTCAAGGTCAATGGTAAGAAGGAAAATGAAGATACCCAATGGAGTTCATGGAGCTTATTAGTGACATATGTGACACCCACTGCTTGTTCTATTTTCCTCTCTTTTATTCATAATTTGAATTTCTTATTCATAATGAATTTTTAAATTTATAACCCTTACTTCCTTATCAGCTCTGATTTCATTCAGGATAGCCATGATCAACAGTTCAGGCCAATTAAAAGAACTTACCACCTTACACCTCCCCGAAACTAGGGGATTACGTGGCCCAGGTGTGACTAGTGAGGGACGGGAGGTCTCCAAGTGGAGATTTTGAGAACAATGTTATTTTCCTGTCAAAAGGGACAAACTCAGCCTGTATGAATCTTTTGCTATTTACTCTTCTCTTTTCCTCTTGCTGGAATACAGATGCAATGTCTGAAGTGCAGAAGCCATCTTACAATCATGAAGTTAAAAGACATAGGCTAAGAATGGCAGACCAAGAGGTAGAAGGAGCCTAGCTTTTGATGACTTCCTAAAACAACTGCCCCCATTTTGGACTGCCTACCTCTGGAGTTCCGGTCATGTGAGAAAAATCTGTTTAAGCCACAGTTGAGGTTTCTGTTGTATGAAGCCATCCCAATTCTAGGTGACGTAAATGGCTCCAACAGATTTTAATATTGATAAAAAGTGGTCTATTGGGGGGAAATGCTTGAAAGGTTATACTTTAAAACTTTGAGGACTAGCTCAGACTTCTATACAGGAAAGTGTATTGGTTGAGCAAGTTAAATTTCTCTCTGCAGCTGTAGATTTGCAAAGAGAGATGAATAAAAGGACTTACACACAGATATTTTTGGCTGTGCACTTTCTTTGCCAAGGAGCTAGCATTAGTAAATTATTTCTCTTTATGTAAGTTAAAATGCACTGAATATTATTCCTATAACATGCCTCCTTCCCTCACTTGCGCATTGAAGCTCCCTGCTAGCGGACCTCTCGTACTCCTGAAATCAGACACAGCCTGGACACACCCTGGGACTTTGTCCTCTGTGAGAATCTCCTTTGCTATATTTGTCCAGGGAACTCTTTAAAAACTGCTGGAATAACACATGTAGCTATGATTAGTTAGCGAGATTAACACACTGATTTTAATGATCCTTTCTGAAAATGCAAAATCTTAACCCAACAGAGTCCTGTACGAGAATGAGAAGGTGGGTATTTGGAGAATTGGGCCCTTTGAAGCATTCCTCAAAATTGGTTCCACATCCATGGGTAAGCCTCTTCTAGAACATGAATGCTAGGTGGAGGAAAGTTGGCGGAAAAGAGGGGAGAGAAGAAAGACATGGCCTCCATCACAGTACTTTGCCTATGCCTCTCAGTAGATCCGTTTGCACAACAATCATTCCTTGGGGTTCCTTCCACCAGATAAAGATTCCATCACTGGGTTTGTGATTTGCAAAGCTCCCTGGCTGCCTCATTCTCACTGGAGGGACCAAACGAATCAATCAGCATCACTTTCCCAAGGCTCTGTTTGTAATCAAAAGGGCCAAAGGTTTTCTTGTTTATAATTAGAAAAACATCCTGCTAGAACTAGATCCACACGAAAGGCGTGCCAGCATCACGCATCCTCATCCCAACATCCAACTCATAAAGAATACGCTCTCTGTGTTGTGCAGAGTGGTGCTCAGCAGCTGGTTAATAGCACAGCAACTGCACACAGGACTGAAAAGCAAAGGCAAATACCAGATTTGATGGAACCCGCAGGGAAAATTTCAGGTGGCATAATGTAATTACCTGAGTTGGGCTATTGAGGTTAAATAACACCTAGGCTCTCTTATCTAAAAGTCTCTAGGATCTCTACCAGCCATAAATGACTTGGATCTTGGTTTTATAACCCAGTAGTGGAAAGGGAGGCAATTCTCCAGAACACAGCAGTCTCTTGTTGGAAGCCCTGTTCCTCATCCGGCACCACCTGTGCGTCCCCTTGGCCGCCCCCCAGCACAAGGCGACGATGCCGCCAAAGCCACTGAGCCTGTGAGAGTGGCCAGAAACACAGCAGAAGGTGTTGGCTTCCTGGCCTCTCGTCGAGGCCATCTGGACTCTCTAACACACCTGTTTGGGAGGGTTTCCGTAGCTTGGTTTACAAACGTTTAAGCGCCGCTCACAATGTTCCGGTCCAGTGCTGATCATTCGCCTTTACTTTTTGGGATGTTAATTATGCAAGAAGATCATTTCTGTGCCCATTTTACTCCTCCGTTATAAACTTTAGATGGCAAAATGTGCTTCTCAGTATTTTTTTTTAGTGGCATGAACAGATGTAAAAGTGTTTTCAATTCCTTAATAAAGGTGACATTAGGCCAGATTTGATATTACACTAAGTCCCACATAACATTTAAAAATGAGTTTTTTCAACCATAAAATTACTAATTGATCTGTCTTGTAAAAAGATAAAGGAAATGAATGCCTATTTGAGTTTCATTTCTGTCAGGCTCCCGATTCCTTATTTTATGTAGCGCAAAATGAATTTTAATGAAGCAGCCTCCAAATTTCAAAATATGCCATTACCCTTCTGAAGTAATTGGCATATTTGACTGCTTTTTCCTTTCTTAGAGTCTGTCTGACTTTCTAATCTTAAAGTCAATGTTCCATTCAACATGTTCTTCTGCATGCCATCTGAAAGAAGTAAATTAAAACAAGAGGAGGGACTATACCAGAAAGAATTCATTCATTGAGCCACTCAACAAATATTTATGGAGCTCCTGCTGTAGGTCAGGCACTGTTCCAGGTGCTGCAGAGAGAGCGAGGCTTAAGTGAAAATCCCTGCTCATGGAGTTTCCATGTCAGTGGAGTGAGACAGTATGATAGACACACAAATATATAATATTCAGGCGATCTGCACTATGAAGAACAGTGAATATTAATGTGTAGAAAGGGACAAAATGGAGAGTCTGTAGATGCTGTTTTTTTTATAGGGGAAACCCAGATGAGCCTCTTTAGGAAAACGGCATTTGAGCAGAGACCCAAATGAAGTTAAGAGTGGGAGCTGTTTTGGCGATGAGAATCAGCAGATAGAGTAGGCTTTCTTCCTCCTCCCATATTTTGCCTACTCATGTACATGTAAGACACTTCTGGTTGCTTTGTCTTCTCTGAGAGGCTACAGAGGGGATGAGGAGAAAGGCAATTTTGATTAACTACCTGTGCCACAATATGTAAATTTCCATTTTGTGAATCTCTATGACAACCCTCTGACCTGATAATCTGACCCTCATTTTACAGCTAGGGAGGCAAAGGCTCAGGGACATCGGGTGGCTTGGTGTATGAATGTCCCAGTTATTTATTGCTGCATTACAAACTCCTGAGTTTTGTGGCTTAAAATAACAACAATTCTTTATTTTGCTCATGCAATTTGAGCAAGACTCAAAAGAAAAGGCTTGCGTTTGCCCGATATGGCATCATTTGGGGAGCACAATTTAGGGTTAGGAATCTATATCCAAGATGGCTCATTCCCACGGATGGCAAGTTGGTGCTATTTATCCAATAATAGATAGCTGAGTCTGAGGGTCTGTGGCCTCCTTTTCTCTCTGTGCAGACTGGGCTTCCTCATAGCATGGTGACTGGGTTTCTAGGACAATGTCCTAAGCACAAGATAGAAAAACATGGCATTGTGATGATGTAGTCTTGGAAGTCCCATATGCCCAGGGCTGCCTTTCACTAGTGTTGGGTCTTCAGCAAACTGACATCACCCTAACCCCCAGAAAGGCATTTTCCCAAATAACATATTTCTCTGCATCCATTCATTTAGTCAACAAGCATTCCTGAGTGCCTCTAGCACAATAGTTAGAACTCCCCTTTGGAGTCCAATTGCTTGAGTTCGTATCCTAGCTTTTCCCACTTGCTTGCTGATGAAACTAGGGAGATTTACTCAATCTCTCTTTCCCTCGGTTTTATTAAATGTAAAACATCAGGATTTAAGGAAGGTCCAGAGAACTTCTCATGCACCTAATAAGATCACTAATTTCTACCCATGTAATACTACCAGCTCAGCCCCATTGCCTTAAAAAAAAAAAAAAATCAATCCCAAGAAGGAAGGTAAAATTAGAATTAATGGCCTACCAGGGCACCTGGGTGTCTCAGTTGGTTAAGTGTCTGACTCTTGATCTCAGATCAGGTCTTGATCGCAGGGTTGTGAGTTTAAGCCCCACATTGGGCTCCATCCACAGTGGGCATGGAGCCTACTTAAAACAAACAAACAAAATTAATGGCCTACCTTCTCCAAAAAAACTGCCAAACACTTTAACTCCACAAGAGGTCCGAGACCTATATGATATCCTTTACAAGAACTCCTATTCCCCGATGTTTCTGTATGATGCTAAATCTAACTTAAGCTCTCCTCTGTCTTACCATGACTATCACCCCTGCCCCAGCAAAGCACCAAACTTTCTACTTTGCCCTTTGGAATTCATGGTCAGCATCAGAAAAACAAAAACACAAAAACAAACAATTTTCTAAGCAATGTCCTCACCTTCTTTCTCTAAAGGAAAATTGTTTCCTAAAGCTCTTTCCTGTGATAGCTGTTTTGGTTTTTTTACCACTACTACCCTATGTAGTAAAGGGCTTTGTGGTAGGATAATTGTCTTTCTTGTTCTTTCTTACCGTGTCTAAATCATTTCTTCTCTCACCATCCCCAAATCCAATGTTCTTTGAAGCAAATGCCATAAGACTATACTGCCTACATCCCTTCGTAACACAATCATCCATCAATACACTGCTTTTTCCTTACCCTTCGCATGAGACTTAAGCGCTTGGCTCATTCAATAGGTGTTCCTTTACTACTATACCTGTCACTATGTTATCAGGTTTTACCACACATACAGATAATCCATCCACTATCCTGCCTTCTAACAATAAATTCTCCTTCCCTCTTCCAACAATCTTGTCTACCACCCACTCTTACAGCCATATTTGGAACCTATATCTTTTTAGCTTACTTCCTTTAGCATGGGTTCCAATAATTCTTCAGTTCATCTAGAATTTTAATCCACTTTTCTCAAAATTCCAATCTTCCTACTTCTTCCTTCCTTACCTTGCTAGGTAGAATTCTACAGTCCATTACTAAAGACCGCTCCTTTGCATATTTTTTCAACAACTTGAACTGTGCTACCTATGGATGAGTTTTTATTGGTCCCACAGCAAATCACTACAAATGTAGTGGTTTGAAACAACACTCATTTATCTCACAATTCCATAGGTCAGAGTCTGGTGGGCTCTTACCTGGAGGCTCTGAAGCATCATCCACTTCTAAGCTCATTTAGGTTGTTGGCCAAACCAAATTCCATGCAGTTGTAGGACTGAGGTCCCATTTCTTTGCTGACTGTTGGCTGGGAGACACCCTTAGCCCCTAGAGGACACTTGCTGGTCCTTGTATGTGGGCCACTACATTTCAGAGCCAACAAGTGTTGAATCCTTTTCATATTTTGAATTTCTCTGATCTCTCTTCTGCCTCTTTACTTTTAATAGTTCATGTGATTACATTGGGCCCACCTGGATAATGCAGGATACCCTCCTTCCCTTAAACTCAGCTGATTAATAACTTACATCTTCAAATCCCTTTACGGTAGGACCTAGATTAGTGTCTAATGGATAGGATCTTGGAGGGACATCTTTAAAATTTTGCCTACCACCATCCATGTAATTTTTACATGATAAACTCTAACTCTGCTTAAACCTGGCTCTTGACCCTTTTGCAGCTCCTCCATAGCCTCTCAGTGTGGCTGAAGAAAAACATTCAGTGTTCTAACAGGAACATTCTGAATTTGTGATGGCAAACCTCAAGTAGGACTCAGCACACCCCAATAATCATTCTGTATTTCCCTAGGAGGCATCAGCTTGTAGAGATATTTAAAACATTGGGACTAATGAGCTCAACTGTAAAGAGAATGTTGATAGAGAACAGAAGAGAGCTGATGACTGAGTTCTGAGGAAGTCCAATGTTTAGAGGTCAGGAAGAAGGAGAATCAACCAAAGAAACTCATAAAGAACAGCCACAAGTACAAGTACAAGAAAACTCAGGAGAGTATAGTGGTCTAGAAGATAAATAAAGAAGGTGTCTTAAGAACAAGGAATTCATCAACTGTGTCAGATACTGCCGAGAATGGGGAATTGTTCATTGGGTTTGGCATAGTGGAGGTCCATGGTGACCTTGAGAAGTGGAATATCAGTAAATGGTAGGAGCAAAGCCTGACTTGGATGAGTTCAAGAGAAAATATCTATTAGGGAAGTAAAGTTAGCAAAAACAAACAACTTTCTAAGGAATTTTGCTATAAAGATGAGCAGAAATGGGGCAATACTATAGGTTTTCATGGGATTTAAAAGCAGAGAAAGATTGGTAAGGATGCCGAGGAGAGCATTTGTAATGACTACTAGCTGGTGTGAAAATACGAAAGAATCCACTTAGAAATTTTTAATTTCAGCTTTTCACTGTTAATATTTTCAAGTTATTGAAAACTGAATGCAGGGATACTTCCTTAGGTTTTAATGCATTACTGGACAAGTTCTAGCACAGCGTAGGGTAAGAAGGCTATATAACACATCAAATTGTACCCGAAAGCCATATATCTTCGCCACAACAAAATCCAGGAAGGATTTTTTTTTTTTTGATGGGAGATATTTCTGTATTTTTGTATGACGATGTTAGTGATGTAGTAAAGAGAGAAAAAGGAGGCAGAGGAGAAAGTGTATTTGCAATTGGAAAGTCATAGAACAGGCAAGAGGGGATGAGATTGAGTGCATTCTGGGAGGCTAATATTAAATTAAAGCAAGGAGTTAAATAGGAGCAGGGAAGCTGAGTATATGCATGAAAATGCAACAGATAACTAGATTCTATAATGGGGAAATACTTTAGTTTTCTTCTGATTGCTTTGAATCTTCCTCCCGGTGAAATAAGAGTTGAAGCTATCATCTAGACGTAGAATATGAATAGAGTTTTGAGGATCAGAAAAACATGTAAAATGCCATCTGGGGTAGTAGAAGCAACCCATCCCAGTCAGGCTTTGCCCCTACCATTTGCTGATATCCCACTTCTCAAGGTCACCATGGACCTCCACTAAGCCAAACCCAATGAACAATTCCCCATTCTCGGCAGCATCTGACACAGTTGATGAATTCCTTGTTCTTAAGACACCTTCTTTATTTATCTTCTAGACCACTATACTCTCCTGAGTTTTCTTGTACTTGTACTTGTGGCTGTTCTTTATGAGTTTCTTTGGTTGATTCTCCTTCTTCCTGACCTCTAAACATTGGACTTCCTCAGAACTCAGTCATCAGCTCTCTTCTGTTCTCTTTCAACATTCTCTTTACAGTTGAGCTCATTAGTCCCAATGTTTTAAACATCTTCTATATGCTGATGGCTCCCAATTTTAGATTTCTAGTTCTGACATATCCCTTGAGGATTAAACTCATTTACCAATTGCTTACTCAACATCTCCACTTGGTTGTCTAATAAGGTTCTCAAAATTAGCATGTCTAATACAAAACTCATGCTCCTCTCCATTTCCTCTCTCCCCTCCCCACCACAATTCACTTCTTCGTCTATCTATTCCGTCTTTGTCAATGTTACAACAATTCACCTCCCTGCTCAGATCAAATTGTATTAGTCGGGGTCTTCACAAAGCATAACCAATAAAATATATAAACATATAGAAAGAGAGATGTATTTTTAAATAATTATTAGCTCATGCAACTGTGAGGGATGGCAAGTCTAAAATCTATAGGAAAGGCCAATAGGCTAGAGACTCAGGGAGGGGTTGATGTTGTAACTTAAGTCCAAATGCAGTCAGGAGGCAGAATTCCTTCTACCTTAGGGGACCACAGTCTTTGCTCTTAAGGCCTTCAACTGATTGGAGCATACCTACTCACACTATGAACGGTAATCTGCTTTATTCAGAGTCTACTGATTTAAATGTTAATCACATTAATCATGTTAATGTTAATCTAAATTAAATTTAAATTTAAATGTTAATTTAAGAAGTATCTTCACTGCAACATCTAGCCAAGCTGACATAAAATTAACCATCACAGTCCACCCCTTATCAATTTGACATCCATATGCATCTTCTTAAACCATATTTAATCTCTAAATAAAGTCCATAATAAGGTCATAATTCTAACATGATACAGAAATCCTATGTACATCCAAAATACACTCATATTTTCCCTAGGAAAGGATGCAAAGTCCTTGGGTGATATTCAATTTTCTTCTTGATATCTTGTAATTAAATACTGCGATTTAAAGTGAACACATCTTATATGATAAAGAGAAAAGGGAAAAAATCAAAGATATTATATATACATATATATACATATATAAACACACACGCATATATCTTTGGTGTTGATGCAGAGCTTGTGTCTAATAATCCTCAAAAAGTCATTATTTTCAGTCTTTCCTCAGAGGAGGCTTGTAGGCAGCAGCCATGGCACCCAGCTGGAATGGCATGATCCTGAAGCCCCACTTCCACAATGACTGGCAGGGGCACATGGCAATGTGGTTCAACCAGCTGGCGCCGGGAGATCCGCAGACACAAGGCCTGGCAGGCCAAGGCATGCTGCATTGCCCCATGCCTGACATGTGGACCCACCTAGCCCATTGTGAAGTGTCCCACAGTAAGGTATCACGCCAAAGTGCGAGCTGGCAGGGGCTTCAGCCTGGAGGAGTTAAGGGTGGCTGTCATCCACAAGAAGGTGGCACAGGTCATTGGGATCTCAGTGGATCCAAAAAAGTGGAACAAGTCCATGGAATCCCTGCAGTCCAACATGCAGTGGCTGAAATGGATACCTGTCCAAGCTCATCCTCTTCCCCAGGAAGCCCTCAGCCCCTAAGAAGGGAGAAAACTCTGCTGAAGAACTCAAATTGGTTACCCAGCTAGCAGGAGTGGTCACGCCCATAGGGAATGTCTATAAGAAGGAAGAAGCCAGAGTCATTACAGAGGAGGAGAAGAACTTCAAGGCCTTCACCAGTCTTAGCATGGCCAGTGCTAAGCATCTGGGTAAAAAGGGCCAAGGAAGCTACAGAACAGGATGTTGGAAAGAAAAAAATAGAGTGCCATTGGCAACTTGTAAAAAAAAAAAGTCATTATTTTCTTTTTCTCAATGCACAGTCATGTTGGTAAAAGGCCACATATCCCTTTGGAATAGACTGGGGGAAAGAATAGCAGTATACAATTTTGGCAGTGTAGTGGGGTCCTTCAAGGGGAACTGGCCTCCCCTTCAATCAGTTCAAGGGGCCCTGAGCCTATAAAGTGGCTCAAGTTTAGGAATTAATTACGGTCATGACTCTCTGCATTTATGATTCAAATTTGACTTTTGTTCCTTTGACCTAGAACTCTCTGCTTACACAAATAAAGTAAGAATTTAGTAGACTTACCATGTATTTTACTCCTAGAAATATCACGAGCAGCTAGCCAATGCTGTAGCCCTCTGCAAATCATAATATTGTAATGGCTGTTTTGATTCTGCTGTCCATTAGAGTAACTGTGCCCACCTTGCCTTTGGTGATTAAATAGCACCACTTGGCCTTTGACACCTTGGGATTCAATTACTTCCATTGCATTTAGGTTTTCCAAGTCAGTGACAGCTGTTCCCACTATAATTTCTGACCTACAGAGGAGAACAATCACAGAGCTCTTCAAGAATGTTGGGCCTCCCCTCACAAACTTACTGCTCATAGTTACATTGAAAAGTATATCCTCTGTACCCTCCTAGAGTGGATGAGGAGATCTTAAGTGATACATCCATTCTAACATTCTGATCTCCCTAAGCTTTTGAATCTCTTCCTCTATAGTTTATCAAGGCCGTTCTGGCATTTCAGTTCATTTAGTGTAGGCCACCTGTTGGTTCATGTTTTAGGGTAGCCAATGGTCCCTCCAGTTAGAGCTCTTTCTAATCCCCTAAACTGCAACATGAAATCCAGATCTCTGCTTAGTGGGTCCATATCAATAAATTCTGCCTGATCCAATTTTATGGTCCCTCCGCCATTATGCCACACCCTTAAATATTGACTTCCACCCATATTTCCTGGATTTTTATTTATATAAATTGGAAAAATCATGTAGTTCTTGTGGAGTGTACTACACCTCTTGATGGGTCACATTTTGTATGTCACCATCAGGGGCCTGCAGGAACTTGAGTCTAGTGATAGATCTAGAAGCAAAGACAGTGGTGGGGGGTGGTCCTGAAGAGAATCATCAGGGTCTTACAAGGCAACTACCTCAGGGGAGGCCATTACAATTTCTTTAAGCAGAGCAAGGTTAATCTCCTCAGATGAGGATGGAGTGGCTGCTGTTACCAGCAAAGAAGACTCTTGGGAGTTAAAGGGTTCAATGTCCCCAGCTTTATCAGGATCCTCCCATATGTCCCTATTCCAATTTTCGGGATCTCATTCCTTCCCAATTTATGCCCTCACTTTAATAGCAGACACCCCATGAGGTTGAAAATTCAATTTGCATTGTAATTCAACCACTTGCAGGATGAGACTCTGAGTTTGGTTTTCAGCACTCTCAGCTCCTTGGCTACAGGTGATAAGGGTTTCTTTCAAGACAGACACAGAAACTTTCAGGTCATTTATGTAGCACATGAGCTGGGAATTTGATTCCTAAGCTCATCCTTCTTTTTCTTACTTGGTCCAGTGCAATTAGGAGCACATAGCCAATCTCATACTCATTATTTTGATAAAAATGTTCTAAAATATTAAATACATGGTCACTCAGAAACTTGCCTCATAAGTATTTGATTAGGAGTATCCAATGGTGATACTTTGTGAATCTCCATTGTCACATCACACCACAAACTATCCATATTCTCTTCACCAATGGAAGCCTTCACTAGTGCCTTTTAATCTAATAAGATTGGAGAACCAATTCCAAACACTGGGCACCATGGTCTAGCCAAGTTGACACATAAAATTAAGCATTCTAAAAGTCTACAAGTCATCCTTGGTGCCTTTCACTCTTACTACATTAGATCCACCAGCTCTGCTTTCAGAGTATATCCTGCCTCTTATCACTTGTCATATTCAATATTAGTGCCATCCTCATCAAGGCTATCATCATCTCTCACCTACACTCTTGAAATAGTCTCTTTTTGCTTTCTTTGCTTTCACTCTGCTTCCTACCCCACTGGCCCCTTACCATCTGAGTCCATTATTTATGTTGCAACCAAAATGGCTTATTTAAGACATAAATTTAATCATTTCACTCACCAGTCCCAAAACTCCAGTGACCCCATAAACTTAAAATAAAACTCATACAGTTGCTATAACTTTATGTAGTCTGACCCTGCCTCTCTCTTTCTTTGATTTTATTTCCATGTTCACCAGCATTTTTACAAATTCCCTAATGTCCAACTGAAGGGTTTTTTTTTTTTTTTCCCCTTTTGCCTGGAAACCTCTCCCTGATGCTCTTATGGCTCCATTCAGATCATTGCTCAGAAGTCATCTCTTCAAAGTCCTTTCAGGATCCCTCTATTTAAATTAACTGCATTATACACTATTCTCTCACTCCAATTAACATTTCTTCATTACTCTTATCACCATATAGCATATCATATATGTATTTGTTTAATGTCTGCCTTCCTAACTAAAATAAAACCTCCAAGAGGACAGGGGCTTGCCTGCCTTGTGTCCTGCCAAATCCCAGGACCCTAGAACTACATCTAATATGCAGTAATGCACAATCATATTTATCAAATAAATGAATAGTATTTATAGAGTACCCTAAGGTTAGTACTCATAAGGTTGTTTAGAGGGTTAAATTTGTTAATATACATATGCCAAAGACTGCCAATTATCTTCTAATGGCAATTCTTCCTTCCTTCTTTCCTAAGAGAATCCCCAACTTTTATTTAGTCACATGGCTTCCCAGAATAAAGACTACATTTCCATCCCTTCCACATGGTCACGCTGAGGTAGGACCCACACCTGGGATCAGGCTGCAACCTCTGTCGTTCCTGCCACCTCCCATTGCCTCTGGACAATGGATCTCCACAGACTGAATGTGCTTTAGGCCTTGGTGAAAATGTGTAAGCAGGATCCAAGCATTCTGCACATCAAGGAAATACGCTTCCTGTGCGAGTGGGTGGAGAGCATGGTGGGTAAAATACCACCTGCTGTTCATAAAACTAAATCAGAAGACAATATCAAAGAAGAAAAAACAGATAGTAAGAAGGTGGAGGAAAACATAAAGACAGACAAACCATCAAGTGAGGAAAGTGGTCTAGAAATTGACGATGAAAGTGTGATTGAACCAGATACTGATACCCCTCAAGAAATGGGAGATAAAAATGTAGAGCATACTGAGAAAATGATGGGTCAGGTAAATGAGAAAAAACAGTGGCTGCCATTGATACCCTAAGTGATGGTGAACTACAGAAAGCCATTGACTTGTTCACAGGTGCGATCAAGCTGAATCCTTGCTTGGCCATTCTCTATGCCAAGAGAGTCAGTGTCTTCATCAAATTATAGAAGCCAATGCTACCATCTGAGACTGTGACAGAGCTATTGAAATGAATCCCGATTCAGCTCAGCCTTATGAGTGGTGAGGGAAAGCACACAGACTTCTGGGCCATTGGGAAGCAGCAGCACATAATCTTGCCCATGCTTGTAAACTGGATTATGAAGAAGATGCTTGTGCATGCTGAAGAAAGTTCAACCAAGGGCCCTGAAAATTGCTGAATATGTGAAAAAGAATGAGCAAAAACGTGAAGAGCAGGAGATCAAATAAATAGAAAGAGCTAAGAAGGCTTGGGAAGAACAGGAGACAGCCCAGAGGGAGGAAGACGCCAGAGGACAAACAGGAGCTCAGCATGGCTCCTTCCCAGGTGACTTTCCTGGAGGAATGCCTGGAATGGCAGGAACACCTGGGCTCAATACAATTCTTAGTGATCCAGAGGTTCTTAGAGCCACGCGGGATCCAGAAGTTACGGTGGCCTTCCAGCATGTGGCCCAGAAACCAGCAAATACCTCAAAATATCAGAGCAACCCAAAGGTTATGAATCTCATTAGCAAATTGTCAGCCAGATGCCCTTCTAACTAATAAAGCCCTTGCCGAAGGAAGAGCAACTTTGATCAGCTAGTGGCCATCACAGTACTACAAACCAGTGTACCTCTCACCTTCTCCTAGAGAAAGCGAGGGTGCTGTGAAGAGAATCCCTATCCCTCTGCCCCACGTGCAACTGAAACATTTTATAGTGGTTTTCCATTAGGTTATTCACTCAGATAATGTTCTCCTACTAGGAATTACAAACTTTAAGCCTTTTTAACCTTCAAAATATTTAAAAACAATTTAAAAGGGTATGTTAATTCCTGCATTTTTTCTTTTTTTTAACTGATCATTTCAGGTTTTTTTCCTTTAATTGAGCAAGGAAGATACTTCAGTATGGAAGATTTATTGCTTAGTTTGAGTGAAATGCAGGTTTATCAGTGGGAGGCAAATACAACATTTAAATACATAAAGTTTTAGTTGAATATATGGTTTGTGAGGCATTTTGACTTGTCTTTATAAATGCTTTATTTTTTTAAAACTGATTTATTTCAATAAAGCCATCGGGACTACCAGTATTGCAGTAGGACCCGGATGGGTACTGGAAGTACTTGGCAGGGCAGCACCAATCTTTCTACTACTTTTATACAGGATGTACCCTTGCGCAGATGCATTTAAATCTTACACTGTGGTGAAGGGATGATTTTTATAATGCTGCAGTAGAGTTGGATTACTTAGCTGTGTTCTTGTCTGATATAGAAAATAAATGTTTTGCATTATTACCGCAAAAAAAGACTCCATTTTCCACCATGCCTTTTGGTCAAGAATGATCATGTGACTAGCTCCAGCCAATATGGCACAAGCAAAGTTCCACCTGAAACTTCCGAGAAGAGATCTTAAAATAAGTGAGTGGAGGGAAGGAGTTTGCTCCCCTTATCTTTCTTTGCTGACAGCAATTTAGGTATGATGGATCTCCAGCAGCTCTAACGTCCATCTTGAGGCATGAGATGACCTTCAGAATAGAGGTTGACGATGGGGATCACAAGATACAAGGAACCTGGGTTTTGCTACCACAGGGTGACGTATTATGTCCAGACCTACTGCCTCTGAAGTTCTTGAATGTGAGCAAAAAGTAGACTACTTCATTTTTAATTCTTCGTTATTTTGAGATTTTCTGTTTCTTGCAACCATACCTACTTCCAACCTTTTTAACATGTAAATTAACCAAGACAAACTTTGGACCATAATAAACCCTCAATAATTATTATCTTTTACTTAGTATTATTATCATTGCTTTAATTTTTTTTTTCTGTTTTTGTATCTCCTTCTTAGCATTGTGGTTGTTAAATGTTATGTACTATACCAAATTGTAGGGATATGGACAAGGATAAGCTAGAGCTTTGAGTTAAAGGACATTGTGGTTTGGAGAGGGTAGAAATAAAATTACAATACAATGTGTAATGTGCATTAATGTTTTAATAAGAACATGCTATGAGAACACATAGGAAGAATATCATAAGTCTTACAGGAGGAGTAGAGGTAGATTCATTGCAGAAAACAAGATGTAAATATGTGTAGTGACTATCATGAGGACAGCAGGTTGGGGAGGGAGAGAGAAGAGCAAGAGGAATGACTGCATATGAGCTTCCCTAATTGGTGAGCAGGAGTAATTTGGATCTTACCAAAAAAAAAAAAAAAGAAAAAAAAAGAAAGAAAGAAAGAAAGAAAGAAAGAAAGAAAGAAAGAAAGAAAGAAAGAAAGAGAGAGAGAGAGAGAGAAAACAAAAAGATAAAAAGGGTTTTTGGGGGGTTTTTTGTTTGTTTGTTTTGGTTTTTTTGGCCTCTAAGAAAGCCAAGTCTCTTATCTTACCCAATACTTCATCACAAATGTGAGGTCGCTGTATTAAAAAACCAACCAACCAAACAAAAAACATTAGCACCAAAGAGTTTGAGTGAAAGGTGGGTTAATATCTTAGAAACCAAAGAGGTGATCTCCAGATGGAATGTAAATAATCAGGGCTATTAAAATAAATCATAATGACATATCTTAGGTTGGAATTATTGGGGAATAGAATTGGGGAGAGGAGGTGAGGAGGTGGCAGGACAATATACAAATGCATAATTGTATAAATACACAAATGTATAAGATTAGAAAGGTCTTCTGAGGGGAAGATAGCCACTTAAGGTTCTTAAGGCAACAATTTTTAAAGTACTTTCTAGAAATTATACTGCTAGTACTCCCTAGTCTATTCCTTATATTGACAAGCAATAAAGGGCTTAGGATAGTATTCATTTGACTTTCGTTGTCAGGGCAATTTCTGCATAAATTTCAAAATCCTCATCCCACCTCCACTGTATGTTTTTGTAGTGCAAGTCAGAGGGTAAGGGAAGGAGCACGAAGATAGCAAAACAAGGATGGACAGTTTCGAATTTCCTCCTTAAGACATCTTCACTGCTGTAACCTCAGCGCTTCCGCTGATTCTTATTTTGGACCCTCAGGATTCTTGACATTGTCCACTTAACCTCCTGAAACTAAGCTGACCTTAAATTTGCTCCTGAAATTTCCCATACCTCTAACACTAGATTTAGCATTTACTCACAGCTTCTCTAATACTGACTCTTGATTTTTCTATCTTAATACTCTCTCCCGCTGGCAAATTATTTTAAATGTAATTTTTAAAATGCCTTAGAGGCAAGTGCATTTCTATGCAAACAACACACCTCTGAAAATACAATGGGAATCTCTTGAAAACTATTAGTTGATCTATAAATGTCTGCTTTACAGATTTTAAATGTCAAGAATGACTATACAATAAAAACGAAACAAAATAAACAAAGCAAACAAACAAAAGTACTCCACAAGGCAACACTTGAAGGCATTGATTTCTAGGACCGAAGAGGAAAGGGAAAATAACATTGCTTAATATTAATCTATTATGATGTATCCTTCACCTCCGCTTCTCTTTGCCACACTCTAAAGCAGCAACCCTTTTTACTGACCATATAATTCAAATCTTTCTTTGGAGAATTATGCAATAGTTGGTAATCGCATGCATTCCAAAGCATCTCATTTTATGCCCCCCAAATGCATGATTTACTTTGAATGATAAATATGGCTATGAAATGGAGTGTTTCTGGCATTCACAGATCAAATGTAACTAGGGAGGGATAACTCAGATGCATCCTGATGTTTTATATTTCCATGCACTAATATTTGCTTCACACCATATGTCACAGTAACACAAAAATGTGATAAAGTAGAACAGCCCAGTGGTTTTCTCTTCCAACAGCTGGTCTTCTGAGGAAGTCTAGCACTTTAGAGATTCATGTTTAAATCCCCAGATAGGTGGGATAATCTAATGCCTCGGTGAGAGGAAGCAAAGGGAGTGCTGGAAAGTCTTCCTATTATCAAATTGGCATCAGTGAATACTGTGATAATCCCAACTGAATTAAACAAACAGACTTAGCAGTTCAGTGGACCCTCCCCGGAAAGCCATACACAAAGTCCATTCCCAGAGCAGTAAAGAGAACCAGATGTCAGCCTTTCAAATGGTGGCCATCCGTCAAGCTTCTGACTCTTCGTTTTGTTCAAAGCTGTCCAGCCCTGGAGGGACCACAGCTACCTAAGGAACAATGGCAAAATCATCTTCCTAAAGCTGGCTTGGCCAGGCTCCACAGAGAAAGACCAAGACCACATCAGCTAAATTGACGGGATTTGCAACACATGCTTGTGTCTCCAATCCATTTAAAAAAAAAAAAAAAAGGAAAAAATATGCTTTCATATTTCCTACTCCCCTGCAGGAATAAATTAGCTATATTTGTTGTCTTCATTTCCTCACATGCTCCTTGTATTTTATGTGGACACAATATGGCTACCAGCCCGACTATTTCAAAGAAGCTACCCACTGAGTTCCCAAATGGCCACTGTATAAGCAAAACTTAACATACGGGTCTATCTTTATTTTGTGTCACCACAGCATTTAATATTGTTGGCTGCTCTCTCCTCCTTGGAAGGGTTTTTCCTGCATGAAATGTCCACCTCTCTGCTTTTCTAATCACTCTGCTTAAGTCCTGTTTATTATTATTATGTCTTTACTTTTTCTAGACACTTAAATTCTGACGTTTAGCAAACCTTGCTCTTAGGCCTTCTTTCTGTCTACATCTCTTCCTGGATGATCTAAGTCTCTATCAAAACTCCAGGTACTAATCTTCCGTATGCTGCTTGTGCTGATATCCTCTTTTGCTTCTCAGGTCTGTGGTCCACTCTTCTCTACCCTGTTCTGTGCTGCAGGAAGCTGATCTCTTATGAACTGCATCATCAGTTCTTTGGTTGTCTCGTCAAGGAAGACATCAGCAGGAAATTAGATACCAGGAAGAGAGAGGTAAGATACTAATATCTTTCTGGCTCCTTCCCTGCCAGGCTCTGGGTTAGCAGTGGATGCATTTCTTTACCAGAGATCATTCCTCTTAGGCTTTCTTCTATAACTGTAGGTCTTGGAGATCCCAGTAGCTTCTCCTTTCCCGTTCCCCTCAAGCCGAGAGGTGGTAGCTGCTTTCAGTTGTTGCTCATTCCAGAGTACTTCTCCACTCTTGCTGTGTTCCTGAACCCAGTCAACAGCTTTGTAAATAGTTTATTCATTAAGGTCTTTTCTTGTGACCTCTTTCCAATATGCTGTCTATTTGGTGACAAAACTCTGGCCCACACTTTGAAATTCCCCTCATCTGTATCTCAAGCTCATCCTTCTTGCCTGAGATCGAGATCCAAAAAACTGACCACTGTGCCCACTAACAGGCCCATTTGGATTTTCTAGAGTATTTAAATACCAACATGGACATCAGTGAACACATGAGCTTCTCCTCCTCTTTCTCTGTATTTCCCTTTACAAGAAATGTCACTTGCTATTTTCAAGCCAGAAACATGGAAGTCATCTTTAATGCCCTCTTTCGTTCAGCTCTAATTTTCCAGTGAAATACTAAGTTTTACTGAGTCTGCTCTAACTATTTCTTGAACCTATCCATTTCATTCATTCTCATTGTTTTTATGCTAAACTAGACTAACTCCAACTGTTATCTGGTCTCCCCTATGATACATTTTCCATAGTGAAGCCAGAGTGATCTTTCTAAAAGTGAAATTTTATTATGTCAAAACTCTGTTTAAAAACCCTTAAAATGGATTTCCATTGCCTTTGGATAAAGTTCCCTTTCCATGATTATGTGCTTACACATGCTTACACACCTGATCCATGCTCTGGTGTAACATTTATTACACTTTATTGTAATTTGTTATTTAAATGTCACCTGCCTCCATTAGAATGAAGGTCCACAGGTTAGGTGTTCGGATTGAATTGTATTCCTCTAAAATTTATATGTTGAAGTTCTATTTCCCAGGTCCTCAGAATGTAACCTTATTTGGAAATAGAATCATTGCATTTGTAATTAATTAAGATGAGGTCATACTGGAGTAGGGTGGGTCTCTAATGCAATACGATTGGTGTCCTTATAAAAAGAGTAATTTGGACACAAACACTGACACATATACAGGAAGGTGATGTAAAGAAACATGGGGAGAAGTTGTTCATCTACAAGCCAAGAAAAGAAGCCTGGAACAGATCCTTTCCTCACAGCCCTTAGAAGGATTTAATGCGTCAACACCTTTATTTTAGACTTCTAGCCTCTAAAACTATGAGACTATAAATTTCTGTTGTTTAAGCTACCCAGTTGTGATACATTTTTACAGCAGCCTTAGCAAACTAATACAGCAGGGAACATGTCCATCATAATTATTGTGGTACCCCAAGTCTCTGACAGTGTCTTGAACATACACAGTAAGTATTCTATAAATATTTATTGAATGATTGAATGAATTCCTGTAATTATTGTGAAGCAAAATTACATATTGGGCAGGTAGGTCAGACCAATTTGATGGAGCTTAATTATTGAAGTATCAAGAATATCTCATTAAAACCTGATCCCAAGTTGAAAATTTAAGGGTGATGCTTTAGTCAAGCCCCATCACATTCAATATTAATTAATCAAGCAGGAAAATAGAGTAAATTTTCCATCAGAAAAAGAAAAAAATGCTGAGGTTCAATACTCAGCTAGAATAATAACTTATTTTTAAAAGTACTGTATCAAGTAAAATAAAATAAAATGCTATATCAGCTTTACTTTATTCTTTCATAAGCCCCTTAGATTTTACTTATCTAAATAATAGAGAGTCATTATAGTCAATAGGGACTTAAGCATAGAGGGTGGAAGAGTTTGAATAGGTCCTTTGTCATTTTTACTTATGTCTGAGGCACCAGGCAAGGAAGGTTATTTAGTTGCTACTTTTTGAGTTTATCTTTTCCTAAGTCAAACCTGAGAGTTTCAACACCCTCAACATAGTACTTATGGGCTGAAGTTCAGAAACCCTGTTAAAATTTCATGAACCTGAATCAAATATATTGGTTTATTCAGCTTTCCTTGGTGATCCTAAGGTTCAGATGGTTCAGCTGAGGCATGGCATGTGGATTTCTTAATGAATCGTGAATTCCGTAAGTTTGTATGTACTCTAGAAAGCATATCGCTTAACCCAATATCACATGTTAAACTTAGCTAATATCTTGGAAATCAGAGCCCCCTTGGTATTTGGGGCACCACGGGTTGGCATTTCACAAATGAAATAGTCCTCTTTAATTAAAGACTAATCATGATGATAAGTGGTAAATATAATTTGAATTAAATTATATTCTGAATGGTTAAGTCTAGAAAAATCAGCAGCCTAATAAAACTCATTAGTATTGACTTTGTACCTTTGACATCAACAATCTCTTCCAATTTTTAGTCTTCAGGTATAAAGTCACATACATGACATTGGTACATCTCTTATGAAATGTCATCAAGCTTTTGCCTTCAAAGAATTGAGAATACTTGAATTTGGCCACTTCTAATAGCATTTCTTTCTTATTAACTGCTATTTTGTACATCCAAATCATGAATCAAGCCATTAAGTTCATTTGATGTTTACCATGTCATATTAAGATGACTCTGTAACCCCAGTCAAGTCCTTCATGAAGAGAAGTTAAATGATCAGAACCTTGCACTTCCTTTAAATAATGAATCTGTTCACACCATGTGGCCAACCTTCAAGCAGAGAAGTCCTCACTCACTGGCATATATTTGGCGTATCTCCTGAACTCTGTCACCTCATCTGAACTGGAATTCTTTTTCCTAATATGTTATTTGAATCATCATTTTTCTTGAGCACTTCAGGCCCTTGTTCTGATGACTAACAATGCTTTTCTGCCATCACATTCGGCTTCTATCCCCAGCTATGCCCTTCACATGTCCCCTCATATGGTATCAACCTTCTTCTAGCCATGCAGATTTCACTCTTACCTTGAACAATTCAGATCTCTACACCTCATCACACCATTGGCCTTGTAGCCAGAGATTTCTGCAATCCAGGAAATGGGAGTCAGATCATAATGAAAGATGTGTAGTTTGCCTAATCTGTGGCTTTCTTCTCTATATCCATGGATGCTTAGAATCCTGGTTCACAAACGCATGGAGATATGTTGGTGCCATGATGGTTGCTCCATGGACTCCTACCTGAGTCAGAGTGTATCATTTAAAAAGTTTATAAATGTTTTAGGATGCTTCTTCCATCATCAAAATATTTTATACTCTCCTCCCTGTTTCAGTCTTCTATCATCATAGCAATTAGAAGACTGATTAGTACCAGTGCTACCTGGAACACAAATTCAGAGATAACTGTCCTAGAAAACCTCCTGGTTTAATCCTGGTTTGAGCCAGTAGAAATTTGGTTTTCTATTACTTGCAAATATATGATTTTAGCAAGTCATTTAATTCAATCTTTCTTATCAAAGAACCTTTTACCCTATTTTAAAATTTTAAGACTTAAGGGGTAGAAGACAAAGGCAAAGGAGAAGAGCAGAAAAGGAATTTGAATGACTAATTGAAAATGTCTTGTGTCTCTAAATTACCAGGGCCAGTTTCACAGACTTTGCAATTTTGTCACATTAATATCCTCAGGTCCTCATGATTCACTTGGTATTTTCAGGTAGCTTGTCCAGGTATCCATGAAGCAATCACTAAATCATTGTATCTAGTCAGCATGAAATAAAATGATTGTTTTTAAAGATCCTTAAATAATCTTAATTCTGAGCATTTGGAGTTTAAAAAATATATCCAAAGAATAAGTTGTTTTTGAGTTTTGATACGAATTATCAAAAAAGAGACTCTAACACCGACCTAAGTTATTAACAAAAAGATTTAAGTATCAATGAATAAAAGTGGTGTATATAAGTATGTTTCTTATATTTTTTAAAAGAAACCCTTTCAGCTTATTAATCTTTCTAATCAAAAACATTCATAAGTGTCTCTAAAAGAAAGGACAAGATTTTTAATAATCATTACACTTTGAAGAATTTGAAAGAGAAAACATTTTCTAGTGGAGCAAATTCTTCAAACTGCAGGTCAATGAGATCTAGCAAAAACGTTGTGAAACTCAGGCCTTTTATAAATACACATATATTATGTAATATTTACCTCTTAATAAAATACTGAAGGTCAGGATGACAAAATGTGCTATAACTACAGTTCATCTTTAGAGGAAGAAAGATCACATCTTTGCATGTTTCCTTTAGATTGACGTTGGATAATACACTATATACATACGGCTTGATAGACTATCAAACCCTAGTTTGGTTGGTCAACATTTCTCTCAGTTTTCTAGAAAAAAAGCACAAAAAACACAAGCAGTTTTCTCTCTTCCATGTTGGTTTCCAAAATAATGTCTGCATGGAGCCTGCAGGGAAACTTGGGAATTGGAACTCTTTTTCAATTAGTAAAGGAAAATCAAAGAGGATTTCCAGTAGTGACTCAATTAATCCAAGTACAGCAGGGAGTAACATCCTAATAGTTGGAACAAGAAATGGTGGGAGGATGCCTCAAATACATTCCTAATTCCAAAGCTTGAAAACTGAGAGGCCTAAGGCCATTCTACCTGCCTACTGGTCCTTCACGTTTCCCCATTGATTAAAAATAAACAGGTAAAATTTAATTTAGTTCCATCATGTAACAAGTGTTTGGAATATTTACATGTGCTACTAACAGTGTTCATAGAGCAAGCAGAGAAGAGCCTAGAGACTGACAAGGCTACTAATTGCTAGTTACGTCCTACATCACGTTTGTACACCGCGGGTCTTCTTTGATGTCAAGAATATTTTCACATTTGTCTTCATTCTCAGATATTTCTACTTTTCTGGATGGGGAGATATTTATCCGTGTAGCTGAGACAGTTTTGATAGAATCAGTTTCAGTTTTAAATCTCTCTTGAGAGGCTCTCACATCTTGTAGGTTCACCTAGGCTGATTCCAAGGATGTCTCTCGAGTAACTATCCTCGGGCCATGTGCATGCATCTTACCTTCTAGCTGAGATTCCACTGAGTGAACAGTTTGTTAAAATTGTTTTTAGAAATATGTTCCTGAGTGGCAAAGCTCCAAATAACATCTAAATTATCATTTGTGAGGCATGAAGGGGAGTGTGGCTGTCTCCCCCATATCCCTCACCGGCCAAGGCCCGCCCTGACAAAGCACAGGGTGAAGCTCTCATCTCAGAGGAAAGACACAAGACCTCCAGCTGCTTCATCTCAGCAGCAAATATGGCAGTGGAGCTCCAGGGCAGACACAGCTCATTAGGACAGTGCACTTTTGCTTGCTTCCTCTTGACTGATGAAACAATACGCATCTTTTCTTTTTTCCAATCAAAATGCAGATTAAATTTCATCATGAACTACAGGTGCTTTGAAAGTGCAAACTCGTTCCAAAAAAACCCTACTGAGTAATATTATTAGTTTATGCTTATTGCTATGTAGAAAGAGTCATGTTAATTTTCTGGGTTTGACTCTTCACACATACTCTTTCTTCTGTTTTCAATTTGGATAAAGCCCAATTCTAAAGGAAGAAAGCCTTCCTTGGGAACCCTGTGCTCTCCACAGCTAATCTGAGTGCCCATCTATGGATACCCAGGCCCTCCTGTGACTCTTACGTCATAGCACTTTTCCCACCCTAATACAATGTTTGGGTCACTTTCTGGCTCAGTAGACTGTAACCTCCCTGAAGTAGAGAACAGATGGCATCACTTGGTATCTGCAGGGTCTTTAAACACAATTCCTAGCACAGACGTATACTAAAATAAGCATATTTAGTGAATTAATGTACCTAGTGCTGTCCAACAATCAATGCTCTCAATAAATAACATACTTTAGATTTACATATCCTATGTAATCACTTCAGCACTTCCAGCACACACACTTGGTTGCAGATAATGGATTATCTCTATCTTTTAATTTTTTAAAATATTTGATTTATTTATTTGACACAGAGTGAGAGCACAAGCAGGCAGAGCAGCAGGCTCCCCACTGAGCAGAGAGCCCGATGTGGGGCTAGATCCCAGATCATGACCTGAGCCGAAGGCAGACGCTTAACCAACTGAGCCGCCCAGGCATCCCGTATAATAGATTCTCTTTAAACTCTTACTTTTCTTAGATTGTCCTCTGACTCAAGGGTGCTTTCTTGTAGCCATAATTTCTTCTCATTTATCTTTTTTATTAGACTTTGAAAAGACGGACTGTGCCGTGCTTCCTATCACTAGCAGGTGCAATAATAAATACTTTTTGAATAAATAAACAACCAAGTATGAAAAGGTGACTGATGATGCCCATGGCTAGGCAGAGGGCATGGCTATTGAGGATTGACTCAATCGCTACACAGTTAATCAAATAGAGGTGATAACTGGAGCTAAGAAGGGACAGTAGGGTTGGAGCTAGGATAGGGAGAGTTTAGAAACTAATAATAAAACCTTCCCATAGTCCAAATGACACTATCCACAGTCAAGATAAAAGAAATGATCTCCTATATAAAGATGTTGCCATAGAAATAGGAGATGTGATCCTACAGTGTAGAAGAGTTAAAACTTTGTTTATTAATGAAAGAGCTTTTTTATTAAGCTTAGAATTAGAAAAACAACCTTGAGTCATACCAATGCAGGGAACGGAAGAGGGCAAGTCTGCAGCACAGACCTGTAACAGGCAGTTTTCCAAGGAAAAGGACACGTGGCTTTGACATGGGGCTAAAGGGAAGATATGGGGACATGATCAATTCTACCCATGGACAGCTACCGGACAATTACAGGGAATTAAGCCTGGAAAATCCCTTTTCCACCAAACAGGTATGTTCATTTCCAAGTGAGCTGGCTTCTTTTTTCAATCCTGGCCCCTTGCCTTTTAGAAGAGAGAATCATTTCAGAGGCCTTTAGCAGCCAGCCCAGAAGCTTTGACAGTTCTGGCATGCCCCATCATTTCATCAAAGCACCCAGACATGAGAGCATTGTATCGCACCAACCGGAGACCAGCCTTTTATCCTGGTGCTTATGTGTTCCTAGGATACACAAACACTTGGAAACCACTGAGGGGAATTACCAGCCACGGTACCACATCATGGAGCCAGCCATGATTACCAACGGAGCCCTACTAACACCAGTGCATGTTTTGTTAAGAAAAATTAAAAAGTTACTCAGCTGTGAAAGCCACTTCCCATTCAATTGTTGCCAGTCCCAACGTACAGTTACATAGATCCAAGTTAACAGTAACATACACACATACACACACCCTTCAGTTAAAACTCAGGAACCACATGACTTAGCATTGAGCCTGACAAATAACTAGAAGTGGTTTTTCTTTCTTACCCTCCTTCTAGTTGGCCGACAGGTATAACAAGTTGACTGAGTCTGCAATCAGCTCCATCAGAGAGTGTGGATAAAAGAGCAAAAGGCAGAAAGATTTTCTGTGTCTAGCCTACAGAGCATCCCCTGGGAAATCTGCAGAAGTGGAAAACATCTTTCAGAATTACTTCAATATACTACCTGTTCATCGGAGGTGCTCACAACGACTGAAATGCCCTAACTAAGTTTCCCAGCCACGTTGGGGATTGGGATTGTAAAGGTCATTAAAGCAGGTACTGACCTGCTAGTACTGACCCAACACTCATGCATAGAGCCCTTGTGTCACCATATTTTTTTTTTCATTATAGTCTGTATAGCCAGAGAGAAGTCAAGTCAAGCCTATGTTCAGCCACCTGCCTCTTCTTTAAAATTTCAGGGATATGATAAAGCCTATGGTGTGTGTGGGTGTGTGTGTGTGGTGGGCAGGGGGTGGGTAAGAGGACATGGACTGGCAGGAAGGGAGTATGAAAACTGAGGAGGAATGGGATGGTGGGAAAAGCTCATGGCCTTTCTTACTGACAGGATTTTAGTAATGATGGCAGTGAATGAACTACCTGGGTAGTGTACTCCAGTAATCTTAATGAAGAGATGAATCAATATCGTTCATTCTTAATAGGTATTTAAGAAAATGGCTAGATTTCAGGAAGTCAAAATGTTTGTTAGTTTTTTTCCTAAGAACCATCTCTAAATGGATGATTTAGAATGCCTCCACTTAATCCCCGTATTTTCATATGGGCATTGCCTATTGAAATGCTTCCTCGCTCTCGGATGGATTCTGGAGATACGTGATAGATGGTCCTCCTCTCCATGCATCCTTCAGGCCTGTGTTTGAACATCCCCACCACATTACCCATGCCTGTTGCATTCTTCCAGAACCCTTCATCCAATAGGACTGCACTCCTGCTTGAGATGCCATTGGGCACTTACTCTTGCTGGCCCTGATTTGGCTTCACTTGGGGATGGACTCCTCATCTACAAGAGGAATGTGAAAGTTTCCTAAGGGAGAAAAAGGAAAGAGCTTTGGCATTAAAGTCCTTTTATTTCCCCCTTGAATGTAGTCCTGATTGTTGAACCAATTATGGTTATTATCTGTTCCTGTAACATGCAGTCCTTGTAGACCTCCTGCTCTATGTAGCTCCCAACTCCATTTCTGACCACCTGGACCATAGGTTTTGGTGCCAGACAGCCTGGATTGAATTTAACTCTCAACTCCCATTTATGACTTTGGATAAATCACTTTCTCTCTCTCTGTCTCAGTTTCCCACCTGTAAAATGGAGTTAAGAAGCTATTTTTACTTCATAGAGTTGGTATGAGAGTTAGGCTTTCTGGGTTTTCCACAAGCCTCACATCCCTTTTCTCATAGGCCCAAATGCTTGCCTTATGACGTGCGTGATCCCTAAAGGTATTTGAGTTTATATTTAAACATTTTCAGAGTCCTTATTACCTATTAAAAACGTATGTTGAAGAAATAAGTATTGTCACTGGAGATGTTAATATTAAATAAATAACTGGTAGAAATATTTATTAAAACTAGAGATTTTTCTTTCCACATCTGTTATGAGACATTTGGAACCCAAACCACCAGATAAATCACTGTCCCTCTTGCCCAGCAAGGGAAGCAACAACAAGAAAGCAGACCTGGCCCTGGGGGAACTTTTAAGTCAATTACTCCAATGACTTGATAACACATGATCTACTTAAGGATCATAAAGACCAGTTGATTTAAAACAAATTTTATATTAGACTGCATGACTATCGGGAGTTCAAGGTGAGGAAGGCCAGTGTGAGCTTCAGCAGGCAGGAAGTCTCCTGGCCTTGCTCAAGTTCAACAGGAAAGGAGGAAGGAAGATGAAGAGCTCTCACCTGGACAAGTATGGGGAGGTCAAGGGCAGCATAAATAGTTGTGCAAGTTTTGGTCTAATTAAATAAACTTTTGCTTTGTAAAAAAAATCTTTTTAATGCCTTCATGTTCTTTTTTTTTTTTATAGATTTTTATTTATTTATTCGACAGAGATAGAGACAGCCAGCGAGAGAGGGAACACAAGCAGGGGGAGTGGGAGAGGAAGAAGCAGGCTCATAGCGGAGGAGCCTGATGTGGGGCTCGATCCCAGAACGTCAGGATCACGCCCTGAGCTGAAGGCAGACACCTAACGACTGAGCCACCCAGGCGCCCCTAATGCCTTCATGTTCTAAGTTTAAATTTGGAGAACTGAAACACACACACACACACACACACACACACACAACACAACATACTTTTTAGTTCTTGTTGACACACCCATTAAATATCATTACAAAAACCAAACAGTAAAATCCCCTCAAATCAAAAGGCTCCACTAAGGGCTGGAGGCAGGCAGGTCTATCTTCAGGGTTATTATAGGATAGAACTTTTTGGTTTTTTTAACTGGCTGATGCTTTACAAATTCATTTATAATTTGCTGCTGCCTGTTCTTTGTCTCACTGGTGTTACTGCTTTCAGAGTTCTACCTTTTCTAGGTCAAGCACGAGATCTCCCTCCGCCTCCACCTTTAATGTTTATATTGCAAGCTAAAAAGATTCATTTCAAACACCTGTATATCTTCTAGCAAGTCATCAATAAAACCATTAAGTAATTTAGTAACTAATGGAGCTGATCTTGATGCCCCCCCCCCCCCCGAGCTGAGTGGCTCCACTTTCCTCTCAAGCCCCTTCCTGTCCCTTTGCCTATTTGCCACACTCTGCCACAGGTTGCTATTTATCAATGATTTTTACATAGAAATCTGTTAACTTACATTTGATCCATAAGCTCATATATTTACAGAATAGATATTATTTTGAAATCGCCTTGTAAAGACTGACGAGAGCAAGTAAACCGGGGAAAGCTTTTTATTGTTAGATACAAAGAGACTGAAAGATTAATTCCTTTGGGTATACACCAACATAGAAGGCTATATAAATTTGTGAATGCCTCCTGGGCATTATTTTGTGAGACAGGGCCCTGAAACATACAGGAAATAAATATTTTGCTGAATTCCTTGCTACTCTCTCTCTTCCCTCTTTCTGCATTCTCTTCCTTTCCACTGTTTGTTGGACTAAAACTCTCCAAGCCTGGAACCCTCTCTGGAAGAGACTTTCATGATTTATTTTGTGCATTTATAAAAGTGTCTATTTTTTGGTAGCATCTACAGGTATTTCCTGCTTTCCAAAAGTTGGCATCATACCACTTTGTTCTCACAAAAGACCTATGTTAGTGGTTGTTTTCACTAACGAAAAGAAATCCGAAGATCATTTTTGTTCTTATGAAAACTGCTGTTACCATCTTAATGCAGGAAGTGGGGGATACTCTTGCCAATGTTTCATAGGAATGCTCTACTTTTGAATAGCAGGGAAACCTGGTATTCATTGAATTTTGAAATTAAACATAAATTATGTAGCATCACAATGGGTAGTGTTACACTAATTGCTGCTGTCACCACTGGGCTCAGACTGATCTGGGAAGCTACTGAAAATGGGGAAAACATATCAAACAGCCAATAGCTAAACCAAATAAATGTGCTATGCATTAGAACCCCATAAAGGCAGGTTTCGATGGAAACTGGAGGTAAAGGTTTTGTGAAATTTTGTTTCAAGTACCACAGTTACAGGTGAGAGTCTGTGTTGTGTGAATAGGGGTCTCCGTCCTCGGATTTCCCGCGGGAAGATTTAAGTGGGGATCTGGGCTTGAATAAAGACAGCCAGAAGGAAAGTAGCAAGCACAAAGCAGTTTACTAAATCAAAACTACACTCTCAAGGTGGGGGAGCAGGGCAGGTTCCTCCAGGTAGAACCGGCCCCTACATTGTTTTCAGATTGTTATGGGTCTCTCTGGGCTGGGAGGAGCTGTGACAGACAGTGGAGTGGTCTCTAACGGAGACTGTTTCCAATCCTTTTGGAAACTCCTCCCACTGGTTGGGAGGAGGACTTTTTCATCCTGCCAAGTGTGTACTGGAACCATCCCCGCAGCCTTTCCTCCAAGGTGTTGGGGGGAGGGGAGCTGTATCCACAATGCAAATGTATTTCAGTGAGGGTAGGGATCACCCTGGGGCAGAGGTGGAAGAGGAGAGCCCTGTCTGCTCCTGTTGCTCTTTGAACTGTCAGCCCCAAAGTCTTAGAAGCCAGGAAGTCAGGGTATTGTACTCCTGGGCTTTTAATGTGTAGCTTTTTAATCACCGTCCTTGCCTGCAGCTGAGGTCTCATCATTCCCCTTCAAGGACTTGGGACTCTGCCTCAGGGCATTCCTTCCACTGCTCAGGTCTAGCTTCTACCTAACACCACCATCTCTTTTAAATGGCAATGGATATTTTAATTCCCAGGATAACTTAAATAAGATAAAGATCAGCGTGTCTCTCCGAAACGAGAGTGATTGAAACAATCAGATGTTTGACACCGTAGGGAGAGACGAGCACTGTCTAGGTCATTGCAGGTGCAAAAGGCAGACTTTCCAGGAGAATATATGGAAATTTTGGCTTTCCAATCAGGTGGGAATAAGTGTGACAAGATTTGTTCTCCGATGTAAACAACTGGAAGTTAAGCAAAATATATAAAACAACTCTTTTCAGACACTGGACCACAGGCAGCACAGGACTGATTCCTGAGAGAAGGAAAGCGAATCAGGTTTTCTGCTTAGAATCACCTGCTAGAGTTTGATGGGGAGCAAAGGAACCCAAACAGACAGATCTCAGTGTTTTTATTGCATTGCAGAGATGGAGGTCAGAGCACTGGGTAGCTAGTACTGTGGATGGGTACCAGAGAGAAGAGAACTACATAGAGACAAAGCTTCAGAAATCTGTACCAGGCACCTTGGAAGCTGCTACTGAGTACTTAGCTACACATGCATAAAGTGAAAAATCTATAAACCAGAGAAAGAATTCTCAGGGAGAACAATATCCAGAGTTCAAATGAATTCCAATCAGCCAGAGTGGAGCATTCAATAGTAGAGTAAAACTTGGCCTGTAGTAAAAACCACAGTACACTATTAATAATAGTGCTTAAATAGTAGAATTAATCTTCAAGTAACTTTAAAGACTGCCAAAACATTTTTTTAACACTCTTCATAAGAAGACAAAAAAGTAAGAGCCTAAATAATATAAACTTTATAGTGTAACATACAAACAAAAAATTACTAACCAAGAAAAATGAAGGACAATTTGACCAAGAATCAAGCGAAAAATCCGTCAATAGAAATAGACCAAAGATATGACAGAAAAAAAAAATTATCAGAAAACGTCTTTAAAACTACTTTTATGAATATGTTCACTATGTTTAAGAGTTAAACAAAGAATATGGATATAACATGAAGGGAAAGGAAAGATATCAGAAGTTTCCAAGTGGAAATTTTAACCATGAAAAATAAAATACCTGAAGTAAAAAAATTCAATGTATGGGAATAACAGCCAATCAGATTAATGTACAAGATCAATGAACTTGAAGACATTGTAATTGAAACAATCCAACCTGAAACACAGAGGAAAGATTAAACAATGAATACAGCTTTGGACCAATAACTTAATGCGAAGTTGTCTAGCAAATGATATATGGAGTCCCAGAAAGATAGGGAGAGTGTATGGGGGGTAGAGAAATAGCACCCCCAAATTTTCTAAATGCAATGAAAACTAAATCTCCAGATCCATGGAGTTCAGTGGACCCTAAGCAGGATATATACACATACACATAAACACACACACACACACACACAACCAGATCAAGACACATCATAAATACACTTCTGAAAACCATGATAATGAAATTCTAAATCTGCCATAGGAAGAAAGACATAGCACATACAGAGGAATGAAGGAAACAATTACTACAGACATCTCAGAAGAAATCAGACAAACCAAAAGAAAATGAAAAACCACCTTAAAAGTGGTGGAAAAATATTTACCGGATTACCATTCTAAATCTAGCGAAAATATCTTTAAACATGAAGGCATAAGAAAGACATATTCAGGCAAATAAAAGCTGAGAGAAATTTGTTGCCAGCAGTCCTGAATGTTAAAAAATGATAGTGTTTTGGGCTGAAGGAAAATGATTCCAGAGGGGAACCTGGATCTAAAAATAGGAATGAAAAGTACCAGAATGACAGATATGTGGCACATATGTAAGGCTTTTTAATCTCACGTTCAGCTTTATTTAAAAGTTATTGAGTTTTTAAAGCCAACATGATAACAACAAAAGGTAGGGTTTGTAAATGTGGTACTAAAATGTTTCACAACACTTGTACGAGCAATGGCGAGAAGGGAATGGAAATAGACTGTTCTGAGGCCCCTGTATTCCATGTGAAGCACCGTTATGTTATTAAAGTAGACTGAGGTAAGTTAAAAACCTGAAGCAATCTGTGTGTTAACAGAAGCACACAAATAAAAACACAACAGTGATGTATCTAATAAACCAACAAAGGACAAACGCTCTCAGTCATTCTCTGTGCGGTATCCATTCATCAGATGACCTGAGTTTTCTCCCTCTGCCACTGGCTTAAATAATAGAAAATCCCCTGTAGGTTAAGACCCAGTGTGATAACAAGTGAGACAGGCCATGGCTTTTAGATCGAAAATCCATGATGGTTTAGACACTAAAGCATTTGGCAATAGAAATTTCCATGAAGGATCAGCCTAACAAAGTAAGTGAAATCTGTTTTTCTTCTTTGTTATTAATAGTATAGAGAAGCTGTTGCAACAAAATAATTAAAAAAGAAAAAAAACACACACACCACAATAATACTTCTCATTGCACTCCTATCTACCCTCCAGAGCCCTCACATAACTCCTCTTGTGACCTTTCAGCCCGCTCATCCAGAAACTGGGTGCTTTATGCCGTTGTTAACGTAGCGGGTACCTACTCATTGAACAAGGTTTTTGAGCTTCTACTATTTACCATACCGGATTTTTATAGGGAGTTCCTTTCCCTTTTCTGTAATGTGTTCACTTTCCACTGATTCTTCAAGCTCAATTTCAAATGTATTCTTCTCTTCTCCCTGGTCACAAGAACCCTTCCCTAAAAAAATCTTCTCCTGAAGTCTGTAATCTGTTGTCCCTTTCTCACAGCACCTCACTATCTACCCTGTCTTGTAACAGTCTGTTTCCATGTCTCCATCTTACTCATTGGGTTGTATGTTGTCCATATTTGTACTTGCTTCTTTCCCCAGGGCAGAGCCCTGCACATAAGGGAGCCTTCATAAATGTAGCGGGAGGGGGGTGGTGGGAGACAGGCTTTTGAGGTTATTTGAGCCATCATCTTGCCTTTTGGTTATGTGGAAGGCAAAAATGTCTGAGGATCAAGAAAAAAAGTATTTTTACCAGGTCACTTGCAAATATAAAGATAAAGATCTGTTTTTACTTTTGATGATAAAACCTCATGTAAGAAGCTCAAGAACAATATGTATCACTTACGTAGAAAACAGAAGCCAAAATGAGCCATGTTAGGGAAGTAAAGGGTTTGAACCCTCTCTTAGAGAGCTTAGATACTCCAAAGTAAAATTGCTAGAGGAAGTCATGGGAAATGAGCAAGCACTGTGAAATCAAGTGTATTACTCAGAGAGGTAGATCAGGAAATTCCAGTTTTATCTTGGTCTGGTCTCATGAATGGAGAGGATTTAAAAACTTGGAAACTGCAACTTGCCCACATTGTGTCACATGGGTTGGAGAAGTAAAAGAAAAAAAAGGAAAAAAAAAAAAGCCAATTTTGAAGAGATAGAATGAAGTCGTCATGACCAAGAGAAGCAACAATAAGAGAAAGAGTATTCCTACTCCCTGGTTCCAGTACTCCAAGACAGTTGGCTGAATGTCTGCCCCATGACTAATAAATCATAAATGGAATTTTTTAAATTTCTAAATTTTTTGTTTTGAAATAATTTAAGACTCACAAGAAGTTTCAAAAATAGTACAGAATTTCCTTATACCTTCACCAGGCTGTATCTTCCCAAAGGTATCATCTTACATAACTACAATCCATTATCAAAATCAGAAAACTGACACTGGTATAATATTGTTGACTACAAACTTGATTCATTATTACCTACACTTATTTTGTGTTTGCTTATAGTACTATGATAGCTTATCTCACGTATAGATGTACTGAATCACGTAACCACCACCACAATCAGGACATCAGACTATTCCATCACTACAAAGAAACTCCCTCGTGCTACCCCTTGATAGTCAGACCCTCCCCCCAACCCTAACCCAGCAACCACAGACTTGTTCTCCATCTCTATAGTTGTACTATTTAGTACTGTTATAGAAATAGAATTATAAGGTATGAAATTTTCTGAGATTGTTTTCACTGAGCATAATGCCCCTGAGATCTATCCAAGTTCTTGCATGTGTTGATGGCTCATTATTCCTTTTTGTTGCTGTGTAGTATCCCATTATATGAATGTATCAGTTTGTATATTCACAGACTGAAGGACATCCGGTTGTTCACATCTTTTGGCTAGTATAAATAATGCTGCAATGAACATGAATGTGAATGTATGAACACAAGTTTCCCTCTCTCTGGGATAAATACCAACAAGTGCTAATGTTGAGTTCTTTGGCATATATGAAATTTTAAATGCATCTTTCCTTTAATTTTCCCACTCTCAAGTTGTTTCCTTTCTTACAAACCAAGTTTCTGGAATAACACTATGTCTGTATTCCCTATCAGAAGAGGAGTCTTCCAAGGCAGGGGTCCTGTCTTAATCATGATGGCATACCCAGTGATTGTGCTCACCACAGAGTAGACGTGAAGTGATGTGGCTTGGTTTTTCTCTCAAAATATCCAAGGCTGCTTGGAGTAATTTCTGAGAGATCACTCACTCACATTTACAAAGAAGTCAATGACTTACCTTTACAAAGAAATTATAAAGCGTGGGAGCCTATGTGGTATCATTCTGAGTAGCAATTATCTGGGACTAGAAGTCCATGCTTCAAATGAAGCCCCCTCTGCTCATCATAATCACCATCCTGATTTTCTCTTTAATCTCTCTATCCTACCAAGGGGAGCCAACAGGTACCCCAACTTGGGGGTGGTCAGTTGATTTTTAACTTTTTTATTGCAAAAAGCCAGTCTTTATGACAAAATCTCAAGGGAAGTAGAGAATATGCTATATTAGAGAAGAATAGGGAGGACATTTAAGACACAGAACAGGGTAAGCACAAAGGAAAACAATCTTTACAGGAATAAAAAGGTTTACAGAGAACTTGACTCCTAAAACAGCACCAATTTAATGAATTATTTTAATAATAAAGGCAAACTAATGATTTAACCTTTCTTTTGACCTTCCAACTGGCTGAATAGATACTATTTTTCTTAAAATATAAAGCATATCCGTTGCTTTTGCTACCGACAATGCTCCTTTGATAACCCACCTTCTTTGCCAAATCGGAAATTATGTAGACAGGCATCCCCATTCCCATTTCCTAAGTTGAGCATGAGTATTTGGGTGTTTGCATAGCAAGAGTTTCTCATACCTGATGCTTGATGTGCTATGTATCATATGGCCATCAGCACAGGTTACTGGCCTCAAGGGGTCCTGCCATGGCTGCCTTAGCGCCAGGAAGAAGTTACATACATGCGCCAGACGAGATAATTTTGGAAATGTTGTCAACTTGGTGGCAGTTAAAATGCCAGTGTCTTCCATTCATCATCCCTGTGTAGGAACTTGGGAAATAAAGTGGGTGGAAGAATCTAGGGAGAGAATAGAATGGGTGGGGACAGTGCTTGGAATCAGCACTTTGCTATCCTTTTGTAGAAGAAAATGCCGCTATTTCTTTCTCTCTTTTTCTCTGAAATTGCTTGTCACATTTCAGTGATTTTTCACTTGAAATGGGTATTAGGGAAGTGATGCTATTGTCAAAAAGTCATACAAAGGCAGTTTCAACTAGATTAAATGGAAAGCAAACAAAAAAACTGAAAGTGAACTCAAATCTTTTTATTTATGAAAGTGATAATTTTCTCTCTATGTGTGAGTTGAGTTGATCCAGAGATAGAAAACCAAAGACTTAAATTTCAACTGAAATAAGAGTCTTGTTCCCTCATACTTGGGGGATTACTCATTCAACAATCCTCCCAGTTTACGCCTGGTGTTAGAAAAGACTAGTTTCAGCTGCAAGTCATAAAGATGCTCAAATAACCGCAGCTTCAAATGTATTGCTCTCAGATACAAATGAACTCTAGAGATAGACATTTCCGAGCTTATCTGGTGACTCTGTGATTATTAGAGACCCAGACTCCTTCTATTTTATTGTTCTACCATCTTCAACATGAAGCTTTCACCCTGTGGTTCGAGATGACTTTCTAAGTGCCATAAGGTCCACAAGTCAGCAGGAGGATGGAGAAAAATCTGTGAAAGTTCTTAACCCCAACTTTTAGGAATCCTAAAAGCTGCATATGACATTTGTATTTATATCTCATTGGAGGGAGATTAGTTACTTGGTCATATCTAGCCTCAAAGAAGGCTGGGAAATGTAGTTTCTATTTTGGATGGTCATGTACCCAGCTAACATTCAGAAGTTCTATTATTAAAGAACAGGGGAGAATGAATCTTGAGAAATCAATAGCAATTTCTGTCATAGGCTCTACACAGGAGAGATCTGTTATTTATGGCTGCTCCAATCCTTTGAACCTGTTCTCTGGGTTTTTTTTTGGGGGGGGGGGGAGGTGTTTATTTATCTGTTGTTTGTTTTTTGTAGTTTTCATCATTGCAAATCCCTAGTGAGAGCAGTTCAGAGGCCAGAAATGAGGCTGGAGAAAGGCCAGAGGACCAATCATGGAGGGCCTCATTCATTCCATCAAAGAGTTTGGATTTATAGGGATTAGATACGGGTTTATCTGGAACTTAGATACAATAGATGATAGACATATATAGAAAAATATAATGCTTTTGATTACTACACTACTATGTGTGGAGGCTGGAACAAAATTAAAATTGACATCCATTTCTCTTTAGGATTTTATAATTTTGTAGAAAAAAATATATCCATAAAATCCAATGCAGAGTTATAGAAGGTTATAGCCCTTTTTAATTTACAGAGAACTTCTACATCAATGATTGAGTAAATGATTAAAGCAAAGAAATGAAGTCTGAAGAGGAAAGGAGATTTTGGGGAAATGAATAGTTTGTTTTGACTGACTGGAAATATATATAGGAAATAGTGGGAAAAGCCCAACAGAATAAATTGAGACTAGATTGAGAAATAAATTAAGTATATATTCCCTGTTTCCAAACATTTAGAAATAAGAAATTTAAGATCTAAGTATTCCTGAATATATACATTGGGGTTTGTTTTCACTTATCAAGCTTTTACTAAACCAGATACTCTATCAGATACCAGGAATTCCAAGCCTCAAAAGATTCACTGGGCCCCAGACATGTAAATATCATTGGTGATTCATAGTCAACTCCATAGGGTCAAGTACAGAAGGTCATAGAAAACTCTGACCTGACTGCTCTGACCATTCCCCTGGTCCCCACATAGTGACCTGGGATATATACAGTCTGTCTCCAAAAATGCCTACTATTTCGATAATCTATCACTGTGTAACAAAGCACTCCAAGAGTTTGTAGCAATATCAATTTATTATTGAACAAGTTTCTCTGGGTACTTCTGATTCACATGGTGTCAGCTGGGGATCTAGGAAGGGTAGAAGGTCCAAAATGATTTCAGTTTTGTTGTTGGGAGTTGGTACTGATTGCTGACAGGGAGCACAGGTGGTGTCATCAGCCAGGAGCCGCAAGCCTCTCCTTGGGGCTGTTTGGACTTCCTCACAGAGTAGGAGTGAGGATCTAAGGAGTGTTCCGGATCTAAAGAGTGTTCCAAGTGGCAAAGGTGGAAACTATAACATGGTTTAAGGACAAGCCTCAGAAGTTACACAGCACAATATTTGTTCTATTCTTTTTTTTTTTTCAAAAAAGATCATATGGTTATGTTAAATTTAAGGAGAAGGGAAATATACTCCATAGCTTGATAGGGGATCAGCAATATTATACTGCAAAGGTATGTAGGGTAGGAGATAACGTTGCAGTCATCTTCGTAAAGGTGATCTATCACTGTCCTCTGCCCATAACAATTCATATTCCTCTCACATGAAAAATATTCTTACCCTGTTACCCCCAGATTTATCCCATTTTAACACCAGGTTCAGACTCAAGGTCAAAGATTTTTTTCATCTAAATTAGGTACAGTTAAGAATGAGTTTTCTTGGTTTCAGAAACCTCTGAACTATCTACCCCATTCCTATTCCCAACAGTGAGAAGATGGAGATAGGATAATCATAATACACATTCTAATTCAGAAAGGGAAAATAGGTAGTACTTAGCAGTCACTTGTTTATGGAAATTCTGATCCCCAGCCAGGCACACATTGATTATCCTTCCTGCTCCAGCACTGGGCAATGTACATCAATTAGGACCCAGGTCTGCTCCCTCTGAGTGATTCCCCTTGGCTTTTGGCTCTACCTTCTGAATTCTAGGTTTTGCCCACTGAATCATCTTTTCTTTTCTATAAGAAATAGTCCACACTTTCAGTTGAGAAGTTTTCTCATTCTATTCTTGACCATAGAACGTTAGGGGTCCAGAAGCCTTGATTAATTTCAAACTATTTCAGTGCCTTTTAGTCCAAATAGACAGTGCTTCCTTCTGGTATTTCTCTTAGAAACTTTGTAGGTTTCCTATGACTCTTACTGGAGTAAGCATCCTTGGCTGGCAGCCACATACACTTTTTGGGGTTAGCATCTGCAAACCAAAGCTATATTTACTCTTATAGGGCACTTCCAACCTTGGGGCAAGGGTTGTTTGTAGAACACTGTCCCTAAAATTTTTGCAAGTTCTCTTTTCCACCTGAAGGATCTATTAAGATGCATTAAAATGCACACCCTTAAAATTTTTAGAAGCTTTTCTTTTTAATCTGAGAGTGTAAGAGACATGGACTTTAATTTTTATGAGGTCTTAATAATCTTACAGACACATCCCTGACTTGGCTTTGACCTGAGACCACATTATACTAGCATCACCCTGGGTTTGATTTTTTTCCCAGAGTCATTTCTTACTTTGCCAACTTTTTGCCATCTGGAGAGGCTTGGAACAAGAAACAGTTTTATTTTCCAACCTTGAAACTTTTGGATTAGAAAATCTCCTCTAAATTTTGCTTGAAATCCAAATTTTTTCTTGGGTCTTCTTTCTCTTTCATCATTCCATTATCAGCAGTTAAAAGAAGACAAGTGACATTTTCAACAATCTTCTTGCAAATCAGTTTTGCCAAATCCACAAGTTCACCAGTAATATTTTCTATCTTCCATGATATAATAGGTGACAGTGCTGTTAAATCTTCCATCACTACCTAAGACTGGTCACCTTTCCTTCAGTCCCCAGTATGAATTTCCTCATTGCCATTTCAGCCTCCACTGAGTCTCCTTACTCCTCTTCATTCCTCCCCACAGTCCCATCTCAAAAGAAATACTATGTGTTTTAGGTTTTATATTATAGCTGTACCCTATGTATACTTCTCCAAAACTTAGTACTTAAAGCAATAACAGTTTATTATACATGATATACAGTTTATTATACGTACTCTGTCAATTGACTATGTGGTTTTTCTGTTTCCTATCGTGTTGGTTGGAGTTCCAGGGTGAATGGAAAGTCCAAAATGACATCACTTACATGGCTGACAGGTGGTGCTGGCTGCTGATTGATAGCTCATTTAATGGTATTAGCTGGGGGTCTTGGTTATCCTCAACATGGGCCCCTCCATATATCTGTTTGGGCTTCCTGGCACTTAGTCACATTTATCACATTTAATTTATTTCTTATGTTAGCTTTGTGATGTAGATATTATCATCTTCAATCATTCAGCAAATAGCATCAATGATTAGCAGCTGTATGCCAGGAGTCATGGTTGATTTATGAGAATATAAAGTTAAGTAAGACACAATTCTTGCCCTCGAGGAGTTTATATCTAGTGGAGGAGTTAATCAATGATTATAATGCAAATCATATATGGGAAACAGTAGTTCAAAAAGGTTAAATATATTGCTTTTCATCTAAAAGCTGACTCAACATATGAACCTAGATCTGCCTGATTTCAAAACTACGTTTTCTCTGCAGCAGTATTTAGAAAGCTCATGTGTGTCCAGACCAATGGTAATGAAGATTCAGAAGTTAGAAATGAAGGCAGGATCAAATGCAAAATATTGCCCTGGTAGAATAGACAAGACTTGATGACGGTTTACATGAGTAGATAAGGCCAACAGAAGAATCAAAGGTGAGCCCTTAGGGACTCATTCCAAATCTTAGAGCTTTGAAGCTGGGAAATCAGAAGGAAGTTAAATCAGAAGGTAGTTAAAAATTATTCCATTTGTTTTATCCATGTTTAGTTTGAAGGACTGACCAAACATACAGATGTTATACAGCAAGCAGGATAAAGAGAGAGAACTTGCATTCATTTATTCAAACATTTTTGAGCACCTACTGTATGTCAGGTACTGGGTAGGTGAATAAGAAACCATATCCCTAACTTCAGTGATCTAATAGTCAGGGTGCAAAGACAGCCTTCCAGGCAGATAATTACACTTTGACATGACTAGAGCCACAGTAAAGTAAATATACTAGTAGGTGCAAAGGAACAAAGAAGAAAGTAAAGATGACACTAGGGGAATTAACTATATGTGGATGGCCATTACACCAGGGTATGGATGCAATTGGTAAGGGTCATGGGCGGGGGGGGCGGGGGAGGAAGAAAATGGCCAAGGAAACTTATTCAGATGGGGATTTAAAGAAGGAGACAGGAGGAAAGCCTGAGAAGTAGGAAGAGAACCAGCTACCGAAGCCAAGGGAAGAGGATATTTCTACAAAGTCACCTTAATCTTGGAAGAGTCAGAGGCAACCCAGTGGAATGAGATGTGGTCAGGAGCTTTAATATGCAATTGATGTAGGGCAGTCAAAGAGGATTAAGACCAAGAAGAGAATTCTCTATTGGGATTGAATTCAGTTCTTTCTGTTTATATGGAAGTCAGATAAGCTATGATAATTCAATCTTTCAAAGACATTAAAATGACTTCCAGATAAACAAGTCTATTGGTTATATAGCTCTATCATAATGACTCATATCCCAGGAAGGGATAAATGAACTATAAGCTGAATGAGAAAGAAACACTTAGCTGAGATAATTAAGTTAGCTAGGCTTAATTGAGGGTTCAGAAGCTCTAAGATTTGGAATGAAAATGGTAGTGGATAAACTTATTTTCAAATATGGAAGAAGAATTTCAGGTTAAAAACTGAAAAGAGCATTTAGTATCTGAGCTGTCCCATTTTGACTTCTTGCTCTGTCTGAAAAGAAATGTCATAGTAAAAGCAGAAATAGCTATTTGTTTGGAAAAAAACAGGACTACTCTTCATTTTTAAATTTTCTATTCCCTATAAGAAACTTCTAACCAAAATATAAAAGTATTTATAACAGGATGTTAAAATGGGGTTTTCCTATCTCAAGTTCAGCTAAGACCCCAAAGAATGAGAACAGAACAATAGGTGTCAAATGCCCCACGATCTAAAATGAGAAGCCAGGCCATATACGCATGACTTGCAAAAGAAGTATTCTGGAAATTTGTTTTGGCAACCCTTAGCATAATGATTGCCTCAAGGATATTTGGAAGTTTGGAGAGGCCAAGAAAGAGGACTATTTTTAGGGGAAATTTTTTTGGAGAAAGTTATTGGAATGCTATGGAATTCACTACCAATTCTTACTCAAACACACATACTTCACCACGAGGGAAGAGAGAGGTGTCCTGACCCCTTACCTCAAGCCAAGTAAGTGGATATGATGGAAACTACCCAGAGTTTCACCTTTGTCCCTAAAAGTCTGTGAAATACATAGACTGATACCATACATATTTCAAGAACAGTCTAAATGTGGGAAACGGTGGAGGCTGCACTGGTAAATGGCAGCATGCAACCACATGTTTCCCAGTGATTAATTGCAGGGCTCAAATTGGAACCCAGCATGGATACTCACCCAAGAAGGCTTGCTAGAGGGAAGATAGGACTCCCAGCAGAATAGACCACTGGATGTCCATGGTCCAAGGAGAAATTATAAGCAGACACCTAGAGAAGAAACATTGCCTTAACCTCAGACATGTATCTGGAGGTTCCCAGTGGGGAAATCTTTGAGAAACACATGAAAGCTCCCCAAGAGATAATGAGTCAGCTTTGGATGTCTGCCAAGCTCAGAAATCAACAAAGTGAGATCATGACTATGTGACATTACTAGCAATGTTAAACCTTTCCTGCCTCCTGCCCCTAATATATCTTCTTCCTCCTACTCTTCCCCTTCCTCACCCCCTCTCAAGCTGCTGCTCTCAAGTTGGATGAGTCAGAGACAACTTATTGTAGTAAGGTGAAATAAAAAACTTTAACCTCAAATAAAACTTTGAGTCTTGATTATTACCATGGACTGGTCATATTAATTCTGAAATAAGATTGTTACTGCATTTAGAAATAAAAGAGGTTTGGTTTTTTTTTTTTTTTTTTTTTTTTTCCCTTTTGCTAGCTGCAAGTCATAGGGCCTAAGGTTTTACTGAAGGCCCAGGGAAGAAATAGTCTACACAGATGATTTAAGGGGCATGTTTTATTTTGCTTTCTTCTCACACTCTAAGGAGTCTCAGTTGTTTGTTGTAATGTTTACACCTAGATGTTGTTCTTTGTAGTGCAGTGTAACATAATGACTGATGGTGCCACTTGTAGAGTAAGACCTAGATTCAAATGCCAGCTGTGCGAACTGAGGCAACTGACCTAGTCATTGTAAGCTTTCTCTCCTGGAGCTTGGGGATGATAAGTATACCTACATTATAGGATTGATGTGAGGGCTAAATGAAATCATGTAGGTAAATCACTTAAGTACTTTGCCTACCATAGTTTGTACTCTATAAATAGTAGCTATCGTTATTAATTATTTACAAAATAGCTGCAATTAACAACTTTTTCCTTGTTCTTGAGAGCATATTTGTTGATGTTTGTCTGTACAGACTATTCCTAATCTCCCTCACTACTCATCAAACGTAACCTTTTAAATGTAGATTTCTAGCCCCCCTCTGAAGTAAAAGTTTGTAGTCCTTCCAAACAGCTCAGCAACACTGTAGGACGGGGAATGGAAAGTATAACCAATTGAAAACTACAGGCAGAACTTGAGCAAGTGGAAAGTGATTACTTTGTCTGGCATCTCCCTAGTTCCCTGCAGAGCAAAAAATCCTCTGTACCCTTGCTAGGAATGGCCTAGGATTTTGGAAGACTTCTGGGCCATCATAGTGATTTTCCGCCACTCTTTAGAAAATAATTTCACTGAAAGTCTAGTTGCATGGGGCACATGACATTTTGATATTTTCCAATATTTCAACATATTTTCTTCCTTATTTGGGGGGGAGGAAGAGTCACATAATTTAAGCTAAACATTCTTGAAAATTGAAAGTAGCCCACCTTAAAGAGCATTAGGTACTCAATCTTAGATGTTTCTTCTTTCCTCTAAAATCTTAAAAGAGCCCATCCAAAACATGCTTGGATAGGTAGGGCTACTCAACCACAACCACAACAAAGAAAAGAAGAGAAAAAATGAAAATTAGAGTAGTACAGAAAAAGGGAGTGGTATGCAAATTAAACAGCTGTTGTCTCTGTCTAGCTGTATTGGGACATCATTGTGCTACAGGATTTTACAACTGAAGAAGCCTTAGGGATTATCTACAGTATCAACCCTCTCTATCCCCTACTATCTCTACATTCCATCCTAACTCTTTCAACTGATGCTCCCTAGCTTCTGCAATGACTTGTTTGAGTTTCTGAATAATTATCTTATTTTAGTTTGTTTCATTTTAGAGATATAATACCTTTACATTGCTCAAAATTTTAAAAGCCCAAAAGAGTATACAGTAAAATGTTTCCACCTTATTCTTATTCTGGGCAACCATTGGATCTTTCCAAAGGGAACTGATCTTATCAGTTTAATACGTAAAATATCAGAGCACAGAATTGGAATCATGAATGTGTGTGTGCACACATGTATCCTTTTCTATTATACGAGTTGCAATTTATTACATAATAGATTTTGTACTTTGATTTTTAACCTAAAAACTTATTTTAGAAATTCTTCCATATCCCTGGGGGCACCTGGGTGGCACAGTCGTTAAGTGTCTGCCTTCGGCTCAGGGCGTGATCCTGGTGTTCTGGGATCAAGCCCCACATCAGGCTTCTGTGCTAGGAGCCTGCTTCTTCCTCTCCCACTCCCCCTGCTTGTGTTCCCTCTCTAGCTGGCTGTCTCTCTCTGTCAAATAAATAAATAAAATCTTAAAAAAAAAAAAAGAAATTCTTCCATATCCATAAAGAGCTTCTCAATATGTTTATAGCTGCAGCATTTTCCTTTGTACACATGCACCATAATTTATTTATCTAGTTCCCTATTTATGGACATTTAGATTATTTCCAGTATTTGGTATCTCAAGTAATGCTGCGATGAGTAATTTTGCATAAAGTGCTTCAAGTGTGTATGAAAATATCTGTAGACAAAATCTTAAGAGTGAAATTATGGAGTAAAAGGATATGTATGTTTGTAATTTGGAAGTGTCCATACGAAGGTAATGGACACATGCATGCTCATATCACATGCTATGGAAGAAAATTAGGCTTATTGGGAAAACTCACAGGTGGTAGGGCCAGCAGGATGCAAGGGTTCACTGCCCTCCTGACATCCTGAAAAGAGACATGCTGGGCTGGGCACAGCTGGATGCACCAGGGAAAGTGTTCTAGGAAAATGACCCTGTCCTCATTATGCTCTTTGTATTTCTAGGGTGATCTCATGGAGAATACCTCCTTAATTCTGTAACAAGTGAGACTTCCTGGCCTGGGAAATGCCCTTGTAGGATCAGAGCTAAGTTAGAGTCTTTACATCTCAGTGCTGCTGGTGTTAAGCAGAGGTCTTGTGCTAGCCCAATGATCTAACTCCATCCTGGTAAATTAGCTCATTGTGAAGCTACCAGAAGGAAAAACAAAAACAAAAACAAAAAAGCTGGAAGTAGAGAGCTGTGAGGGGTACCTAGAAGTCAGAAAAATGCCCTCTCCTCTGCTAGTCATAGTTAATTCATTCTCCATAGAGATTACGGTAATTTACACTCACACCAATGAATGACAGTGCCTATTGCTTCATATCCCCATCATCAGGACATGATCACAGTTTTTGATCTTTGATCATATGCTGATGAAAAGTGTAGGCTCATTATAGTTTAAGTTTACATTTCTTTTATTATTATCTAGACTAAGCATCTTTTTATGCTTTAGAATAGCTCATTTTCCTCTTCTGTGATGTGCCTGTTCATAACCTTTTCTGTTTTTATATTGAGTTATTGGATTTTTTCTTATTGGCTTGTAGGAAATTTTTATCTATTATATACATTAAGGAATTAATGCTTTGTAACATATTGCAATCCCAATTTATTATCTGATTTTTGATTTTGCTTATGGCGATTTTATCTCGTAGAGATTCAATTTTTCATGTAGCTGAATTTATCACTTTTTGTTTGGGGCTTTTGTGCCTTATGTTATATAGAAAGGCCTTCCATACTCTGAGATTATTTTAAAAACAAAACAAACAAAATTTATCCCGTGGTTTCTTTTAGAATTTTTGTATAGTACTTATTTCCTTTTCTTCTTTTTAAAAACAATTGGATCTTTAATCTGTCTAATTGTCTCTAATTGTTCAAGTTGAGGACCTGTGGTATACATCTGTATATCATTTTTGTATCTAGAGAATTAGGAGGAGGTGTATTAAGGTGTAGCACTAAAGCTTGTTTACCTATTCTTTTTAAGGACAATTTCTTCAGTATACTTTGGCGTGTTAACCGCTCAGTCAGTGGGTTTGCCTAGTTTTGCCTTGTTTTCCTACAACTGTGAACTTTCTAAGGATCTCAAGTTCCCACAGACCTAGAACTCCTAATTAGATAGAACTGCTAGACCTCTATGAAACCTGTATAGACATTTTTCCAGATTTTTAATTTTTTTTCCTGTTTATCTAAGATTTAGCCATTCTTGTTGGGTTTTAATCAGTATTGCATGACTTTACCTGAGTTGTTTATAAAACATTTTTTAGAAGATCTGTGCACAAGAGGAATTGTGTGTATGTGTGTAAGATTTGACAAACTGATTAAAAATTTTACAAGGAAAAATAAAAGAAGATCAGAGATGGGCAAGACACTTTAGAAGAACAATATGGGGGACTCATCTTTCTAGCGATCAATGGTTTTTATAAAACTAAGTCAGTGTAGTACTGTTATAGAGGTAGACCCATAAATGAAATAGTTTTGTACAAAACCCAGAATCAAATCCACACATATATAGAAACTTGATTTATGATGGAGCTATTATTAAAGAATAATGAAAATTGTCTAGAAGTGGCAGGAGTTTCAATACAAATTGAGACAACTGATAATACATGTAGAAAAAATGAAATTGGATGTGTACTTCATCTTATGAGCAAAATATAAATTCTCGGTTCATTTAAAGGTTGAAAAGTAAATGTCAAAGCTAAAATATATGGTAGATAAAGCTGAGAATGGGGTGCCTGGGTGGCTCAGTTGTTGAGCCATCTGCCTTCAGCCCAGGGCGTGATCCCAGGGTCCTGGGATCGAGCCCCACATCAGGCTCCTCTGCTGGGAGCCTGCTTCTTCCTCTCCCACTCCCCCTGTTTGTGTTCCCTCGCTCGTTGGCTGTCTCTCTCGCTCTGTCAAATAAATAAATAAAATCTTCAAAAAAAAAAAAAGCTGAGAATAACTTCTTCATGGCGTTAGTGTGGAAAAGAATCTCTTAAACAGAAACAAAAAGTGTGAATCGTGAAGAATGCAATTAATAAATTTAACTATAGTAAAATTAAGAACTTAAGCTCATTTAAAAAGTGGAAATAGGAAGACAAGTAGCAAGAGAAATTTTGAAGCATATGATTGACAAGGGATTAGAATCTAGGCTGTATAAAGAATTCCTACAAATTGAAAAACAAATGAGCCAAAAAATAAATAAATAAAACAAATTGAAAAGGCACTTTATAGAAGGAGAAATGTGAGTGGCCAACAAACACATGAAGAGAAGAAAACTTTACTGGTAATGATGAGAGTGAAGATTCAAACCACAATGGTTTCCACTTGAACCAACTGGTAAAAGTTAAAGGGTCTAACAACTTTGATAAGGATATGAAGCAAATGAAACGGTGTCTATGCTAGAACCCTATCTATACCCTATCTATACCATAAAAACCTAACTGATGCACAGTTCAGAGATAAAACATTCTTTTTTTTAAGGTAAGAAATGAATAGAGACAAAAGGCAGGTGGTGGTTATCTTTCTTGAGTCAGGTGACGGGGGTGATATCAGAGGGAGAACTTCAAATATTATAGGAATGATTTCTATTTCTTCTATTTCTTTAACAAGGTAGTGGGTACACAGGCATTTACTGCATTGTTATTTTTTTTAATACGCTGCATGTATCCGCTTCCTAGGGCTGCTGTAACAAAGTACTACAAGCTAGGTAGCTTAAAATAATAGAAATCTATTATCTCACAGTCCTGGAGGCTAGAAATCTGAAACCAAATGCTGTTGGATACAAAAAGCACGGAAATATACCACAACAGACCCTTCCTGATTATTGCCCTTGTTCATTCTGGGGTGCTATAGCAAGCAGAATATATTCAGTCCCAAAACATGGTATCTTCCCCTTTCCCCAGCTGACACTAGAGAAAAATTCTTCCTTGCCCCTTCTGAGCTTCTCGTGGCTTCTGGCATTCCTTGGCTTATGGCAGCACAACTCCAATCTCTGCCTTTGCCTTCACGTGGCTGTCTTCCCTGTGTGTATCCTTCTGCCCTCTCCTCTTCTTGTAAAGACACCACCAGTCATTGATTTAGGGCTATTACACTATCAAGGCTATTATTCTATTTAGGGCTCGCACTAATCCAGCATAGCATGACCTCATCTTAACTAAAAACATCTGCAATGACTCTATTTCCAAACAAAGTCAGGTTAGGGTTCTGAGGTTCTGAGTGGAAATGAATTTTGGAAGGACGCTATTCAGCTCAAAAGAATGCATTATGGCTCTCGGTGACAAGCCATTTAGGGACCATGTCCAGCTTGATGCATAAATGCTGTTGGGTACAAAGAGGACTCAAATATATCACAACAGATCCTTCCTGATTATTGACCTGGTTCATTCTGGTGTGCTGCAGCAAGCAGGACATATTCAGCCCCAAAACAGCCCATCTTCCCGTTTCCCTCCTCCTCCTGCTTACTAATGTGAATGTGGATGATTTTAAATGATTTTAAATGGATGATTTCATCATGCCTTCTCTAGTTTGCCACTAGCATGGAGAGCATAGTACAGGGGTTCTCAAAGTGTGTTCCAAGGAGCAGCAGTGTCAGCATCACCTGGGAACTTGTTACAAATGCAAATTTTCAAGTTCCATCCCAGACCTATTGAACCAGAAACTCCAAAGGTGAGGATCAGAAATCCATGTTTCCATAAGTTCTCTTGATGATGCTAATGCGTGCTCCATTTGAGAAGCATTGGAGTAGTGGAGACAGCACATAGTCTGGAGTCAGAGCACTAGGACTCGAGTCCTAAAAATTTTGTCACTTTTTAGCTATCTTAACCAGACCAATAACTTAACTTCTTTGTTTTCTCTTCTATAAGAGATCCCTATTGCGTGGATAATAGCACATTTCTAAAGTGGTTCTCATGAGGATGAAATCAGTTAGTCCATGTAGAATGCTTAGAGCAGGGCTTGGCACACAAGTACTATATAAATGTTGCCTAATTAAATGTTTGCTACTGTGGGGAGGAAAGGAAAGGAAACCTGCCTGCTTCATTAACGTGCATCAGCGTCCCAGCTCCTGAAGACAATCGAATTAGAAATGCTGGTCTAGAATTTCTTGAAGATACTTTGTCCTCTTTTGGAAATTAAAACATTTGTTATTTCTCAGCCTCCTACCTGACATTTTCATCATTTCTCCAAGAAAAGGTAAGGTGATGGTTCTATAATTGCATCTGCAAGTTCTGTATGCCGATACGTAAATCAATTGAGTAAAGGGTACTTCTCCTGGGCCTAGAAATTAAAATTAATTTAGACCACGAGGAATTCTCTTACCAAATCCTCACCCACTCCAGGTTTCACTTTTCTCCTAATGATATTTGTTGCTCTCCTATTTGAATATCTTTGTCTTTAATAGGGAATATGAAAGAACAAAAAAGTTCTTTCTTCATTAAAATCAGGTCATTTAAATTTTCCCTAACGATGGACCTCTTACTTCATTGACCTTCTCATCACTGATACTCAGTTAAAATGCATTTAGTCATTTATTCAAGTATTTATTGCATACTCACCATATGCAAGCAGTGATTTGTATGTTAGGAATACAACAGCGAAGAGAATACACAAAAATCTCTGTCCTCATGAATCTTATCTCTAGTTGTAGTATATAGCTAATATAAATAAATACATTAATAAATAAAAGTATTTATTGGGTCAAAAATAAATGCCATGTTAAGATAAGGGAGGTTGATAGCGTTAGGGGGTAGAATTTTAAATAAGGTGTTCAGGTTGACCATTTTTTTATTGACTTACTGTTTTATTTCATGATGGTTTCTTCTCTTAAAAATGGAAAGCGAGGAGTGAGACTTGATTCCTTGGCCTTGAGCTTTCTAGAAAATCTGTTCCATCTGGGTTTCAGTGAAGGTGGTTTCCAGGATCTGGTCCAGATCAACCAATTCTTTATAGGTTGGTATATTTGTATCCCAGGGCTACTGTAACAAATTACCACAAACTGGGCAGCTTAAAGCAATAGAAATTTATTCTCATTCAGTTCTGAAGACTAGAGTCCAGAATCAAGGAGCTGATAAGGTTGGTTCCTTCTGGAGGTTCTGAGAGAAAAATCTGCTCCATCCCTCTCTGAGGCATCCAGTGGCTGTCAGCAATCCTTGACATTCCTTAACTTGTGGGCTCATCACACAAGTCTCTGCCCCCATTTTCCCATCATCCTCTCTGGGTCTGTGTGTCTTCTCCTCTTCTTATAGGGCATTTGTTATTAGACTGAGGGTCCACCTGGATAATCCTGGATGATCTCATTTAGAGACCCTTAACTTATTTACATCTGCAAAGATCTTTTTTCCAAATAAGGTCACATTCACAGATTTCAGGTTGACATATCTTTGGGGGGGGGGGGGGAACCATACAGCACAGTAGATGAGATTGGAGAGTTTAATTATTGTGGTGATAGTTCCCTGCCTGCAATAGTAGATACTGGTTCGTCAATAGTTGCAGCTAATTTGAGGAGAAAATTAAATTCAAGATTAGGTCTCTCCATCATAAAACTTAGGCCAATTCAACACCAACCTGTGATTCGACTCATCCACTAAATGCTAGTCCAAAAGCTGTTACCTATCTGTGAAGAACTAAGAATAGAAATTGAGAATAAGCCTTTAGAAACTTCTATAGCAATTTGACAATGTCTGTTGAAGCTAATAATAAAAAAATTGGGGCTTATGTTTCATGTTTCTCTATTAAGGCCTATTTTCTGGTAATTAATTGTTACTGTATTTTTATAAATATTAGCTGGTGATTAGTTTAAAAAAACATGGATTATTTGAGAAGCACTGATAGAGGCTATTGTCGTTAACACAATTTATAGAAAGCAATATCTTTCCATAATTATGTTTGTCCACAGGAGTGAAAACATTTCAGTGCCAGAAATGGAGGGGATATGTGTTGCAGACAATGTGCCTTATATCACAAATAACAATATCTAATCATTCCCTTGGGGCATCTCAGAATCTAGCTTTAATTTTGTTACTATTATGGTACCCACTCATCCAAGGCTGGTGCGGAAAACCTCTACGGGTCAGGAGAATTGAATCAAGCTCTGGCTAACAAGTTGCCATCCTCATGATTGTAGACAGCTTTCTTTGCCCCTCTAGTCAAGTTTTCTCACCTGTAATATATATTTCTTTTTGCTTTGACATCCCATACTGCACCAGTACCACCATGATTAAAAAAAAAAGTATAAGACAAAATAGGGACTATCTCACCTAGGGATTGGGTGGAGAAATAGACATTGTTTTTCACAAAAGTTTTCATACATACAGCAAAGTTGAACAAAGTTTGCACTTGAAAAGTTCTAGAACCAGTTCTACTGTGGGAAGTGGAGGAGAAGTTCCTCACACATTCAAACAAGCAATGCTCCAACACCAGCTGGCTGTCTTATGATTCAGCCCAATTTTGACACTCTCTACCCAGAGGAAGCAGCACATCCCACAAGTGAATGGCTCAGCCCTACAGGACTGGCCTCTGCTTCAGATGCCAATCACAGGTCTACGTTGTTACCTGTACTTCTGACCGACTTTCTATCAGAGGTTCCCACAACCCCCTTGTTGAGTTGTAATAATTTGCTAGAGTGGCTCACAGAACTCAGGAAACCCATTTACTCACTAGATTATCAATTTATTACAAAGGATGTTAAAGGGCCAGATGAAGAGCTATATTGGGTGGGGTCCTGAACAAAGTTGCTTCTCTTCATGGGTTTGGGGCTATGGCACATGAAATGGTTCTGGTTCCCCAACCTGGAAGCTCTCCAAACCCCCTCCTTTTGGACTTTTATGGAGGCTTCATTACACAGGCATGATTGATTAAGTCATTGGCCATGACTTGTTGATTCAATCTCAAGACCTTCTCCCCTCTTAGGAAACTAGAGAGTGGGACTGAAAGTTCCTACCCTGTATTCAAGGTTGGATGGCCTATCAACCAGCCTCCATCCTTAGGTGCTCTCCAAACATAAACTCAGTTGTGGATAAACAGGGCTCATTATAAATAAGAAGACACACCTTTCATCTTTATGGTTCTGAAGTGATTTCAGGAACGGAGAATAAGAGACCAAATATTATAATAATAGGTGCTCCCATTGCTCTTACCACTCAGGAAATTCCAAGGGTTTGGGGAGGTATAAGCCAGGAGGTGTGGACCAGACCAAATATATATGAAAAATACAACTTAGTGATGTGAATGGCCAAATACATATCATTTATAAATCACAATACTGCAGCAATGAATACCCGTATAGATTTCACCATTACCATTTTCTTATACATGTTTATCACCTGTCTAATTCTCTCTGTAATCACGAATCCATACATCTTCTCCTTCTAGGTTAGATCTTTTCCTACATTTCCAAGGAAATGGCAGACATCAGTGCACTTTCACTTAAATACTGGAACAAGCTTATCATTAACCAGAGCTCAATATTGGAATAGTTTTCTTTTGGTATAAAATTTATATATGAAGAAATGAACAAATCATAAGGGTATAGTCACTGAGATTTGACAAATGCATACATTTATGTAATCCAAACCCTACCAAGGTTTTCAACATTTCCATCAATTCAGAGACAACCTAGTACTGATTTTTCTACCCAAGATTAGATTTTTCTATTTTAGAACTTCATACACATGAAATGTTATGAGATGTTCTTTTTTTACGTAAGGCTTTTTTTACTCAGCATGATGATCCTGAGATTCATCTATGGTATGCATATATTAGTGTTCCATTTTGCTGAGTAGTATTCCATTTTATGACCATGGATGAGTAAACCACAATTTTGTATTCATTCTTCCATTGATGGACACCTCAACTCTTTCCAGGTTTGGGCTACTATGAATAAAATTTCCATGAACATTTTTATATAAATCATTCTGTGAACCAATGTTCTTAATTTTCTTGATTAATTTGTGCTTCTATGTTTATGTCTGTGGTCTCTTTTGAATTAATTTTTGGGTATGGTGCAAAGTAAGGGTAGAGATTCATTCTTTACATATGGATATCTAGTTTCTCAGCACTAATTTTTTGAAGACTACTGTCTTCCCTCCTTTCCCCATTGAATTGTCCTGGTATCTTATTTAAAATTTAATTGACCATATACATGTGTTTCTTTCTGGGTTTTCTACTCTGCCCTATTGATTTATATGACTATCCTTACACCAATACTACACTGTCTTGATTACTATAGCTTTATGGTAAATCCTATACCTTTGTTCTTATTTCAAAATGGGGTTTTTTTGTTTTGTTTTGTTTTTTAACTTTTCTAGATCCTCTACCTTTCTGTATAAATTTTATAATCAGATGATCAATTTCTGCCAAAAAGAACCTCTTGAGATTCTGCTTGGAATTGCATTCAACCTATAGGTACATTTGGGGAGAAACGATATCTTTATTAACATTGAGTTTCCATTTTGCAATTAAGGTCATTTAGTGGTTATTAAATTTCTAATATTGTGTTTTTCAATTCTGGAGTTTCCATTTGATTCTTCTCTTGAAATGTTATTTTCACTCCTTTTTTCCATTCAGTATGAGTATACTGCCCTTTATTTTATTGAGCACAGCTTTAAGGAATGTTTTAAAATACTTGTCAGCTACTTCTAATATCTGTGTCAATCATCTCGGGGTTATACATTCACACTTTCTATCTTCTTATGCCAAGTAGTTTTGGATGGTATCCCACACGTTATGGAAGTTACATTGTAGATGCTGTGGATTTATGTTCCTCTAAAATGAGTTGATAGTGTTGTTTGTTTAGTTTTTACAGGCAACAAACTTTGTTAGATTGCAAAGACCATTCTTTGGATGCCAATTCAAATTTAGTTCAGTTCTTTTATTCCCGATTTTCTTGGAGTCTGGCTCATACGTACATTGTTCAGGTGCCAGTGAGAACTTCAGGCAAAGTTTATACACAAAATGGGCAGCTTCTCCTCTCTGGTGCTTCTTCTTTCTGGGATCCCCCCCCGCCACGCTTTTGCTTTCTAGAGGTTGTCCCTCTCCAGTTTTGTCCTCTGGTGTTTAGGCCAGAAAGACTGTGAGTTTTCTGTTAGATTTTCACCCTCCCTAAGCTAAAAACTGGCAAAAAGAAAGAAGAAGCAGGAGGATGAGAAGGAGGAGGAAGAGGAGGAGATGGAAAAGAAGGGGGTGGAGAAGGAGTACAGGGGTGAAATATATTCAGCACCTTTTACTTCTCCCAAGTGTCAGCTCTCCTTCAGAATCAGCTTATGTTAATTCTCTAGCACTTTCAGGTACTTCCTTGTGTTTTGTCCAGCTTTATAGTTGCTATCTGTGGGAGATCACGTTAGGTAGGAGCCTACGTGGCCTTACCAGAAGCAGTGAAAAACAGAACATTTAAAAGAAGCTTGTAATTAGAGCCTATTGATAAAAAGAGGGCTGCATTTCTCTTAAAGAAAGAATGCTCAGGAAAAAATGGTCCTTTTGCTTAATATAAATATTAAGCCCAGGGCTAGAAGGGATAAGAGGTATTACAAATGAATGGGCTGCAAAAATTGATGTGCATAATAAAATATAGGAATATATAGGAACATAGTTCCCTCGGGATGAGCAGGGGTTGTTCTGAAATAAAGTATAGGGAAGAAGGGTGATACCAGAGTACCAGCAGAACTTGGCTGGAGTCAGGGTACTAAGAGATGAAACAGCTAAGAAAATAAAAGAATCTCCCATGTGGAAGAAACTTAGTCAGGACTGTCTGATATCCAAGTTTAAGTTGAATATCTGTTCTTGTTTTAAGCCTTCTCTTTATCCCAAACTGACAGTATATCCTACTAATTGTAAAAGAAAAAAGTGGGAGCATATTTTCTTCTTCACCTGATTACTTTCTTGTATTGATTACATACTACTTCTCTAGCAGGTATATTATTTGAAAAAATCATCACTAAATTAACTCGAGGACAACAGCCTCCTAGAAAGATTAATGATATATAATTTACCTTTATGAAAGAAGCAAGCATCCAATAAATTAGAAAACGCATACCATCACCCAAGTAAATTGTTAAATATCCCAAGTGCTTACCTTATTGAGTATTTGACAAATGGATTTCACATTCATTCAATTACATCAGTGTTATTTTCATGTCACTTGCTCTCTTGTTTGCATAAATGTATGTCTTTTCACTAACGATGTTATGTGTACTTAACACCATTCACTCTGTGTCAGGGAGGGACACTGAGCAAGGATAATCATGTGTAACAAGTACTACTACTCAGATTCTGATTTCAAGGACAGTCTTATTCTGTCTATATGGGATGCCAAAAGTTTAAATATTTTCATACAAGGGATTCCTTTATTATTTTCCACAAAACCCATGATTCTATAATCAGAAATATTTTTTTCCAAAGCAATCATTTTCTTTCTCATTTATGTAGGAAAAAAAAAAGAGTAATTGACCAGCAGAATTTATGCTCTCGTAAGAACAACAACTACATTGAAAGAATTTCATCTAGACACAAAATCTCTGTGGTTTGGTTACTGTACTAGTGTTTTCATAGTTAAGTACTTGGTATTTATTTTATTTTTAAAATAATAAAAATGATTCGCAAAGCCTACACCAAGATATTTGTTTTTATGTCCTCCCTTACCCCCAACTTCCATTCTTCTTCTAATAACCATACTTTTCTTGTCCTTTGATAAACAACCTCTCCACCTTTATTCACTTCCTAGGGTGGCCATAAGAAAGTACCACAAACTAGATGGCTTGAAACAACAGAAATGTACTATCTCACAGTTTTGGAGGCTAGAAGTCCAAAATCAAAGTGTCAGCAGGGCCATGTTCCTTCTGGAACCTGAAGAGAAGAATCTTTTTTTTTTTTTTTTGCTTCTTCTTTTCTGGTAGTTTACTGGCAATCTTCAGTGTTTCCTGGCTTGCAGCTACAAAATTCCAATCTCTGCCTCCAATACATTGTCTTCTTATAAGGACACCAGCCAGGTTTGATTAAGGACTAACCCTATTTTGGTATGATCTCATCTTGATTAATTATATCCACAATCACCGTATTTCCAGATAAGATCACATTTTGTGGTACCAGGGGTTAGGATTTCAAAATATCTTTTTGAAAGCCACAATACAACTCATAAAACCACCATTTTCAGTCTTCTGGATGGCTCTGATGCTACATTTGGCTCAAGAGATGGGCATGGGCCTTAGGTCTAGTCAATCAAAGCATATTCATCTTACCCAAGCTGCTTGGTTTCTGGTTGTGCATACGTATGAATCAGAGTGAACAAAATGCAATGGAGATTTTTCTGGGATTTCAAAATACAAGACACCCTTAATTTTATTTCATCTTAGGGGTGTATGAAGCCTGGCTTCACTTCTAGCAGTTCTCTTGCCATGAGGGGTGCTTATGTGTAGAGAATATGAAAGAGAGAGAGGGAGAGGGAGAGAGAGGGGATAGGAAGGGGAAGAGGGGGTTTTCCAGAAAAACAGAACAAAGAAATTGGGTCATGCAATTATGAAGGCTGAGAAGTTCCAAGATCTACAGTCAGCAAGCTGGAGACCCAAGAGAGCTGGTGGTATACTTCCAATATGAATGTGAACACCTGCAAAATGGGAGAACTGAGGCTATAAGTTCCAGGCCAGATACTGGCAGGCTTTAGACCCAAGAAGATTCTATTTTCAAGTTCCTGCCAGAAGGCAGGAAAAGATATATCGCAGCTCAAATAGCCTTTACGTGCCATTCAGGCCTTCAACTGATTGCCTAAGTCCCACCCACATTCAAGAAAGTGATCTGCTTTACTCAAGCTACTCATTCAAATGTCAATCTCATTCAAAAACGCCCTCACAGAAACACCTGAAGTAATATTTGCCCAAATATCTCAGCACCCTATGACCCCATCAAATCAATACATAAAATTAATTATCATAGAGACAGAGAGACCAGTTTCTTCGCCACAGCTTGAGCTCCTAAATTCATCCAAGCATTCATGAAGCTCTACCCTTCGGCTTTTCAAGAAATGACCAATATATTCCCTTATTTCTTAAGTCATTTCAGTTGTCTTCTCTAATTTAAATATCCCTTATTATCTTCATAATATCCCAGGACCCATCATCTCTAAGTGGAAATCACTGGCAAATACCATAGCTGAGATTATAGTCTTCATCTGCCATCATCCTCTGGCCTTTGGGAGCAACCTTAGCTCTATGCTCCATGAGGCTGTCCTAGAAAAGCTTGCACCACAGTCACCTATTCCTTAAACAACAGAAATAACATGCTGTTGTGTTACTTTTCACCTCACTAAGGAAAGAATTTCTTTCTTTGGGCTAGAATATGCTTGCTACTTATGATTTTTCAGAACCTTTCTATTATTCATAGTTGTGTCCTCAGACCAAAATATCTCACTGAAATATTAAAAACACAATCAGCTAATAGTCCAGGAGAGCAGATAACTCTATGTCTTAGCATAATGATTAGAGGATTTATGCAACCCAAGCAGAGATTCGAAATTCTCTACAATTTCATGCAGTCTATAAGTTGACATTTTTCTAGCCCTTGAGATGTCTGCATTTATGCTCTATAGAGAGAGAACTCAATCAACCAAGCAATACAATCAGTCTGTTTTCTTTAACACTTGCTTTCTGTAAAGTTTTTTGATTGCAATGACACACAAACATAAAGAAAAAAATTGCTCTCCACGAGACAGAAACTATACCAACTCAAGGATAAAATAAATCATCTAAAGGAAGTAAGAGTGCCAAGTGTTGCTAAAAAGATTTCATTTTACTCAGCGGATATCTCAAAGTTTGCCCCACCCTGTTTGACTTCATTTGGGGTCCTGCTGCTGTTCTTGCAAGTTAATTTCATTACTCAAGAATGAGGTTGAACTTCTGCATCATGGGCTCACGGCCACCCAGGCATATATAGATGTTTCTGGAAAGTTTCTTATAAGTTGAGTCATGTCAGAGGTTTGCTAGAGGAAATTGTTATCTAAAGGAATTATATAAGAAAAAAAATGTAAAACCAAGGCATCTATTTGGTAAAATAAAATGTCCTCAGACTTTATATATAAAATTTGTTTTTTCTTATTTTGGACTTGCTTTAAGTAAGTCTAGAGTTCTCTTTCATGAAATCGAGCTTTCAGACCGCACTAAAGCAAGCGAGAACAGAGCAGGTTGTACCTAGCTAACTGAGGACTGTACATCAGTGAAATCAGTGTCTTTCCCTATTTTCCCTTTAAGGCTGATTTTAAATGTTTAGATTGAAATTTTTATTTATATAGGGATAATATATTTTTATTTGGTAAACAAGTTTATTTTTAAAAGTTGTATGGAGAGAGAAAATAAATCCTAGCTAGAGAGTTTTGGACACATTCTACTGCAAGTGACAGAAACCCAATTCAAAGTAGTTTGAGAAAACAGAAACAAACAAGGATAATTTACCAACTCATTGGATGGTTAGTAGGTTAGGAATATCTAGTTTCTCAAAGTCTTGCTGATAATCAGAACACCCAACCTTTCATCAATTTTTGAAACATAAAAAAAATGTATTAAAAAATGTCCTCCCCTTCATTAGTGATACTGAAATATTTTCATGTTTATTAGCTAAATTTGGTTCATTTTCTTTTATTGATTGCCCGTTTGTTCATTTTAATTGAAATGTTTTTTATTTATTTTTATTTTTTATTATTATTATTGTTTAAGATTTTATTTATTTATTTGACAGAGAGAGAGAGAGAGACAGCCAGCGAGAGAGGGAACACAAGCAGGGGGAGTGGGAGAGGAAGAAGCAGGCTTCCTGGGGAGGAGCCTGATGCGGGGATCGATCCCAGAACTCCAGGATCACACCCTGAGCCAAAGGCAGACACTTAATGATTGAGCCACCCAGGTGCCCCAAATTGAAATATTTTTAAATTAGCAATACTGATCCTTTTGTTATCAAAGGTTATATATGTTTTCCTGTTGTCTTTTGACCTTTAGTGCGGATTTTATTTTGCTTACCATTTTAAATTTTTTACATAGAAAACTCCATCAGTTTTTCCTATATGGAATTATGGGTTACTGGATACAGAAAAGCCTACTTTTGAAAAGCCTTCAAAATTATTTTTTTTTAAGTTTTCATTTTTTCCATTTAAATATTTTATCTGGGGTTTTCTTGTAGACGTCTGTCTGGCAAATTTTTCACATTTTACATCGTTGGTGCTGCAATTGGTCATAAAAAGTGACATGGGAACAGAGACAAGGAGATGGCAAATTTGACCTGGCAGGAAAAAAAAAAAGAAGGTATATTTGCTTATTTTCTTTTGGTTTTATTAACTATTAGTCAGAATTCTTTTGGTGTAGTGAGGTAGTTATCTGTTGCTATGTTAAAAACAATAGAAGCAAAACCAAAAAACTACCCCTTAGAACACAATGACTTAAAAATATACTATTTCTACCCTCACAGTTTCTTTGGGTCCTGAGCTTTGACTTCTCTGAGTGCTTCCGCCTCCAGGGTCTCTCATAAATTGTAGTCAAGATGTATTGCTGGAGCTGTAATCATCTGAAAGACTGAGCTACAGTTTCTCACCCAAACGTCTGCCAAGGTGTGGCCAGTGAGTGCCCAGCTCCATCTAAATGGGGCCTCTCCTCAGGACCACGCGAGTGTCCTCAGGAATGGTACTGGTTTTCGCCAGACCTAGTGACCCAAAAGAGAGCAAGCTCAGTGCAAAATAGCCTTTCTATGATATCTGCCCTTGCAAGTCAAATTACATCACTTCTGCCACATTCAGTCTTTTAGATGAAAGTTACTCAGGTCTCAAGTAAAGTTGTCAGGAGTGAACATCATCTCCGAGCTCAGCTTTCTATGTTGATTTTAGTCCGAGACAGTCCTTTTCTTGGGTTGTAAGACGATGCCAACTTTGGTGACCACATGCTATCAACCTGATATGCTGATTTTCTTAGTTCTGGGGTCACATGTTCCACTGCTAAAGCTGCTGGTGAAGCCAGAACCAGGCCATGTAAATTAAGAGTGAAGAAAGAAACCCTGCACAGAAAATAGAGATATGTATGGAAGAAGGTGGAATTGATGCTGGTGAGGGGAAAAAACAAAACAAAACATCGTCTACTCTATATCCAGGTTTACACACACCTGAATGACATAGGTGTATGGTTTAGATTATAATTCTTATCGGGCAGAAATTATGTTTCTCAAATTTACTTTAGATAGTGCTAATTATGGTATCATACACAAAGATGTATCTACCCAGTGCTTCTGAATGATTATTGATGAATGGTTTCGGATTATTTGACCATAGATGTTTCTAGCCAGGAGTCATATAGAAATACAGAAGATCAGAATGCAGAGAGCATGACTAAAGGCAGCCTGGGTTTAATGGGTATTGAAATAAGAACTGGGCATTGCTGGGAGATCTTTACAGCAACAGTGGAAACAGCACCGTTGAATAGGTGGCAAAGCCTAGCTTTTGTTGTCCCTATAACCACTGAAGAAGAATAATGTCAAATCCCACCATGAACACATGCCTCAAGTCAATTTAAAAAATTGAAAATACATGATTATCTATGCCCTTTTTATTGCATACGTTCCCTTATGTTTATACAAATTTAATAGTAACATGTCACAAACTTACACTACAATCTCCCCAAAGTTGACAAATATTACAGAGATTTGCTAATGTTACACTGTCATGAAAATTCCTCTGTGCTGCAGACGACTCTTGACAACCAAGCCACAGAGATTTCTTACCTCTCACACCATCATTCAAAGCATCTATTTAGCTCACTGGCTGGGAAGAGATAGCAGTGAAGGACCACACACAGAAAAGAGGAGGGAGTACCGTAGTTTCCCACAGACATTACTGCACGGGGAATGCCCGTGTCAACAGCAACTCCAGCCGAAAGGTGAAGTCACCCAAGGGGATCCAACAATTAGTACGATTCATGTCAGTTCACACTGTTGCTTTTTAAACAAGTTCCTTGCGATGCAGCTGCATATGCTCAGACACAACTGATTGTGTGTTTAGCCACATTGTTGGCATAACTTGAGGCATTCTAAAGCCAGTTCTGTTCCCCAAATGCCCCTTTTACTCCACACAAAGGCTGAAGTCCCATAAGAGTGATGCCTTCAGATAAGGTTTTTGTCATAATGCTAAGGAAAACAACAGAAGGTGAATAGCTCCAGAATGGGTTCTTAAGCACACAACAATGCCTAGGAAATGGGCTTACTAGTTCCCTTCTAAACTGCTACCTGTTGCACAGAAGAGAGGCAGTCCCATGGCATTTTAAATTTCTGCATGGTCCCATGATGGACACATAAGGATACATGGCCCCTGGTGTGGGAGAATGAAGATGATGGTGTAGAAGAAGACGTAAAAGAGAGAGAAGGATGGGATTGAGGACAAACATTATTTATTTCAGTAATATGGCCAGGGGAAGCCCCTACTCATTTGCTAGGAGGTAGGAATTGAAGCATTAGCCTATGATATCAGATTGGTTAGTCAACTGTGGCCTTTGATTCCATCTTCACTGTATTAATCAGGGTTCTCCAGAGAAACAGAACCAAGGTGGTATGTGTGTGGAGATTGATAGACAGGTATAGATAGACTTTTAAAGATTGCTCATACAACTATGGAAGCTCGCAAGTCTAAGATCTGCAGGGTATGCTAGAGACCTAGGAAAGAGCTGATGTTGTAATCTTCTGGTAAAATTCCTCTTGCTAGGGAGAGGTCAGTCCTTTTTCTTTTAAGACCTTCAACTGATTAGATGAGGCCCACCTACATTCTTAAGGGTAATCTATTAAAAGTCCACTGATTTAAATGTTAATTTCATCTAAAAATACCTTCACAGAAACATCTAAAATAAAGTGGGACCAAACATCTGGGTACTGTGGCTTAGCCAACTTGACACATAACATTAACTATCATATTCTTTGTAGCCACTGATGGAGAAAAAATGGTTTCAGGACCATATCCTCCAACTCTTTATTGCCTAACAACAACAACAAAAAAAGGCTCTCTGGGTGAAGTTTTCAGTCATGGCTCTCAAACACTATGGTCACAGAAATGTGACATGCAATGAAGATTTGGCAAAATGATGGCCTTTGTCTTATTTAGGGCAGTTCATTGAGCCACATAATTTGAAGACATAAAATATTTTGCCCCATGTCAAAGGTAATGCAGCTCACACAGATGCCAATTTTCAGCCACTGGGGTACAATAATTAATGTTCAACGATCTGCTGACAGGCACAGACCTTATAGATGTTCACTTTTATATAATCATATTTATTTGTTTACTCAGTCTATAAAAATATTTAATGCCTATAATGTGCTGGTATGTGAGTTAGATGCTAAATATATGGAGATTAATAACTTGAAAATCCCTTTCTTCACAATTACAATGAAGAGGCAGATTACTATGGGCCCATTCCTCTCCTCCAAAAGAAAATGGAAAGTGTTTTGGAAAGCCCTAATTCACTCTGGAGGAATTAGGTAAAGGAATGATTTTCTGAGGTGATTCCTGAAAGTAAAAATAATAATTAATAATTATTAATAAGTAATAATTATTAAATATTATTGCTAACAATAAGTAATACTAATAGAAAAGTAGCAAAGATCCCTTGAACACTTTTCATATACCAGGCATGGTTACAAACACTTTACAGGTATTCATTAATTTAATGAGTAATCCTTTACCAGAAGCTTGGGGTGGGATGGCATTCTAGGTAAGAGGCACAGCACCTACAAATGTGGTGGCCTGAGACAGATGGACCCCCTGAAAAACTGCAAGTAACTTAGTAGTGGAACATACAAGGCTCCTACGCAGAGTATCAGTAAATAAGACTGAAGAGCCTGCCGGCTGGAGATCCCCATTACCAACAGGCATTGTCCCGCTTAGCCACTAGATTCTGCACCCACACTCAGTGCTTCGATTATGCAGTAGTTCACCCAACCCAACCGACCCAGATGCTCTGAAGGTAGTTATCTGTGTATTTATGGTGTCAATTGCTTCAGGGTCTCAACGTGTTTCCTTTGTTACCCAAGTCAACTAGGAGCACCCAGAATCATTGCCACCATCACTGCTACCCTCGCCTTTGGTGCATGCGGGTTAGGAATTGTTAAGAACTTCTCTCTTTGTCAACTGGATTCTATATATTCTATCAATGTATATATACATATACATACAAATCATATCAAAGGATTTGGAGTAACAGGAAAGGTCATTACATGCTGACTCTACCATTATGATAATTTTGGCTACTGAGTCGATGCCTCGATCATTCATTGTTTTCAGGTTTTCTGATGATGTTGGTTGCACTGGACTCATGTATTGAAATCCTCCTGACCTTGGAAGCAGTGACTCCATTTGTTTCCTCATCTCAAGACTTGAGAGGCTGTTTATTCTGTCTCTGTACTTTGAGAGCAGAGAGAGACAGCATCGGAATCTGCTGACTGTCCCCCTAGGACCATAAATCTTCTTTCTTGATGGTCTTTGTCTAGTGTCCTTTCAAAGACTCTCCGTCAGTTCCCTGCTGAGGATCAAAGGATAGAACAGAATGGCTTAATATGCAAACATGGTAGCTTATAAACTGCTGACATCCCAGGCGAGAAGCCCTTTTGGGTACTTTAACATTCCTTTTCATATTCTTCCTCTGTTCTCTGTGCCTTATGTCTTTGTCAGGGTCTGGGTGGTGGCAGGCCAAAGCTGTTCAAGAGCTCAGGGACTCAGAGACAGTGTGGAAGACAGAGGAATTTCTAAAGTCAGAGTGACGGTCATAACAGAAGTCCAGGAAGTTGGAAAAAAACCCTAAGCAGATTCGTCTCTAAGGTCAGTTATTGAAGGAATGAAAAGTCAAGATATTTGAAGTAGAGGAACTGCCTTGTAGGAGAGGGCAACCAAGCAGAATGTCAGCCCAAAGGGTCTCAGATTTCTTCTCAAGTTCTCTGGGTTTTCTATCAGAATTTCTGTGATTTTGCCTGAAGTAGCGTTTTGGGGTTACTGAGGGACCCAGGCCTCATCTTCCCCTTACCCTTGGTTTTCTTTCTTGTTCTGCTTCCTGCATATCGTTTAAAACTATGTTTATTTTCTTTCCAAATTGTAGAAACGTTGCTCTGACATCATTTCCTTAGTTGCTGTATCTTACTACTTTAGTAAAATGCCATGCTCCAAATCCTCCAGGACTGACTTTTTTTTTTAAAGATTTTATTTATTTATTTAACAGAGACAGCCAGCGAGAGAGGGAACACAAGCAGGGGGAGTGGGAGAGGAAGAAACAGACTCATAGCAGAGGAGCCTAATGTGGGGCTCGATCCCATAATGCGGGGATCACGCCCTGAGCCGAAGGCAGGCGCTTAACCGCTGTGCCACCCAGGCGCCCCTCCAGGACTGATTTTTAAACCAGTAAAACACACTCTGTTTCCAATAGCATTTTTTAAAATCAAAGTTTGATTGATACAAAATTTATATACCACAAAAGTCATGTAAAACATACAATTCAGTAATTATCTTCATGGGGTTGTCCAACTATTACCACTATCTAATTTGAGAACACTTTCATCACTCCCATAGCCATTAGCAGGTGTTCACCATTCCCTCCTTCCCTCAGCCTCTGGTAATCCTGATTCTATTTTCTGTTTTTATGGATTTGCCCACTCTGGATATTTCATGTAAATGAGATTATACAATATGTGGCTTATTTCGTGACTGGATTCTCTTTCACTTGGAGTAATACCTTCGAGGTTCTTCCATGTTGTAGCATGTGTCAGTAATTCATTCCTTTTCATCGTTGAGTAGTATTCCACCGTAGAAACATACCACATTTGATTTTATGTTCTTTAGTTAATGGACATATGGGTTCTTCCTGACTTTTGGCTATTATGAGTCATGCTTCTAAGACCATTCGTGTATAGATCTTATTGTAGATATAAGTTTTCAATTCTCTCGAGTATATACCTACTGGTGGAATTATTGGGTGATGTAGTAAGTCTGTTTAACCTTTTGAAGAACTTCCAGTCCATTTTGTTTTCATGTTGACCAGTAGTATACAGATTTCCAGTTTCCCACATTCTTGTCAACAGTTCTTACATGTCTTTCTGCTTATAGTTATCCTACTGTGTACAAAGTGGTATCTCATTGCAGGTTTGATTTGCAATTCCTTGCTGGCTAATGATGGGGAGCATCTTTTCATGTGCTTATTGGCCATTTGTGTATCTTCTTTGGAGAAAGTCTATGCAGAGACTTTGATCATTGCTTAAATTGGGTTGTCTTTTTATTGGCGAGTTGTAAAAGTTCTTTATATATTCTAGATGTAAGTCCCATATCAAATACATGATTTGCAAATATTTTCTTCCATTCTGTGAGTTTTTTTTTTTTTTTACTTTCTCTATGGTGTCCTTTGAAGCACAAGTTTTTAATTTTGACGAAGTTCAGCTTAACTATTTTCTTTTGTCACTTGTGCTTCATATTTGGTTCTCAATATACCTCAGGTATTGTTGGAATTTAGAAAAACCCTGCTTTCTATCCACACAGATAAAGATTTTTATCTCACTGCGGACTTAGGAAAGTCCAAATTCAAGGCTGAAAAATGTCTAGTACAAAAAGGCAGTAATCCTTTATGGAAGGTCTCCTTTTGGGTTTAAGAGACAGAAGAGATTGCTTTTTGCTGCGATGGAAAAAAGACATATCAAAAACATGTTTTCAACTTACATAAGGTTTAGATGGAGAAAGATCACGGACCTACGCAAAAGACACAATGCTGAAAGGACTGGTTGAAATCTGAGTCAGAGCTGGGAATGTGTGGTGAAGGACTGAATGCCAAGGCAAGGATGAATGATATTCTCTCATGAAGGAACCATTCAATATTTTTGGGGGAAAAGTAGAACATGATTCCTTTGGGGATTTATGAATGTTAATTAGACTGCAGTCTGGAGAAATTATTGCAAAAAAGACGGTATAGAGGGAAGAAGGCCAATCAAGAGTCTATGGCAATGGGTTAGGGGAGAGTTAGTACAAATGGCAAGGTTGTTAGTAAGAGTGGAGCAAGGAAAGAGGATGGCACAGGGGCAGCAGTGGTGTCTCTATGGCGTCCCTGGCAGCTGCTGGGATGCCAAGTGGGGGCTGACAACAGGAGCAAGAAAACAAGCTAGTTTAAATAAGAAAAATCTTCCTGATTAAATAGATAAAGAGCCATTTTGAAGTAATCGTGGTGCATTGTTCGGATGTTCCAGACAGTTTGGAGCTTCCTTAATCAAAAATAATCTGAATTATATTGTTTTTGAAAAATATTCCTGTAAATTTTTTTCTAGCCCCCAGGACAGGATACTTTTGAAAAGGGGAATTTGTTCATATTGCCATTTTGACTCTAGCTGTAATGAAGAAAGGAGCCTGAACTCTATTTTCAGCTCCTTATGGAAACATCTTAAAATTCTCATTTCTCTATGCAAATTAAAGCCACCTTAAATGGTAGTATGTGTTTTCCTCTTAAAGACAGGAAAAAAAAAAGTTGTACATATGTGACTGCAATAAGATATGAGACAGTGTTCTTCAGGATATACTCTCGTACTTATATATTGCCCCACTGTAGGCCCTGGGGGTTTCTAACAGACATTACATTTGTACAACAGATCTAAAGGACTGAAAAGAAATTCATTCTTTCTGGTTCTTCTTCCCATAAGCTCTGAAGCACAAAGATAGCTAGCTTAGCTTCAGATTTAAAGAATTCAAGAAAAGGTAAGCAATATATGTATCTATAGACATTCAATTAGACATTATTTACCGTATTTCCCACACAGATGTATGGTGAAATCAGCTTTAGGGCTGATTCTAATTGTGCTCTAGATGGCAGCTTTTTGCTTATATGTTTGTTTGTGTGGATCTATTTTCGTCACAGGAACTTACAGGAACATGACAAGTGCTGTGGACTCTTTCCCGGAAAGCACGCCAGATTTTGCATATACGTTTAGGGGGCATGCAGGTTTCCTTAAAACCCAATCTCACTCTGTGAAGAGGCCTCTAGTAGCATCACACTCGAATACTGCAGATACTCTGAGATACCAGTCTCAAAATGGTTACACGGGCAGGCCTGTCTAAAAACCATGCACAAATTACATTAAAAAATAATAAAAAGTCACCAAAACAAGGTGAGGCATTAATAAGACCCCGGATAACTTCTAATGTTTTCATCACTTAACAAAAATCATGTGCAGTCAACTCTTTATTATTCCCAAATAATATAATAAATTCTATAATAGGACATAAATCAAGAAGATGTGGAGATGTGATAAGCTACCCTATTCTGTTTGTCTACGCCGAACTAGGCTGGTACAAGATACGTGCCTAAACCAAGATCTAAGTGAGCATGAATTATTTTCAAAATTGTACTTGTTCTTTGGTGGGAATTAAGTGCTTTAATTTAAGAGCACTTTTACTAGACTGCAGATAGAAGTATTACAAAGGTGCTGGTCCTACAAGCATATAATAAAATTGGGGGGTACTTGATCAGGCCTTAAGCTTTCAGCCTGGCAACAGGGCAGTCTGTGGATTCCTGGTTGCTAGTGTCTATTGGGAGCAGCCTCTGTCCCAGGATCGAGCTCACAGTATCCAGATGGATGAGCCCAAGATTGGAGATCACTGTACTGGCTCCCATAGCCTCTGATATGAAAGGGGTCCAGAAGCACCTCATGCCTTCCAAAGTGGAGAGGTTGGTGAGGGTAGTGGGTCAGCAAACACCTGGCTCTGAGCTACAGAAAGAACAGAAGAGGGGAGCTTTATAAGAGGCAATGCTCATGGCAGGACCTCCAGGAATGATTATACGGGTTGGCCCTATGCCAAGGAGCTCGCTGAAGGGGTGTGCCGCTACCATCTAGCTCGCGTTCAGCCTGCAGACGCATGCCCTCCGGTACGCCTTCTGTGTGTAGCTGCGGGAGGAATTTCTCTCTGATCCTGACAAATGCCCTTGTAGGCTAGCGATGGCCCCGATTCAAGGACAGTGGCAGAAACTGCGGTCCTCCTGAAGTCAGTGGAACAGACTGCATCACCACCCAAGTCAGCACTGAGGGAGACTGAGTCTCAGAGGGAAGAGGAAGACAACATGAAAATCAGGCCAACCCCAAAGCCTTGAGGTCAGCTCCCCTTTGAACCCAGACTCTACCTCAGGAGGTAAGAAGTAGAGCAGAGTGTCAGCCCTGGCAGAAAATCCAATTTTCAACTGTCTGAAGATTTACCCAAACGAGACTAATCAACCTCAAACAAATGGTAGGAAGTCAGAGTCTGCCGTAACTCAAAACGTGTCCCTACTTCCTCCTCCAGCAGACACACGCAGCCTTCGAAACTTGTTAGGATGGGTTTCATATGGGAGGTGATAATGCTTAGAGAAAACAAAGATCCCTAGTCCTTTTTGCAAGACTTAGTGGAGTATGTGACTTTTTGACTTGTATATCTGTTCTCCCATAATGTCTATAAGCCTCCCTCTCCACATTTGTGTGTTTACTTGTATATTCCCTGAAGCTCTCAACATGCTTTGTCCATAGAAGACGCTCAGCAAATTTGCATAGGGGGTGCTTCATCAATGGCTGAGAATGTAATGAGGCACGTTTCCCTCTTTCACAGAGACTGGCTGCCTTTCAGACTCCAAATAACTTATGTCTTTGTTTTCATCACATTTTATGTCTTTGTTGTCAGTGTTTTGGGTTTTGGCAGAAGAAGAGAAGCGGCAAACCTGTTAGTTGTGTATGTGTAATATATACACTCAAATGTTGGCATATCCACAAGCTAAGCCTGATAAAAATCTGTTCAACAATCTTACTAAATTGGTTCTTTAATCCTGTGAAAGGAGAAAAATACTGGGAGAGGAATAGAAGTCTTAGAAGATGCTGGCTTAGCAATTCTGAAAGCTAATTCTGAAGATTTCTCTAATTAAGTTGGAAACAGTAAGGCACACTTCTCCCCAGCATTCCTATTTCCAAAGCAATGCTGCACTCATGGCCCTGGTAGCAGTACGTGATCTCTTTAGAGGACGGTATTACTACCTCCTACCTTGAGTTTGTGAATAGTATCTATGACACACCCGGACAGAAGCAGCTAGACGAGGCGCCAATATGAGAGGCTGAATCCATTGTCTGCCTAGAATATACAACATTGACCATGTAACATTTTACTCTGGTGAAATATCTTTGGATATTTATTGATTTCTTTGAAATTAGTGATAATTGGAGATCATTTTCCTTTTTAAAATGAAAATCTTTATCTTCCTTAGTTCCCTTTGGTTAACCTCCAATACTTAAATTTTAATTTTTAACAGTTCATTCTATAAATATGATACTTTTTTTTTTTTTTTTGCTACATGTTTTTCACTGTGTATGTAGCCCCACGCCAGTACACACAGGTTGCCTTCATGGTTTTTAGAGCTATTACACTGCACAGTCCCAATGTAAGTGTCCATCAACACAAAATGGGTTAATACAGTTTTTCCCTCTTTAGTGTTTTTACAATCAATGCTCTTATAAACATCTTAAACACATATTTTTGTCCATTTTTCAGTAAATTTCTCAGGGTGTCTAGAAATAGAATTGCCAAGTCTAATTGTATGCACCTTTAAACTGTTGATTTGTACTGCCAAGCCAATCTAGTATAGTTACACTACTCTAGACACAGATCTGGTTACTCCCCATCCTTTGTTAAATCGTGACACATAGAGGAAATGATAGTATTTACATGGCATGAAGTGAAACAGAGGCAGGTGTTCTCAGCCAACCAGCCAGCTACAGCTACCTTTAAGGTTGGAGTACCAGTTCACTCTCAGCCCATTTTTGAACCACCATTCAGGAAGTGCTGTTCTAACAGGATGTCCAAGTTTATTATCGATATTTTTAAAAATCTCCAATCTAATTTGCAAAAAAAAGTCCACATTTCTAATTTTGTAGTTCCTTAATAATCAGTGATGTTGAACAACGTCTTCTGTACAACTTGCTGTATTTTTCTAAGAATTAGCTCTACACGGGCTTTGGCCATGTAGCACCAACCTGATGTTGCTAACCCCCACACTTCTGAAACTCTTTCTGCTGGCTAATCTCTCTCCCCACATCCTCTGAATCATAGTTCCTGAGAATTCAGTGCACAGTGGGGTTGGGTATGCTTAGTAGTTACTCCTCTGTGGTTGCTGTCCTGCTCAACACGGCTGTCCGCCACTCTGGACAGTCCTCCTTTACAGTTCCAAACACGGTGTTAACATAAGTCTGCTTTGAGTTGTAAATGTTTTAGGAAATCTGGAGATCATAGGGGCTTACATCTTGGACTAGCCAATAAATTAAAACGAGGTATCAGACTTCACTGTTCCTGAGGTTCTTGCCCATGCTACCCCAGGGGGAGACCCTGAGCTGTCCTGCATCTGCCCTTCTCTTGCCCAAGCCTCTTTCACATCTTTTCCACGTCTCTGCCCTTCGCAGAGTTCCAGGTCCTACAATCTCTCTACAAACCCTAAAGTTCTGTTAGTGGAAATGCAAGGCAATCTCGATCTCATACCTAAGCTTTTCAATTAGGCTCAACCCAGAGAGTCTTTTTCTCAGATGAGAAAATCTATCAAGGTGTTGCCTGAACAAAAAACCCACTCTCTTCCATGATAAAGGATAAAAAGACTTTTTTATCTTTATCTTTTTAGACTTTTTTGTCTTTTGCTCATTTGTATTGTGTTTTTACAGGAGCTCTCCTCCCATTTCTCTAGTGGGGTGTTTGTTTTTCCTTTTCACATGTGAAAGTTCTATAGATCCCATTTCTACCACATAGAAGCTGCAGGCTCTGGATAATTATTTTAACTTCTCTGTGCCTCAGTTTTGTCATCTGAGTCTCGAATAGCACATACTTCATGAGATAGTGGGGTAAGTGAGTTAATATAAGTTTATTACCATGTCTGGCACCTAGTAATCACTGTATATTTAATAATCTGACATTTCTTATTATTACTAAGAATATTAAACTCTTCACATTACAAATAGTTTTCACAGTTTGTAATCTGTGTTTTTAATTTGGACAGTCTTGTATTCTGTGAAAATTCTTGTGTGAGCTGTCAAGTTTTTTCCTTTATGGCTTCTGGCTTTAACTTCATGCTAAGACAGTCTCCACCTCAAGTTAATCTTTAAAAATTCATCTGTACTGTTATATTTACTGTTAAATTATTATTCAACCTGTAAATAGTTGTTTAAAGTGCCAGAGAGGGAATATAGCACCCCCACGCCCCCAAGGAATATTTTTATATCGACATTATGAAGGTGTTCCTTAAATCCTAGATTTAATAAAGACAACAAAAAAGTCACCTTAGAATGACTGGACTTTGTCATCCCATAGCATGGGTTGAAATAATCCAAAATTATAAACCTCAATCGGCGGGTTCTTACTTTAACTCCTAGACTGTCCTCAGGAAGGTATTTACGAAAATGAGCCCCGTTGCCTGGAGGACGTTATCCTCGCAGAGTTGGGTTCTCCTCTGTTCCTATTCAGCTTGGTCCTCGCTTAACCGAGGGCTCCACACTCTCGCTGTGAATTCAGAGCAATTGTAGCAACAAGCCTTAAAGTCCTCGACATGAGTAGAAAGTCCTTAGTACAAGGGGCTAACTGTTCCACGCAGACCAAATACAGGCTCTCCCGCAAACTGCCCATGACCATCTGCGCCTGATTCCGCTCGCGATCGCAGATCCAGCCGCAGGGAAACCTAAGGGGACCTATTCTCCGCTCCAGTCAGCGGCGTTCCTGCTGCGGCCGCCAGGGGCTCAGCCACAGCTCCTGTTTCTCGGGACTCAGGGTCTCTCCGCTTGCATGGAAAGTAGCAGTAGAAAGACAGCTTCTCAGCCGGTTCCTGCAACTCTGCCCAGCCTTGCACGGGTCCATGACGCTTGCTGGGTCACATTATCACATCCGCCCCTCAGAGATTTTTAAAGCGCGAGCTTTACTGTGAAACTATTTCATGCCCACTGGGGCTAGATTGCATTCTCCTGTGTGGGGGCCCTCGAGGAAAACGAGGTGTGCAAATTTGTACTGCATAGCACCCAGCCCTACATGGAGTGAGCGGAATGAGCAAGTGTGTAACAGAGAGGTGAGAAATCACTCTTGAATAGATGGTTACAGAGCCTGGAACTTCATCCTCCTCTTGGAAGGAGGCTTTCTTGAGAAGACAGTGTTTGCATTTAAATGAAATTAGGCATAAGCATTTTTCAATTTTAAATCAGAAAACTTAGTATTTTGTTGTTGTTGTTTTTTAGATTTTTATTTATTTATTTGACAGAGAGAGACACAGCCAGTGAGAGAGGGAACACAGGCAGGTGGAGTGGGAGAGGAAGAAGCAGGCTCCCAGCGGAGGAACCTGATGTGGGACTCGATCCCAGAACGCCGGGATCACGCCCTGAGCCAAGGCAGAGGCTTAACGACTGAGCCACCCAGGAGCCCCAGAAAATTTAGTTTATATAGTAAATCAGTGCCCACTAATGCACTAAATCAGTGGAAAATAGTAGGGAAGGGACCACAAGGAGAAGACAGAGTTTAGGGGGGAGGAAAGACAAGCCATAAAGTGTTATTGCAAGACTAATGGGTTGCAGTCAGAGCGGTCAAGGTCATTCATTCATACAACAAATATGACCACTTAATATGTGCTGGACAATGAGCCTGGCACTAAGTACACACTGGTCTTTGGGGGAGTTTACACAATGATAGGGAAACCTGATAAGATACATAATTACAGGGCACCTGGATGGCTCAGTTGTGTCGGACTCTTGGTTTTGGCTCAGGTCATGATCTCAGGGTCGTGAGGTTGAGTCCTGTGTCAGGCTCCATGTTCAGTATGGAGTCTGCTTGAGATTCTCTGCCTCTTCCTCTGCTCCCCATCCCTCCCCTCTCTTTCTCAAATAAATAAATAAAATCTTTTTGAAAAAAGATATATAATTACAAATGGTGCCGGCTGCCCTGTGGTCAAATGAACAGTAGGCAGGGATGGGAGCAAACTTCAGAGGCGGGAGTTTTTCTTTAGGTAGATGGGTCAGGGAAGGTCTACGGGGACTTTAAAACCCAAAGGGGGATCAGCAGGCATCGTGTGGATGAACCGGTCAGAGAGTCATGTGTGAAGACTCAGAGGTGAAGAGGTCAGTGAGTTTGAGGAAGTAATGGGACCGATAGGACTGGAAGGCACTGGAAACAGCAGAGAGAGACACGAGGTGAGGCTGTGGGGTGCATGGGGTTCACACCACGAAGGGCTTTCCTGGCTACCGGAAGGACTTTAGGTCTAGTGGAAGTGCAATGGGGTCACAGGTAGACTTTAAGCAGGAGAGGATGTGGCAGGATTTGTATTTCAGGATTATTCTCTGGCTGCTGTGTGGAGAACAGTCTGTTCTTATAATCCTGCCTCTCCCTTAACTTACTCTTAGAGCCCCCGTAATGGGTTGTAAATGTTCTCCAAGTTCCCTTTGAGTTGTGAAAGCTCAGACTGTTATTAATGCTAAGAGAGCTGTGATGGAAAAGGTGGAGGGAAGACTCTATGTTGGTGGTGGAGAGGATACTACATAGAAGTCAGTGAATAGTTAGGCATGAAAGTAAAAATACATGTTAGTAGAGCCATAGTTTTGTATCTACTTCCCAAGCCTTCAGATTCTCACCGACTGCAATTTGATCTTATTGTGCTAAGAATCTTCACTGGTCTTTTATTAAAATGCAAATAATTCATAGCAGCTTTTTTTTTTCTTTTTGAGACTCTCAGCCAGTTATTAGCATTCACGTAGTTCCTGTAAGTATGTTTCCCTGAGTCGTACCTCCGCGGTGGTGGGGATTTGGGCAGCTACGGAATACTGCAGAGGCAAGTTTGAGAAGCACATAGGAAAGAATGTGGGGAAATAGTCTCAAAGCAAGGGGGATGCCTAGAAAAGGCGGGGGGACAGCCTCTTGTGGAGTGCATGTAATTAGAAGAATACTGTGAAGGCCTTGGGTATGTGGTGTAGGAAGAAAAAGAATAACCTGGAGTAAGGGACAAGCGCTACAAAGGCTGGTTGGAGTTTTCGGTTCACTTCTTCATTGTCTTAGATGTGACATTTTCCCTCTGTAAGTGATCCTAGCTCAGCATGTCGTCTAGAAAGGCACTTAGCCTCTCTGGTCTCGATCTCTTGTCCTAGGACAGTTAGAGCAATTGACATGAAAAGTTTCTTTCTTCTCCAACATTCCATGGACTCCCTCACCATTGAGGAAGGTGAAAGCAAAGGAAAATTTCTTTATTCCATAAAAATACACAGGTACCCAAAGGGCAAGGCAAACTGCCCACAACAGAATTCATGCCAACTGCACAGAATCTGCAGTGTCACCGCTCAGGTTGGAAGACTTATCGCAGAATAACATTATTCTTTTAAAACATCACCTCAATTAAAATGGGGAGTTGCCAGGGGCATGGAAAGAGCTGCAGGTGAATATTTTTGTTGTTTGGAAAATATTTGCTACATTCCTTAGCTGAATTCTTACCATGTACAGTACAGAATCTGGCGAAAACAAAGAGACTCTTGAAATACTCTGAATAAGAAAAAATCTGGGGGAACATCATAGAGTCAGGGGTCACCCTTCATCCATCCCATAAAAATCATCTATTACAATTGTTTCACGATATGTATATCACCAGGAAAAAAAATGTTCCTACTTTAGAAATGTGCTATACAGACATACGGGGAGGATAAGGGGAAAAAAAGGAATTTATCTCTAATTCATACTGACATCCTCACTCTCAATTTTTTTTCTTTTTCTGGAAATTTGGCAGCTACAGAAGAGAAAAATTCTTAAGGCTATGCAAACTCTGCTTAGAGGAGCCACCAACACTTACTTTTAATTCACCTCCCTCATTTGCACTTGAAACTCACTCTTAGCCTCTTTAGACAACAGAAGACAGAAGAACTTTTTGTAACGTCGTCTTCATTTGCAGAACCGTGCGTCACACAGGGGAATGTTGCAGCCAAGGGGAAGGCTTTCTCTTGCTTGAGGACAGTGATGACGAGGGTCCCCTCGATGTCAGAAACCAGTTCCACACTGTTTTCTCAAGTTGGCTCTGGAACCACCTTTTACTTAAGGAAAGGAGAATCAATTTTTCGAAGTAGCTTCTTGGCTAAATTCTATTCTTAAAAATAATATATGAGAAGACTTCCTACTTTATGATTTTTTAAAATAAACTCAAAGTAAAAGGAAGTTGAGAACCTATTCGTAGAAATACAATTTATCTGTACAAGCTAGCCCTTAATTTTTTAATTTTTTTGAAGATTTATTTGAGGGAGAGAGAGAGTGGGAGAGCACACAGGGGCAAGGGGCAGAGGGAGAGAGAGAAGATCAGACTCCAGAGTCCAACGTGGGGCTCCATCCCAGGACCCTGAGATGACCTGAGCCAAAATCAAGAGTCAGACCCTTAACGGACTTAGCCACCCACGCGCCCCTACCCCTTTATTTTTGAGAAAAGGTTACTGGGTGCTTTGATGCCCCATTTTCTTATTACTTGCAACAGAAGCAGAATGGTCTCTTTCTCCCTGTCTCCCTCCGTCAGGTCCAAAACTGCTAATGTGCCTAACACGCAAGGTTGTTAAGAAAGCAGCGGAATGATGAGAATGTAAGTTCTTGAATCAGAGATTACCTTGATTAGAACGTTGGTTGCCCCACCATGTAATTGCGTGGTGACCACTTGTAGACCCAGCACAGAGGACCCCTGTCCTGGGCTCGGTGGGTAGTTTTTGCATATCAAAACATGCAAACTATGTTTACTGGAACCCCAGGTGGCCTCTGTCCCTTGGGATCCTGTGCTCGTCATGGACACATAACACTCAAATCCGTTTTCACGATTAACACGCTTCAGGACCCAGAGAAATGCTTTTCCACACCTCTTGCCCTAGGTCTTCAAAAGGAAAGTCACTTCCTCTCAGACACCAGGAAGGTTTGCTGGTTGTGCCGCTGGGGACAGGAAAGAAGAGCCCTGCTTTGGAGAGCAGGGAGGGCTGGAGCTGCCGCAGAGGCGTTGAGATAAAAGACAAATTAATTAACTTGTCAAAACTTCCTCTCAGATAGCATAAATGCAATAAATTCTTACATAATGAAGTGTCATTTCCAAGTTGTACTGAAACAAATGGCTCCAAAGGCGTCCACTAATTAGAGCAGTTTCTGCAACAGATGTATATAGTGTCTGAGGAACATTCTGTCCCATTAAACATTGAACAATTCATATACATTCAATGTATACATATGTGTATGTTGAATGTAACATGTGAGAAGTAGGATGCCATCTCTTTACATCAGTGTTTATGTGGGAGGAACACTAGAAATAAGAATGGTTTTATTTATTTTTTTTAAAGATTTATTTTAGAAAGAGAGAGAGAAAGAGAGAGAGAGAGGAGGGAGGGGCTGAGGGAGAGAGTCTCAAACAGACTCCACACTGAGCACAGAGCCCGATGCAGGGCTCCACCCCAGGACCCTGAGATCACGACCTGAGCCGAAACCAAGAGTCCGACGCTTAAGTGACTGAGCCACCAGGCGCCTGAGAATGTTTTTTTTTTAAAAAATTTGATTAAATTTCAAAAATTAAAACATCCAGCTTTATTTAATTATTTTGATATCCTTCAAATATACTTGGTATTTGGCTCTTTACTAATTTAAAATATTTTAGAAGAAGGTAAATTTAAAATAAACTTGAAATAATGTTTTGATCCTTCATATTTACTTTAATTTACAGTTTTGATAAAATATATTTGATAATCACTATTTGATTTTGATAAAATATATTCATATGTTGCATACTTTCAATACAATTATGCTTTATTTTTTAATCCTTCAGAATACTATAACTGAATCCAAATTATGTGAAAAATCTTGTTTATAAAGGTGCTGAAATGAAGGTAAAGCTACATTTTAAGGAATGTGTGTATTTATGTAAGAATATTCATTTTCTGCAGCAACCTCTATGACATCGGCCAAAGCAACCTTTTTCATGACACATCTCCAAAGGCAAGAGAAACAAAAGATAAAATGAACTTGTGGGACTTCATCAAGATAAAAAGCTTCTGCACAGCCAAGGAAACAGTCAAAAAAACTAAGAGGCAGCCCACGGAATGAGAGAATATATTTGCAAATGACACTACAGATAAAAGATTGGTATCCAAGATCTACAAAGAACTTCTCAAAATCAATACACGAGAAACAAATAAACAAATCAAAAAATGGGCAGAAGATATAAACAGACACTTTTCCAATGAAGACATACAAATGGCTAACAGACACATGAAAAAATGTTCAAAATCATTAGCCATCAGGGAAATTCAAATCAAAACCACACTAAGATACCACCTTACACCAGTTAGAATGGCAATAATAGACAAGGCAAGAAACAACAATTGTTGGAGAGGATGTGGAGAAAGGGGATCCCTCCTACATTGTTGGTGGGAATGCAAGTTGGTACAGCCACTCTGGAAAACAGTGTGGAGGTCCCTTAAAAAGTTAAAAATTGAGCTATGCTATGACCCAGCCATTGCACTACTGGGTGTTTACCCCAAAGATACAGACGTAGTGAAGAGAAGGGCTATATGCAGCCCAATGTTCATAGCAGCATTGTCCACAATAGCCAAAGCGTGGAAGGAACCGAGATGCCCTTCAACAGATGACTGGATTAAGAAGTTGTGGTCCATATATACAATGGAATATTACTCAGCTATCAGAAAGAACGAATTCTCAACATTTGCTGCAACATGGACGGCACTGGAGGAGATAATGCTAAGTGAAATAAGTCAAGCAGAGAAAGACAATTATCATATGATTTCTCTCATCTATGGAACATAAGAACTAGGAAGATCGGTAGGGGAAGAAAGGGATAAAGAAAGGGGGGTAATCAGAAGGGGGAATGAAGCATGAGAGACTGTGGACTATGAGAAACAAACTGAGGGCCTCAGAGGGGAGGGGGTTGGGGGAATGGGATAGACCGGTGATGGGTAGTAAGGAGGGCACGTATTGCATGGTGCGCTGGGTGTTATACGCAACTAATGAATCATCGAACTTTACATCAGAAACCGGGGATGTACTGTATGGTGACTAACATAATATAATAAAAAAACATTTAAAAAAATATTCATTTTCTCATGTTGTTATTCATTCAAATATTTTTAACTCAGAGATAGAATACCCAATATACAATAATAATTAAATTTAATCTTTAATATTTTGTCAACTTTCAGCAATATAAAAAAGATAGCTTTCCACCTATTTTTTCAATTTTGCTTTATGAAAGTATATGTGTTGAGGTAGAGGGATGGGCTATATTTATTTACCACTATGATAGTTTAAATAATAACTATTGAGTATGTCACCATGTGGCACAAAACACTTTATAACCTTGTCCAGATCCTATACTTTCTATGAATGGGGTTGAGTGAATGGAGTTTTAATTTTTTCATCTATAAAATCAGAATGATAGCACTTCCCAAGATGATGATAAAGATGATATGAAATAATGCCATCAAGCCTTTAGCACGGACAAAGATGGTAAGACTTCAGTTGTGGTGTTTATAATTTCCTTCCATGAAGTAACATCTCACTAGCTTCTGATACAACACTGTCTGATTAAATTGTATGAAGAGACACATCATCTCTTTACATAAGCACTGAAATGTATCGAGCCCTGGAAAGTGCAAATAATTTTACTTTTATAAAAACATTGAATGAGATGTTATTAAATTTCAAAAACTAAACTGAATGTTTCAACTTTATTTAAATAATTTTGATGACCCTTCCTCAAGTAACCGTAAAGATGAAATGAAGTGGTACTCATCAAGCCCCTGGCACAGTAAGTACCTGCAAAATGGTGAGAATTCACTTATGGCCTTTATTCTTTTCTTGCAGGAAGTGACTTCTAACTTACCTATGACATAGCATTGTTCTGATTAAATAACCATCCCAACCAAAAGTAGCTTCCCCCCCCACGAAAAATATGAAAGTATATTTTGAGAAGTTTCTGCTGCTATAGAACATGGCTATTTTATTTTGTTCTCCTCCCTTTATTCACACAGAGGGAGCGCACATGGGGTGTTCTTGGACTCAGGTATAATTTTTTTTAAGGGGTGCCTATTTGTCTCCTCTGGTCCTCTTTCTTTTCCTTTTCCATTTTACTGGTTTTTTGTATGGAGCTCCACTTTTATAACACCCAGCATAGCGCTAAGTGTAGGCGTTTAAGAAACACGAATTTAATGTTTGAGTACTCCTTACTTTTACTTTGATGAAAAGTGTTGAGTTGGTTAAACAAACAAATAAACAAAAAAAGACAAAAGAAAAAAAAGATACCAGCATGGACTCTTATTAAACTAAAGCCCCTACTTAGTCATCTCATGGATTTCTGGTCATGAAATTAGTGGCTCTTGTACTAATCATGCTGCCTATGGAATTAAGAAGAAAAAATTCATACTAGAAATCGTAAGAGTAAAACAGAGCTCAGAAACTAAAACATAAAAGCAGGCAGGTCAACATGAAAGTTGGATGAAAACAAAGCATAATATGTATGATACGTTCAGCTTATAAATAAAATTATTTTAATAAACATAAGGTTTTGGAAAGAAATGTTACCAGTAATTTCATCTTCTACTATCTAAATGATATAGCAGAAGCAGTGGACACATCTCCCTAATGAGAATTGTTAGGGTAGATGTAGGACTTTATTAACAACAACAACGAAAGTCAAATCTGAAAATAGGCTTCATTATTTCAATTAATGTCAAAACTTGACCAGAAAGCTTTCCTAATCCACTAAAAGTACTCAGACTTGGGCCTATATTTCTTATCATCTGAAAAATTCAAATCCGTTTAGTTCCAAGTGCTCTACCCTTCAGTCATTGTCACTTCCAGAAGGTCTATAGAATGTCCCCACAACCTTCCATGACTCCCTACAGCCTTATTCTGACATTTGAGATCATCCAAAATATACTCCAATCACTCAGACAATATTGCCTTTTTCCTACATGTAGTCATCAAATGACTCAAACAAATTCTACCTTTTTTTACTACCTGAATATTCGGAATCATTTTGCTTTTGATCTCTATTTGGAATGATAGCCTGTCTCCTACCACCTATAATGGAAATCCAACCTGTCCCTTGAGGTTTACTGTTCCTCATCTCTCCAAACACTAAGGGAGTTCTTCCTCCTTTGAACCATTCTACCCTCCATCCCAAAGCATTTTATACTCTTTATGATATTTTTAATATTATACCTTGAAGACCAGGTTTTGTTTGTTTATTTTTTGGTTTTTCTTTCTCAAGGGTGACTTATATTTGTAAATTTCCTTTCTGGATTGTTTCTACCTCAAAGCAAGAGCTGGTCTTTAATCATCTTTAGAACAATGGCAGCTCTCATAAAACTGTTGAGTTAAATATTTATGTTGACTCCTTTTCCCCTTTTCCAGATTTGTAAGGTATTCCTAGGTATATCTGAATTTTGGACTTGCAGAAAGAACATTACAAAAGCTAAGGGATGATGGCTTAGTTGAATAACCTCTTGTGTAGAATCATGTCTATGTTTACTGTTCAAATTATTAACTGTGGTACTATAAGGAACTGTCCAGTGGGTTTCTGCCCAATTTCTGTAATCAGGAATTAAGTCACTGCAGATATATCTGTTCATTCATTTCCCCCCCCCAAACATTGTAAGCACCTATTAAATGCTAATTTCAGCAAAAGAAAAGAGAAAGTCACACATATTGATGTATATTTATCTTTGGCTTAGCAGTCACCAAACAAAGCCAAATTCCTTTCCAAAATGGTGTAATCTTCTTAACCCTGATGCCCCAAAGTATCTATTCTTTTCTATCCTCTTTTATCCTCAAATGTTTTATTTTGCACTGTTTGAATCTGTAAGTTCCTGTAAGTCCCTTTGAACAAAGATGAAGGACAAATAGTGAATATTAATACATCTGCTAATACCATCATCTAAATATCTCAAAAGGTTCACAGATCATATCGACATCTACAAAAAGCACTCTGAGCTATGTCCTGCTCTATTTGGAAACAGAATGATGAATAAGCTAATCTCCTCAAGTTTTTTTTTTCTTGCTTGCTGCTATGAAATATCAAGAATTCGGGCACTGAGCACGTTTAGTCATTAATGGTCCCACAGCACAAATTGCCCAAAACGAGATGCTCATAACCCAGACACCTTGGCCTAACTCCAAAGAAAGTAATTACGTTCAGTCTACCTGAAATTCCCAGTGCAGCGAGAAGTGGAATCAGGTTTGTATCCTGCTTAGCTGAGCTATTATGCGGCATCATATTGTTTGGCAATAAAACAGCTGCTACATTTGACTCACTTCTACTTTCTCCCAGTTTGAGCAACTAAAATCCTTACACAAAATTCTTTGAATGAGAACTTGGGCAGATAAGACCTAGAGATTCTTTCTCTGTTTCCCAAGAACCAGGAATTTTGATGCCAAGAGAATTTATTAATGGGGTTACAGACTCTCAGTGTCACAAAGAGCCCAGTTGCAACATAGCATAGACACGCTCAAAATCACCATTAGGAACTCATTCTTCATCATCTTTATCAGCAAAAAAAAAAAAAAAAAAAAAAAAAAGACATTAGCATGTTCTCTAAAGACCCTCTAGTTTATTTCCTTTAACAACAAAAATTTATACTCCTGTAAGCAAACATTTCTTGCTCATATTATTGTTTAACCAGTGATCCTAAATCCAGTGTATAAGGCATCATGATGCCTGTTATAGGTGGTTCTTAGTAGCACCATATTTTAATTTTGTTTTGTTTTCAGACCAGGTTTATTAATTCTTAGAATTATAAAACTTTTATATATTTTATTGAGTACCATTTACTAATTAGATAATTAGGAAAACTACAATGGAAAAGAACGCTTAACACTTTTCCTCATTCCTAGGTTTTTATTTTCTTTTTCATAAGTTGCAAATGAAATTGGCCAAGTCTTTGACTGGGCTTATTGATGAGAGACCAAGAGAAAGTGAGGCAACATCCTCACTAGTGCTAGTTAATAATCCCTAGCACTTATTGGGGAACTTAACAGGACTTAAAGATAAATAACTTGCCTAATTTCACAGTTAAAAAGTATAGAATCAGAACTTAGGTCAGATAGTCTGACCCCAATTCCATAATAGAAATGTTGGGGAAATATCAAACCTCACAGTAGTATAGAATGAAAATAAAATTTATGAAATAACTTGGACAGAAACTAAGCAAATTTCTCAAGCCCTTTTGTAAATAAAATTGGCATTAAATCTTTTTTTTTTTTTAAGATTTTATTTATTTATTTGACAGACATGGCGAGAGAGTACAAGCAGGGGGAGCAGCAGAGGGAGATGCAGGCTCCCCACTGAGTAGAGAGCCTGATGCAGGGCTCAGACCCGGGATCATGACCTGAGCCAAAGGTAGACACTTAACCAACTGAGCCACTCAGGTGCCCTTGGCATTAAATTTCTATCTCAATTTTTAAATGGCCAAAAGGACTATTTAAGCATATAAAATAATAATCATTCAACTACTACAGTTTCAAGTGCAGGGGCACTTGAGCAATTTTGCTTCTAGATAGTTTGATCAAGCACAGACCATCTTAATCAGGACATTCAAATAACTTGTATTGTTTTGATGCTTAGTTTTGAGCAAAAAGGAAAAAAAAGGGAAAAAAGAACAGAATTTATTAAAACACGATCTTTCTAGCAAATGTTTCTTCTTTACTCTAAAATAACCAGTAATTCTTAGAATAATATGAGAAGACCAACAGCACCTGTTTACCCAAAAAAGGTTCATTGAGGTTCACTTTTCTTTACTGACACATTAAAGTGAGTGAGCAAATACAATCAAACACTTTTGTTTGAATTTTGTAGACCATCTAATATGTATTTCATTTGGGGTTCTTCTTTATTCCTTTTGTTGTGGTTGTTTAACTCTTAGTTACCCAGAAAATTCATTATGGAGGACAACTTACTTTTTGGGCATCTCAGTTAATTTAGGCTTTGTTGTGTTACTTGATGGAATAGAATGGGATAGCAAGCTAGCAATCCCATAAAGGGATTTTAAAGTGTACTCTTTTCTGACAAGGGGCTGGATGGGGGAGAGGTTTTGTCGAATGAGGGAGGTTTCTTTTATCGTCTATGCCAAGTATGACAAAACCTCTGATAAATGTTTCGTGTTACTCAAAAGTAGCTCTCTTGTTTTCATAGTAGTGGCTTACAAAATCTGGAGTGCATCAGAATCACCAAAGCATTTGTTAAAACAGATTGCTGGGCCCCATCCCCCAGAATTTCTGATCACTACTTGTAAAGTGAGACCAAGGATTTGTATGCCTGACATGTTTCCTGGTGATGCTGATGCCTATGGTCTACAGATAATATTTTGTGAGATACTTTCCTAACATAGGTGGAGGCATCCTTTTGCCAAGCTCACATCTTTGAAATCTGTAGTAGACTTTTTTTTTCCCTATGTACCGCCCCTTCTCTCATTGTTGTCACACTTTCCAGAAACTCGAACCATGCAGCCTCCCCAGTATTAGTATATAGATTGTCATCATGGGTGGCTTGTGCAAGACAATGCAACTGTTCGAAATCCTGCTAATCAGAGGATTTTCCTGGGACTTTTTCCTTTTTAATCTTTTTTTTTAACTTGAGACTGGATGTGTGAGAATCTTTCTCTCTAGTGCAATAATCCCAAGGTTTGAAACATAGCAGCTCTTGGTATCCATATTTCCTTCATGTGATGAAATGTAGACCGTAGGGCAGAGGTTGAAGCAGTGTGCAGTGAGAAGTAGACATGAGAGACCAAAAAAGATCCCTGGAGGGTTGAGTTCCAGCTCTTTGTGAAGTATCGTTGCACTTCTATCTTGCCTGTTGTTGGGATAAATGAAGTATCCTCGTGACCTGCCAGATACATGGTCTTTTCTCCCTGCCGGCAGAACAGACTTTTTATCACTTACTGCTGGAAAGGTAATAGCCCTTCCATCTGTACTTCTCATTGCATGCAAGTTTATTTGTTTTAAGGAGTTAAGATTATGTAGAACCAGTAGCAAATCACCTAGATTTTTGTGTATAATTAAACTACTTAAGGAAACACATCACAGATCATTTGACAAAGAAACCACGTTTCTAGTAACAGGATGTAAAAGGAACAAATGCTCTTGTCCATATATGACCTATCCAAGGTCACCCTGGATATCTGGAGACCTAGACCCAACGTCAGTCTCTGGCTGGCAGCCAGACCACCAGGAACCATGAGAACTATGACAGACTGGGATGCCCATGTTCTTCAGCAGCCAGGTTCACATATATGCCTCCTAGAACTTGGCCTCTTGTTCACTCTGAGGCTCTCCAGTGACCAAGTCCTCCCAGTTTGACCAAGACTATCCTGATTTATAAATGGAAGTCCCATGTCCCGGGAATCCTTTCACTCTTGAGCAGACCAAGACAGATGGACAACGCGGTTTCCTGAAGCAGTGATTCTTTGTCCCTTTCTTTTGGGAAAACTGTGATCTTTCAAAATGGAAGTTGAATAAGAAAACCTGGTGGTTTGGTTCCAAGAGAACAGGATATGAATAAATATATCCTTCGAGAACTTCAGCAAATCTTCACACAACTATCTACTCTGAGCACATTATTGATCTGTGCCCATACTATTTTAAGTATTTTTTTCCATATTGAAGCCCAAATTTCACAAACTTTGTCTTTTCTTTTTCAACACTTATCACAGTTGAAAAAGCATCTTCATCGAGACTGATCAATGCTAAACTGTGTCGAAGCTAAAGATGTTGATGTTATTTCCCAGACTCTTACTACTCCATTTTGACTAGCAAATTCACCTTAACATGCAAGTGGCTGGTAGTAGGTTACTCCCTAAGGTCTTACTTGAGTTTTAATAGAAGATTTTTCTGAATATAATACCTAATCTCAAGGAAATCTCCGTTACTGAAATTCATAAGTCATGAATTGACCCAAACTGAATTAGTGCTCATTTTGAACAATACTAGATTAGATTTGTTACATTATATTCTAATCCAATTATCATTTAACCAGATGTATCAGGTCCTCTCACAGATACTGAAGTACAGGGTTAGTTAGCATCCAACATATATCTGCTGAAGGAATAAAAATATACCAGCGTGACCATCTTGCATATAGAAGGTTTGACTAATAATTCAGGTTTTATGCCCCCAGGTACTCACAACCTCTGGGTTAATGAAAAGCAGTGATTTTATATTTCAACCAGAAACTCCTCTTTCTCCAATTTTCAAGAATGCCATTATTATTCTTCCACCTTCCTAGGCTTGAAAACTGGAACTCTCAATGTCCACAAATCACCAGTCTTATAAATGTCTTATGGTAATCTCTCTGGAGCTACTATGGTGGTTCAGGTCATATTCACGTCACACCAGAGTATTATAACAACTTCCTCTCTTGAGATCCTCCTCTCCTCCTCTAGTCTTTAATCCACTGTAACATTATCACAACACTACTTTTCCTGAAGTGTCATGTGATCACACTAATATTATGCTGAAAAACATTAGTGATTTATAACTAACTAGTGGATTTAAAAGATGCATATGAAGCTATTATTTACAAGATATTTTCAATAGGAATGAAAATAAAAACTATACCATTTGCCGCAATTTGAATCCAAATGCATCCCTGACATCTGAATCTGAGGTGTTCTTCTAGCTTCCAGCATGGGTTTCATATCTCCCAGGTTATAGATTTGCCCCTGAACTTCTGAGAACTTCTAGGAAGAGTCATTACCATGTGCTACAATCTGATTTGCAGAGAACAATAAACTAGTGGTAATGGAACCAAACTCCCAAGATCTTGTTCCTGTTTTTCATAAATGCAAAACCCCATAGCTGCCAGTCTAATGAATTAGCCCAGCATGGAGTCCTAATTTTTCCATGTGGTTTTTTCTCTTGAAAAATGCTATTTATATTCATTTAAGAAATCATGAAGTAAAAAGACAACACCATATAAAATTAACTGTAACAAAACCTAACTATGAAAACAAATGTTTGTAAAAATGAATACAACTTCTGGATAATTTTAAACAAATGTGAATCTCAATAACCCAGAAAACTTGAGCTGTAGAAGTTAGCACTATCTTAGGCATTCCAAGGAATAGGAATAGTGAAGTTTCTCCATCAAAGGAAGGTTACAATAGCTTGGCGAACAAAAATAAGAGGCAGAAAATAAAAGGCAATCCCAAGCCAAATCCCAGGTCCAAATATAAATGCCACAGGTCACCTGTGAAGGTGAGATAAGAGAGCCCACAGTAGGCTCAGAAGTGGCTTTTTTGGAACACCTGTTCCTTGTTCTAAATCTTGATAAACAGATAAAAACAGGTTAGGTAGAGAGTAGCAGAAGTATTTTGGTTGAAGGAAATAGAAGGTAAAAAAGGTGTGACTAACTGATACTGTAGAAAGGGAAGGGAGTATGCCAAACTGAGGTTTCAAGGGTGGGTACAATCCACCAGGGGGAAAAAAAACACCCGCAAAAAACCATGGGAAAAGGACATTTCAGAGGAAGGGTATGAACACAGAGCCATGCAAAAGGGTTTTACTTAGAGCATTGCCAGGTGTATAGATTACTAAAGCCCATGCTGATAAGAGGAGGCTTAAAAGTGAGATTTTATTGAAATGCATAAAATGTAGGGTTGCCAGATTAGCAATAAAAATCATGACACCCAGTTTATACCATCACCTTGCTGAGTTACATAGCTGCTTTAGGAAAGGCATCACCAGGGAGTGTTCACCACTTGGAAAGTGCCAGACTGATACAGCAGCCCCCTAAATGCTCATCCAAAATACCAGCTCAGAGGCAATACTCAGGAAGGATGGGGAGTCATTCTCTAGGAAGAAATATGTCCATTATATTAAAGATCTTAATATGGTATTATATATACAGTGAGTAAACACAAATGGGTCCAGAAACCAAGGGGTGGTAGCAGGTATGTCCCACTCAAAGTCACTTCCAATGACCCACTGAGGGACTTTATGCTTTTCATCCTTATGGCTTAAAAGGAACATGGTTTTGCTTAATCACCTATAGCAAATGCTCATATAATGATTGCCATTTTGTACCAAACAAGAAGTAACAATGTCTTTAGCAAAAGAAATGGAATGGAAAAGGAATTGAAAGTTTTTTCCCTTACCTCTTCCTTCTAGAGGTTACCTGGATCATGACCCTTTCCTGCATTTCTCCAGCCTCTGCCTCCATAATCCCCTCTTCTACTCTGTGTCTCTTGACTCTACTGCTTCCCTCTTATAAAGACCCTTGTGATTACATCAAGCCCACCTGGATAAAGCCAGCTACTCTGTCCACCTGAAGATCCTTAACTTAAGTACATTTGCAAATTCCCTTTTGCCGTATAGGTAACATATTCACAGGTTTCAAGAATCAGGACACTGATACTTTTGGGGTCATTCTATCTTCTACACTAAACCCGTTTCTTCATCTGCAAAGCAGAGGTATGAGAGTACCTGCCCCCCAGAATTGTTATGAGAAGAAGTGTATGTATAGCTCTTAGCGGAGTACCTGACACATCATAACTATGGCTAACGTTATTGTATTCTTACAAATGTTATCTATCTAAGGCTATGATATAAATAGTGTGCCAACTATATAGTTAGACAAAAATGATATCATAGCATTTTTAGCCATGACCTCCAGAGCTCTATCAATGGTGGCAGCCACAGAAAGTGATTCCATATTTCCAGGCTACTTCTAGAATGCTTCTGGCTTTGGCAGAGTGAAAGATTTCAACTGGTACATCTTATTACATGGGTGGTCGAGTTATTGAACTCTATTGACAAAGGGCTGGATTTTCCAGCAAGATGGAGCTTCATTAAAATTCTGCAGAGACTGAAAATTCAATAATCTTTCTCACAAAGCACTGCATGAGCAGGGCTGATTAGGCAATTTCTTTCCCATTCCATTTCTTTTGCTAAAAGCATTGTTACTTCTTGTTTGGTACAAAAAAGACAATCATTAAATGAGCATTCGCTATAGGTGATTAAGCGAAAAGTTTTAAAGGTGCGCTGACTCCTTTCTCAAGGCCTAATTGAGGGCTTTAAAGGGGAGGGGAGGAAAAAAAAATAAAACAAAACATCATTACCATAGTCTGGCCTGAAATATGGGAAGCATCATGATGCTGATAAATTACTTTGCAGCTTTTTCTTTTAGACTCTTGATCTCCTTCTTGTTTATCAAACTTGCTTCTTCCCCACCAATCCCCTGCCTTTCTCTTCCCCTGCCCAACCCTCTTTCCACCCCCTCCTTTTTCCAGAAGAATTAACTTGTGCTGGACCTAATACACAATTGTGCTCAACGAGCTGCACATTTTCCTGATCAAATCCACTGTAATTATGGGGTTTGAGAGCAGAAAACACACAAGTACCTATCTTTCTATCCCCACTTAATATCTAACACCTGATTGTATCTATGGAGTAGTGTCAGGAACTGGGCTGCCAGAGGTATGTAGAATTTTAGGATAAGACTAAGGGACTCTCCCCTTGCATTCATAAATAATCTCTCTCTCTCTCAATCCTCTTCTCTCTCTAGTTTTCAATCCTGGCAGAAACAAGCTTTTCACAGTGGCTTTCTTTATAGAATATAACTAACCTGGCTTTGCCATGAGGACAGAGATTTTTTTTTAAAATATGTTTTGTTCACTGGTATATATCAAAAACTCGAAAAAGTCGTAAGCATATAGTTGTTAAGTATTTGTTAAATAAATGACTGACTGAATGAGTGACTCTTGAGGGCAATAACAGGAGAGATCTTCCCTGTCATGTCCTCTCTATAGTAATAACTTGATGGGGTTCTTTAACCTGAGTCTTTCTAAGGATAGGAAAAGTATTAATTGAAAATGCCCGTCTATGCTATGAGAAAATAAAGCTAGATCTCTGTAACTATTAATTTATGCTTAATTATGTTTAAGAAAAATGTAAATGGAGCTCGATGGAAAATTTCCATTTCTCTTAGTTAAGGAGCCCTTGAACACCCCTTTCTAGGTGTTCCTAAGAATATCCTTTCTAGTCCAGTCCAAATTTCCCATCTTGCACCATCAAAGTCCTGCTGATCCTCTTAAGTTCAGGACACTCTCTTCCTGTCCCACAACGACTTGCTCTCGGGTGTCACTTTTTTACATCATCATCCTCAATATCTTATGAACCAATCTAAAGATCAGATTTCAAGTAGCAGGTCTTTATCCACCCTATTGAAAAGAATTTTAATTCCAGCCAATGCCTTTGTAAAATACCTGATATAAATTACTCATCTGATTGGTTTCCAGAAGTCTCCAGGTGTACCTGAGCGCCGTGAAGCTCCGGCCTGTGCCTCTGCAGCGGGAACGGTATTTCATTCTGCTCCCTTCGGCAGGAAGAGAAACAGGTGCGCTCCATATAATTCCCTTTATATCAACCTCCTTGGGCCTTGCAAAGTATTTGGTTGTGTAAGAATTATAAAATATAGAATGAGCACAAGCCTTATCTGTAGGCTCCAGAGCTTGGTCTCCCTGTGTCTTGAGTTTGCAAAGGAAGAGAGGTATTCCGAATGCCACATGGGAGACAGAAGAGGCAACAAGCATCCCATCCCACTCCTTTCCCGCTCCAGAGCTCCTGAATGGTTCTTTACGAGTTGGAACTGGGTTCTGTGTGTGGTCCGAAGAGTTGGACAGGATGGACAGTGTGAAACGACAAATAGAAAGGGCAGTGTCTTCCTTGTGGCAGGCTGGATAGGAGCTCGTTGCAGGAGAGCTGCACTGTGAGCCAAGATAAGGAAACTGCAGGCAGGGCAGAAAGACGCTACTCTTGAGGATTCACAGAGACTGCCTCCCTTGCTGAGTTGGTGCCCAAGGCCACCAGGAAACTCCGGCAGCTGGCAGAGCCTGGCAGGCCAGGCTGGTATGCCGGGGGCTGGACTCGCCATCTCTGCGCAAGGGCTTCCAGCCAATGATAACCACAGACGGCAGTGAAGAAAACAGTAACATACACTGTGGGTATCAGCAGAGCCAGGCCCAAAAGATAACTAATATTTACATAAATTTACTTCAGCCAGCTAAAAGAGCAGCAGGATTAGAAAGTCTTACGACTCTGAAGAACCCAAGTTCCATGCTCCTTGCTCGAGCCAGCTCTTCGTTCTGTGTAACTGTGATGTCCAGGCAAAATCATAAAATAGGCAATCATTGTATTTAGCTCACAAGCTTAGCGCTTTCATTTTATTGACCCATCTTCCTTTCCCCCTTGGAATCCCATACCCTCATTAAAATTCCTTCCTCACCTTCCTTGAAAGACCCTGCTCTCAGACTGCTTATGGGAAAGAATCTGTGCTCTGGGTGAGCATTTGAAACAGTAGACTGAGTAAAAGCAGACTGTCCTCCTCAGCGTGGTTGGGCAACACCCAACTCATTGAAGGCCTGGATAGCATGCAATTGCAGAAGGACAAATACCCTCTCTGCTTGACTGTTCACACTAAACATTTGTCTTCTCTTGCCCTTCAACTCAGACACCATCAGCTCTCCTGGTTCTTGGGCTTGGAGACTGAACAAGGCATCCAGGTTTCCTGGGTCTCTAGCTTTCAGCCGCCATTGTGGGACTTGTCCGTTTCCATAATCGCATGAGCCAATTCCTCCAATTCCTCATATTAAATTTTTATATCTATACATACATATACATATATGTGTATATATCTTATTGTTCTGTGTCTCTGGACGACCCTGACAAATACCAGCTGT